>NC_083691.1:38912844-39220775 GCF_033118175.1 Dama dama
TAATTACTGTGTGTTTGTGTATAAGTAACAATATAAACCAAAAACATGCACACTTGGGAAGAAATTTCAGAATTAGTGTTTAGAATCATCATATAAAATTTATGTAATAATTAAAAAATGATTAACTTTGGGTCCATTAAAGGCTTTTTAATCATTGTTCTAAGGGATGTAAGTGCAGTTTTAAATATAGGACATTAAATTTAAAGAAAGGACATTTATCTGAAGCAGACTTTTATTTTAACTTCAAGAAGCTGGTAATTTTAATAAAAAGTGGTATTTACATTAATTGTATCACTCATACAAGGTCAGAGTGATAAAAGGTCACAGAGGCATGGATCAATACAGAAGGAATCCCGAGGGAGCCAAAAGAACATATTGACCTCAGTCCAAGGATATGTAGGATTTGAAACACTGAAATTGGGAGGAGATTTCAAGCATTGGAAGAAGAGTATGTAGAAGGAATGTAGGGAGGAATAGCCTTAAAGATGGCACATGGCCACAGCCAGAGGTGTTTAGATGGTCTGGAGGTAGCGGTAAACCTTTGAAGGCTTTTGCAAGGATGAGATATGATCAGAGCTTTAGCTTTACACTGTGGTCGTGTAGGCAGGAGAGCTGAGTGGCAGAGGAAATGTGAGTTCTGAAGCTCTTTGCAGTATTCCAGGAAATATGTAGGTTTAAGAAGCAGTGAGAATGGAACAGAGGAGTAAATTCAGAAGATAACAATGTGGCAAAATAAATACAGTTTGGCAATTTTTTTGGACATGAGGAACAAAGGAAAGGATTATGTCCAAGGTAACTGAATTTTGAGGTTGACTATGAAGTGAATGATGTTAATTGAAAAAGTTCCACAGAGTATATAATAGTTTTTAAAGGAAGACGATGACATCAGTTTTAGACATCATGAGTTTCAGCTGCTGTCATGTCATCTCGGTGAACCCTCCAGTGGAAATGCAGGGCTTGAGTTTATAAGAAAAGGGAGTAATCCAAAAAATTCCTGGATCTGAGCAAGATGAATTCAACTGCAGATTGTAGATTTACTTCAACTGTGAACATCTGATAAGATAACACCAGAACAACATTTTGCAAAATAAATAAGTTTAAAGTAGTTTCCATTTGCATTCAAAGAAAGCAATGGAAGTGTAACTGTATTTATTCTACCAAATCCTGCTATGCTTGAATTGTTAGTCTTTGCAAATAGAGTATAGAAAGAATATTTGTTTTCAATTTAAAATCCAGTAAACACTTTCATATATCTCTTGAGCACAGAATCTCAGTAAAGAGCTTTTTTGATAAACAATATCAGACACTAAATTAATAATGCTGGTGTCCTATAGGATTAGTAAAATGAGATTCTACCCAATGTGACTTCTTCACCTGATTTGGTGCAAGTGACCTGTGTAGTTTTGTAAGGTTATTGTTTTGATTTGTTTTTTATTTTTATTGGAGTATAGTTGATTTACAATGTTATGTTAGTTTCAGATGTCCATAAGTTTTTTTAAGCAGCCTTCAAATCAGCGTTTAAAAAGATCTGAAATGCCATGTCCTGATTTCCAGGCAACGCTTATAATCAAGAGGAACGTGTCGTGTGTGCCGGCTACGACAACGGAGACATCAAGCTGTTTGATCTCAGAAATATGTCCTTACGGTGGGAGACAAATATAAAAAATGGGGTAATGTGCATTTGCATTCTTTGCAGTTTCTCTGAATGTCTTTTCCATGCACCTCTGAACTACAAAAGGAAAGCACCCCTAATAACTCGTCTCAGTAAAACTCCTTTATGAATGGATGGTTCTTAACCTTTAGGGTCTGTGAAGTCCTTTGAGGATCTGGTTAAAAATCAGGGACTCTCTCTGCAGAAGGAGAACACACACCCAGGTGTGGTGTGACAGTACCTGGTGGGTCACCGCCCCTACAGCCCATCTCTGGATGCCTGTGGGCTACGCAGTGTGATGTTAAAGTGAGCTGGTAATATCAGGAAGCCCGAGATGTAATTGACTCCCAGGTACTTGCAGGTGTTTGGTTCCTGGGTTGTACATCTTTAGTGAAGAATGTGGTTCCTTCCTGTTTCCTCTAGTCAGCCTTGACTTAACTTTATAAAATCATTATGTAATAATGGTAAAATGTTAAATTATGGCTTTCCAAATGTACCTCAGTGCATTAGATGATTATGGGACCTTACTAACCGAGAAGAAAATTTTCTAGTTACAAGTATTTGGTATACAGATTCAAAAGATAAAATGATTGTTTTTTAAGTGCTTTCACATGAGCCAATAATGTGAAAGTTGTTTTACTTGGTTTGAAAGAAACTCTTGGATATTATCATTGGAGCATCACTCATAAATATTCTCTATTTTCAGGTGTGTAGCTTGGAGTTTGACAGAAAAGACATAAGTATGAATAAGTTAGTAGCTACATCTCTGGAAGGAAAGTTTCATGTTTTTGACATGAGAACACAGCATCCAACCAAAGGTTTTGCTTCTGTTTCAGAAAAGGTAAAGAGGAGGGAAATACCTTTCTATGAAGAAGAATGTTCATATTAATAGCTTGCTTTAGACTGATAAATAGAATGAGTCACCAAGTTCCTTCCAGGTTTTTTGCATGAAGGGAGCTATTTTTAATATATTCTTGTAGGATCTTGATAAGTTTTTCTGTGCAAAGAATACTTTTCCCAAAGTTTGTCAGTTTCATATTTCTTGATTATATTCATAATAAAGGCCTTCGCTGGTAGTGACTCTTATTTTGTAGTTTAAGAGCAATCACAAGAAAACTAGCTGGTTTAAGAAATTAGTCAACGATAAGTGGGAAGGAAATCCAAAAAAGAGAGTATGTCTGTCTATGTGTGGCTGATTCACTTTGTACAGCAGAAACTAACATAACATTGTAAAGCAACTGTCAGAATTTTCTTTAAAAAATTAAGAAAAAAAAAAGAATTTGGTTAACAAAACATAGTCTGGTGTTTCCTAATAAATATATTTGTATTACTACCCAATTATATACTTTTAGGTATATGCCAGTATCCCAGCCCAGGGATCAAACCCAGCCTCCTGCATTGCAGGCAGATTGTTTACCATGTGAGCCACCGTGGAAGCCCAATATATACCTTAACATAATACTAATTATATACTTTTCAAAAATGTATCAACATTTATCCACGTGTGCTCAGCCGTGTCCAACTCTTTGCGACCCTACAGACTGTAGCCCACCAGGCTCCTCCAGGGGATCTTCCCAACCCAGAGATCAAACCCGCCTCTCCTGCGTTACGGGCAGATTCTGTACTGCTGAGCCATCAGAGAAGCCTCATAGATATACTTTGCCTTGTTCCAAATAGTATTTGAGGTAACTTAGAGGGAGACATTTGGTATTACAACATTAGAAAAATTGATGAAGGAAGCAGCACAAGTGGAAAGCACTGGTTTAAAAAAATGAAATTGCCGTCTGGAGTAAGGGGATGGCATAAAGTTCCTGCTGAAACATCCCATCATTTGCGAGAGATGAGTTGGAAATGTGACTCTGAGCTTCCTCGAGTATAAAAGAAAAGAAAAATCAGTCTCAGATTTGTAGTTTCCATAATATTAAATTATGTAAGTTGCTCAGGAAATAAAAATTCACTCCCTTGCTCCTTTTCCCTCTATCATGGAGTCAGTAGTACTTCTCAGACCTTCATATTTTGTCTTAATATTATTAAACTAATTATTATTGCATACAAATTACTGTTACTGCTCAGTGAACTGTAATCTTAAGGTAACTAGCTATCCACTGTAATTTTGTTTTGCCTTTGTCATTCAAGGGTATATAAAGTATCTATCTGCAACATAAGTGAAGTAAAAGTCAGTCAGTCATGTCTGACTCTTTGTGACCCCATGGACTATACAGTCCATGGAATTCTCTAGGCCAGAATACTGGAGTGGGTAGCCTTTCCCTTCTCCAGGGGATCTTCCCCACACAGGGATCGAACCCAGGTCTCCGGCATCGCAGTTGGTTTCTTTACCAGCTGAGCCACAAGGGAAGCCCATCTGCAACATAAAGCACTTACTAAATTGTTCCAAATACAATTGTTAACACGTTTCTCCTTAACTGGAAATTACAGTGTCTCCAAAAAAAATTTTTTTTGTTACATTTAGTTAATCCAGTAATTGCTAAATCTGTCAAATAAAAGACTGGTGTATTTTAGTCATTTCCCCTCTTACTTTTTGCTTTTTATCAGCTTCTAGGAGAAAAAGAGAAGTTTAAGCTACAAAACAAATTAAGATTTAACAGCTTGAACCTAGTCACTTGAGGACTCTAACATACTTAAAGTGTATCTTTTGAGATATGTGTTTTTCTCTGCTAATGGTAATTCTCTTAAAAGGCTATTAAAATCATATGTCAAGACTGATCATTAACTGAAATGCAGATGTCTTATGTGTGGCTTAAATCAAGTTCGCTGGTCTCACTACTTCTACGAAGCAGAAGTCTTTTCTCCCTCCCCCATCCTCCTGTCTCCCCCTCCCCCCTCCCTCTCTCAAGTTCCACACAGTAAATGTAGCACTATAAGGATTGATTTACAAGCTGTTACCATTCATCCAGTTGCTATTTCTATCTTTAATATGACTGATAAAGGACCGGGCTTGTTATAACCATAAACACTGTCTGTAAGTCCTCCTGACCCTTGTTTTGAAGACTAGACAAGTCCAGTGGTGTAAATTACAGATAAGACTTGGAGCTTTACATTAAATTCATTCTATTTATGGTGATTCTTGGTATCTTGGTACTTACCAGTCAGTTTTGTTGTGAACATAAAACTGCTCTAAAAAAGTAAAGTTGTTAAAAAGAAGTTCAGTCTATCCTTTATTCTCCTTAGAAAATATTTTTCTTTTTTTGTATTTTAAGGTTTTTTTTCTCCTTAGAGTGAGCTAGAGATATTTAAATGTATAAAATCTATTTGCATAATTTGTATGATACTATCAAGCTAAATGTTAAGACTTTTAATCTGATAAGTTTTTTTTTTTTAAGTTCAGCAGAACTTTGCTTTATAAAACAAGAAAAATGATTCTTTTCCTAATTTCTGTTGGGCCCTTATAAATCTCTGTAGCCATTATAAAGAGAAGTGCCAGGGGACTTGGTACTTTCACTGCCCAGGGCCCAGGTTCAATCCCTGGTTGGGGAACTAAGATCCCACAAGCCATGCAGTATAGCCAAAAAAAATTTTTTAATTTAAAAATAAATAAGAAAGCTTAAAAAGAGAGACATGCCAGAAAATAATTACTTTTATAACAGTGACTGAAATGATCAAAGTTACTAAAATTGTCGTTGATAGAGGTAAAAATTGTTTTTTTTTACAGGTTTCTCTTCTAGGACAGTCTTTTTTTCCTAATTTGTTTTATTGAAGTATAGTTGATTTACAATGTTGTATAAATTTCTGCTCTACAGCAAAGTATTTCAGTTATAATAGTTTGCATCTGCTAATTCCAAACTACCAGTCCTTCCCATCCCCACCCCTTCTCTCCCCTGGCAACCATGTCTGTTCTCTATGTAGGGTAGTCTTTCTTTATCCTAAAAACTTATACACTGCTTGTGTGCCTCTTGTTCCGTTCAGGCTCATAAATCTACTGTGTGGCAGGTCCGACACCTGCCCCAGAACCGGGAGGTCTTCCTGACAGCGGGGGGCGCCGGCAGCCTGCACCTCTGGAAGTAGTAAGTCTCTCCCAGGGCACTGTGCTCGTTTTAGGTGACTTGTGGGCGTAAAGTAGGATTCGATTGAACTCTCTGTTTTTCCTCCTTTGACTTAGTTCACTTTGATATGATTTTAAATTTCATGGTATTACATAAGAATTACTTTCTAACCTTTTTTTTTTTTTTTTTTACCAATATACTTATTTATATTTTATAAATAGCAATATAAACTTTTTAACACAACAAATAGGTTTTCTAGTGGTATGTTCCATACTTTAGAGTAGCTCATGAACACTTCATTTCATAAATTTGAAATCATGGTTTTCGCTAGGTTTTTGTTTTTTTTTTTCTAATAGGAACACTTTGACTGAAGGTTTTTGTGAAATGTTATTATTCGGTCATCAGAGCAGAACCTTTGGAAGAAAGGAAAGGGGCTGAAATTCTTAGTTTTAGATCCTGATAATTGACTGGCCCAAGTTCAGGCGACGTCACTGTGATAGGACAGGAACAGAGCTTGAAGACGCTGCCCGGCCTCCAGGAAGAACCTTGTCATTGCGTTCGCGTGTCTGCTCTTACTCTCTGTTTGCCTTTGCAAGTGGGCTTTCCCCTTTCCTGTAGATTCTTCTTGTCCACATGGAGAAGACCCTTTAACATTTCTTTTAGGGTAGGTTTAGTGTTGGTGAGTTTCTGCTTGTCTGAGAAGTTGTTTTATGTCTCCTTTTATTCTAAATGATCATCTTTTCCGGGCAAAACATCCTGGGTTGCAGATTTTTCCCTTTCAGCACTCTTGAGTGTGTTGTGCCATTCCCTTCCAACCTGCAAAGTTTCTGCAGAAAAATGAGCTGATAGCCTTCTGGAGAGTCCTTTGTATGTGACTTTCTGTTTTTCTCTTACTCCCTTTAGAATATTTGTACACTTAATGTCATCCCAGAGATCTTTTAAACTGTTTTCATTTTTTTAAATTTGTTTTTCTTTTTGCTCCTCTGATTGGGTGATTTTGATCATCCTGTTTTCTAGGTCATTTATATATTCTTCAGCATCACTGTCTGTTATTTGTTTCTTTTAGTATTTTTTTTTCCACCTATTGAGTTCTTAATGGTCTTTGTATATTTTCTAGTTCTTTGTTAAAATTTTCACTGTGTACATCTGGTTTTTTCCCCTAATTCAGTTAACATTTTTCTTACCAGTGCTTTAAATTCTTTATCTGGTAAATTGTTTATTTCTGTTTCATTATTCTTTTTTAGAGATTTTCTCTCTTTGAATTGCGTGCAGTTTTGTTTTGCTTAACTTTCTCTGCCTCTGTGCCTATGTAAGTCTTAAAGGGGGTTCTTATGTGGAAGACTGCGTGTGCGTGGTAGCTTTGGTGAGCGAGCTGCATCTGACGTGGACACAAGTTGCATCTTTCCTCTGGGTAGCTGGCAGCCGTCACTCTGGTAGGGGGTGTGACTGGAGGTGGAGGGGCTCGGGCTGGAGCCGGGGATGTGGTGGGACCTCCCCTCTGTTCAGTGGCCATTACTGCCCTATTAGGGTAGGGGTCTGATCCCAAGTTGCTGAACAGAAGCCAGGGAGGTGGGACCAGGCTGCAGCCTTCCTGTGAGTCCCAGTGGCCCTCCAAGCAGCCAAGGGGACTTGTCTCCCCAACACAGAACCTGGAGGCACCCACTCGGTAGCTCGCATCACCTACCCCCCAGGGCGGGTGTCTGCCTATGTATCTCCCCTTTTCCTCTGAGTCCCTTCCCAGGGGCCCATCCTACCCGATCATTTTTCTTTTCTTTTCTTCCCTTCCCAATTCCATGTGTTTCTCCTCACAGCCTTGGTTGTACAGAAATCCCTGTGCCAGTTTCTAGTTAGTTTTCAGTGAGAATTGTTCCTGTTTTTGATGTGTTTGTGGGGAGAGGTAAGCTCCACATCCTATTCTCAGCCATCTTGATCAGTTTCCACTGATTTAGGGAAAGAAAAAAAAAGATCTTTGTTATCTTTTAAATACTAAACAACTGCAGGCTTTGCCAACAAGAGACATGGAAAATGTTCTGTAATGTCTGTTCATCTGAATGTTGTATTCTTTTTAAAAATCAAAAGGAGGTGTAGGGTCTGGGAGGAAGAAAGGATAGGCGGTTATCTGCTTATCATTTCTTTGTTTCTGTTCTGCTTCTGAATTGCTTCATGCCTCTTGAAAGTCTTGGCCTTTATTACTACTTTTGAAATAAGGGTAGTCATAGTTGATACCTAACAGGCTTTAAAAGACCTTTGGAGGAATACCCCTGTGTTTCACTAGGAACACATCTCCATGGGGGACAGGTGTTTCATTTCTCACTTTCTCAAATCTAGACCAAATCGTATTTATGAGTTGTTAACCTTCAGCTCTTTTTATGTTATAATTTTATATTTTTAGCTGATAGAAGATCAAATGTTTTAGAACTCACTGTTTTCTTTTTTGAGGCAATGATGTCCAGGTCTAAAATCTCCTCCCAATGGCACTTTCCCTTAGAAATGGTACATAGAAGGTCCTTCAGCTTGGAGGAGCTCTGGGCTTAGAAACCAGCGTCAGTGTCTCTTCTGGAAGTGTTAAGATGAGGTTCTGCAAATGTTACTTATAAGACAGAAGGTTACTTGTGGCATCTTAACAATCCATATCTAGAGAATTATAGTAAAAGATTATTAAGAGCACCAGATCAATTTTATTAAAGATGCTAGATCAATCTAGAGCTTTCATAGTAAAATAAAAAATACTCATGCTGAACAGAAATGATGTTTCAACGTTTTTAGTAGAAATAATGGCTTTTTATGAGATTTGTGGGGTTTGGGCTTGAGGTTGAAATACTGTCTCCTTATTGCAATACAACTCAACATTAGAAAGATGTCTTGTGTTAGTCAGACAGTCGTGTCCGACTCTTTGCAACCCTGTGGACGATAGACTGCCAGCCTCCCCCTGTCCATGGAATTCTCCAGGCAAGAATACCAGAGTGTGTATTTACTTCCTTCTCCAAGAAAGATGCCTTAGTATTTATCAGTTCCAGTAGTCAAGTGAGAAATAAAAATAGCTATTGGAGCACATGTGTAAGAATAAAATGACAAATACTAAGGTGTATCTCCTCATACACTTTGATCTTATTTTCAGCGAATACCCGATTCAGCGATCAAAGAAAGATTCCGAGGGTGTAGAGATGGGAGTTGCAGGTTCCGTCAGCCTTCTGCAGAATGTTACGTTGTCTACTCAGCCCATTTCAAGTTTGGACTGGAGTCCAGATAAGAGAGGTCTGTGCATCTGTAGTTCATTTGACCAAACGGTGAGAGTACTGATCGTTACAAAACTCCACAGAATTTGATCTTTGAACTTGAAACCCTCCAAAGCAAATACTCAGAGACTGTAGAATACGTTCTGGGATCCTCTAACCCTCACTGAACAAAGTGCGGTTTGACTGATGGGAAAAGGCCCCAGACAAACCTCTGGACCAGCCTCTTTCTGGCTGTGAAAGGTCACACGGCCTGACCAGCGTCCTGACTGGGTGGTGATTTGCTGTTGCACATGGGGTACCAAGGTCTCCAGAGCCAACTCTCTTCCTCCCCCCTCCATTTCTAATAAAAAGTTGCAACTTTTCTATAATTAATTATTTTAAATTTGTTCTATGTCCTCAGAGTTTCATATTCTGTAATTTGCATTTTAGTCTTTACAAGTTTGTAGTAGTGATTTAATTTGTTTTAAAATAGTTTACCTTGGTAAGACTATTGTGAATTAACCTTCATAAATAAATACACTTTGAGATATTTCAGTGTCAGTAAATCTCCATGAAGAACATTACTCTATGAAATACCAAAGTGACATGGTCATCAGTTTTCAGCAATTTAACTCAGAATGAAATGCTGTGATTGACAAAGACTTTTCTTTTTTAAATTTTTTTAATTTTAAAAAACAAGTTGAATACTGGAGACTTTTCAGTTGCTGACTGTGATGATGTTGAGATGTATAAGACTGTGGGGCTTTTGTAGTCTTGTTTTTTGTCAAACTTTTTAATATATTCTGTGAATAAATTTTGTTTTTGAAGTCTGTAGAAGTTTTGATTCTTAATAAGCATCTCTTAAGTCGCTTTGTTTCTCCAATGCTCATGTCTGCAACTAAGCTCAGAGACATTGACTTCATCACCACTCCCCCTCCTTCAAGAGACAGAACCAGAACACTCATAAAATTCTTATGATTTCAGGGGTTCTTGGAAAGTCACTTGTTTGAATAATATTAAATTCAGAAAATTAAACTTTTAAAAATTCCCTAAATGTTTATAGAGCCAAGCTACGGACATAATTATTAAAGTAAAAATTAAATTGAACTTTAAAAAAACCTATCTTTGATGTGTTTTGTTTTTGTTCTTAATTTTCAAAGGAAAAAAAATGAAAAATTTGTGAAATTTCTTAGAACACTTATATTTGGTGGTATAATTAGATTTAAGTCAAGAATGATAAAACATATTTTTAAAAACTTTATTTACTTTTGAGTATGCTGGGTCTTTATTGCTCACGGGCTTTTCTTTAGTGGCAAGTGAGTGTGCAGGCTTCTCATTGTGGTGACTTCTCTTGTTGCAGAGTATGGGCTCTAGGGCATGTGGGCTTCAGTAGTTCTGGTTCCTGGGCTCTAGAGCACAGGCTAAATAGTTGTGGCTCATGGACTTGGTTGCTCCACGCCATGTGGGATCTTCCTGGACCAGGGATCAAACCAGTGTCTCCTGCATTGGCAGATGGATTCTTTACTACTGAGCCACCAAGGATGCCCTAAGATGTCCTTGATTGTAAGATTATCTTATACCACTGAGAAAGAAAAATGTTGCCAATGAAACTGATACAATGCATTCTTATCATTTAGTGTTTCTTTCATATTCATTGAACGCTTTTTCAAACTTATTTAGATATAGTTTTTTTCATTATATTGTCACTCTTGTATGTCCTTTAAAAGGAAAATATATTCAAAATAAATTTGGTGTGATATTCCTCAGATTTCTTCCTATTCAGAGTCTGATCCTTCTGAGTCATTTTTTGAATTGAGTCACTACTATTCTTTTTCTTGGAAAAGACCCTGATGCTGGGAGGGACTGGGGGCAGGCAGAGAAGGGGACGACAGAGGATGAGATGGCTGGATGGCATCACCAACTCAATGGACATGAGTTTGAGTAAACTCCGGGAGTTGGTGATGGACAGGGAGGCCTGGCATGCTGTGATTCATGGGGTTGCAAAGAGTCAGACATCACTGAGTGACTGAACTGAACTGATTCTTTTTCTCCTTACAATATTGTCCTTTGTAAGGACCTATCATAAACATCGTTGATGATGCAATGTTTCTTTAAAACATGCTTCTCTATTGTCTTCAAGGTTTTCCTTCAGTTGACTGACACTCGCCCTACAAGTTTTGGTGTGCACTTGCAGGCCATGACAACTGTTAACATTGCTGCCTGGCGGCTGCTGTGTGAAGACCACTGCTGACCTTAGTATCTTAGACAGCAGCAGCATCTACTGTGTTTAAGGTCTCTTGTTTGGGCAGGGCTTCGTAGGGAGGTTCATCTGTGCTCCACACAGAGTCCATCAGGCAGTCTTGCTCAAGGCTGGAGCACCTGCTTCCAAGGCAGCACTCAGACGGCTTGCAAGGTGGTGCTGACTGTCCCCTGGGACTTCAGCTAGGCCTGAGAACCAGGGGCCTCTCCACATGGCATGGGCTTCCTCAGAGCATGGTGGCTGGTTTCCAAGAATGAGCACCCCCAAAGAGAAGGCCAGGTAGAAGCAATAACATTTTTAGTGGCCTACCTTCATAATTCACTCAGCATCACTTTTACCTCACTATTATATCAGCTAAGACAGTCATACCCACTCCCTCCAACCGTCCCACCAATGCAAGGGAAGGGGACACACATTCCATTTTCTGATGGGAGCTTGGCTAGGTTCTGGAAGAACATGTGAGAGACTGAAATACTGTGTTCATTTTTGGAAATACAATCTGGCACAGTGATTAAAAGAGGCATCCCAATTTCAAAGATGGAAGAATGGAGGGTGGGGGTGATGTGCTTGTTAAAAGAGATGAAACACATTACTTGCTATGTGGGTACCCCCTGCCACTCTTCTGTCTACACCCCTCCTTGCCCTTATCACAAACATTGTTAATCAATCATGGTACTTGTTTTCTCTTGAGCTTCACAAGCTTTATCACACTCTATTACTAGCCACTCCCTACTGTTGGCAGGTGAGCCCTAACTTACTTACTATCCTGAGTCTAGAGAGGATTGCCCCATGAAGCCAGCTAGCCTCCCGGACCAGGATCATTACCTTAGTGTGGACCCCACCTTGATTCTCAGCTTTGTCAGTATCCCCACCTGAAATGATGAGGCCCTCCTGCACTAGATAGTAGAAACTGACCATGCAAAAACCAGGATGGCACTTCCCTTATGATACAGTGAGGGTTGAGTCTCTTAAGTACCACAGTGCTTAAGATTGCCAACTGGTGCACCTTCCTCTTTTCGTGTCAACTTCTCTGAGGTGCTGTGTTGTTCTGGAGGCTTCCTGTGAGTGTGGAATTAGAGGCAGACATTCTTGAAAGCATTTAGAAAGAATTCATACAGGCCTTGTTCAGTCGCTCAGTTGTGTCTGAATTTTTGTGACCCCCTGGATTGCAGCATACTAGGCTTCCCTGTCCTTCACTATCTCCCAAAGTTAGCTCATTGAGTTGGTGATGCCATCCAACCATCTCATCCTCTGTCATGCACTTCTCCTCTTGCCTTCAGTCTTTCCCAATATCAGAGTCTTTTTCCAATGAGTTGGCTCTTCACATCAGGCAGGTGGCCAAAGTATTGGAGCTTCAGCATCAATCCTTCAAATGAATATTCAGAGTTGATTTCCTTTAGGATTGACTGGTTTGACCTCCTTGCAGTCCAAGGGACTCTTTGAGTCTTCTCCAGCACCACAGTTCAAAAGCATCAATTCTTGGCCTTAATGAAGCCTGAAATAATCAGAGCATCACAGAGCAGTGAGTCCCTTGAATACTGGGCACATTTTTACTGCCAGTTCCTCTCTGCTTTTGTGTTAACATATGGCTCTTTGCTAGGTATGGTAAATTGTGGACTGTTTTGATAAGGGATCCAGGAATAGTTCTCATCGTGGGGCCTAGGCCCTTCAGGCAAGGGCTGCTACATAGAGAGAGAGATGCTTTCCTTTTGGTCACCAGATGGTCCCCTGAAGTAGGTGACGCCCGTAGGCTTTGCATTGTACAAAACTGCCTTGTGCAACATGAGTAGAATATCACCATCTGCATCAGATGCTATGTCTAATTTGGAAAATAAATCAGCCATTGGCTTTTAGTTATGTTTCTAAAAAGGATCGGCTTTGCCCAGAAAGCCCCCGTCGCTCAAGGCCTAGCTGCCCTCCTTACTCTGGATGAGATTAGGTTGCCAGGTGTCTCTTTCCACAGAACTCTTCCTTAGAGCTGGGCTCTACCCTGCAGGCCTTACAGGCTATATAATAAGTCCCTAGAAGGGCCTGATGCTGCTCCTGAGAGAACCTGGGGCACTGGGCACATGCTGCTCTCAGATCCGTTGGGACTTGCTGACAGCAGTCCTGTCCCTCATCCATCCAGGTGAGGACTCAGGGCTGCCAGAAAATGTCCCCTACCCCTCGGCCCCACACCCTGAGTCCTGCCTGGAGTGGTGAGAAGTCCTTTGGCCTGTGGACTCCCCTTTCATTTTCCCTATGGGACTGGGCAGACAAGGGATGGTGTGAAAACATATTTTTCTAGAATCTGTGACACTGTGTAGGGATCTAGAGGGAAAGGAGCCTGCCTCTGCTCAACCTTGAACCAGAAAAGTGGTGGGTTGTTGTTGTTTTTTTTCTGTACATCACAGGTTTCAGGATCTTCGTTCCCTGATCAGGGATTGAACCTGGGCAATGCCAGTGAAAGCGCCAAGTCCTAATCACTGGACCGCCTGGGAACTCCCACTAAAGCGTTCTTAATCAGAAGGAGCAGATGCAGGTTAGCCTCTCAACACCATGGCCATCAACACAGTGTCCACGGACTTTGCATGTTTTGCATCAAACTTCAGGTTTGAAGGGATGAATAGGATTTTGACTTTGTGTTCTTGCATCACAAAGGGAAATTCAAGATAAATACCACCTCTGCTCCCAGGAGGGAAAGCATACATGTCAGAAGTGGCTATGGCTCTGATCAAATACTGCTGCATTTATACAGTAGTGCTGGAGCAAATTTTCCTGAAGGATTTTTTTAACAATTGAACTTTGCTTATGGTGTCTTGATCCAACTCTATCCTTAAGGATAATACTAGATCACCCAGCGCTGTCCTTCATACAGTTTTCAATTAAATGTTTGGTGATTAAAAAAAAATACGAAACAATGACAAAATGAGTAAAAATTCCATCTTACTACCTCTCACCTGTTTTCTCAAGATACCTCTATTGATATACAGATTCAGCTGCAGGTAACTGAGAACACAAAATATTTATATTTTTCTTTCTTAGAGCAGTCCAGGGAGGTAATGCAGGCTGCTGTGATGGCTCATAATGATGAGAGACCTGGTTCTCTCTGTCTTGTTTCTCCACCCTCCTCATGATCCATCTTTCTCCACAACACCCGATGTGGCTGCTCCAACTCCAACCATCACATCCACATTTTGGCCATCAGGAAAGTAATGTCCTGCCACTTTAAAGAACACCACTTTTGCTTTCATCCCATTGAAAGGGGATCTTTATAGGCCATGGTTTGGTGATACCTAAAAGTAAGTCTGAGCAACATAGACTTTATTCTGTGCAGTGATATACTCAGGTGACAGCTGGCAGCTTTGGTACAAAGAAAGACAGGGAAATGAGTATCAGAAGACATACGTGGATCTGCCACATAGTCAAGCATAAACTCCCCTTGGCTAAGTTTTCCCATGAAGTGAAAACTATGGAGTGATCAGTTCATGTGCTGCTTTTGGCCGGATCTGGGACCTGGAACCAACAGGACCATTGATTTGTCCTTTAGCTGGTATAGACAAGACAGAGTAGAATCGCTTGGTTTCCTGACATGTTTGATCACCTTTATAATATTTAAATACATTCAGTGGAAATCTAGTCCATTACAAAAATATCAAAGGAAAATTTTCCCTAAAACAAAACAAAACGAAAACACCTCTAATTTTCTATCCTAAATTTCTTGGGAACTTATTTTTACTCAGTAATTGCAGGCAAATTCTTTACCATCTGAGCCACTGGGGAAGCCCTTACTCCATGATAATTTACTATAAACCCTAAGCATTATTTCCATCCAGAGACAGTCCAAAGACATGATCAGTAGAACATGAATGAATTATTTTACTTCATGCATTTCTAGGGTTTCCCTGCTGGCTCAGCAGTAAAGAAACCACCTGCAATGCAGGAGTCACGTGTTCAATCCCTGGGTCGGGAAGATCCCCTGGAGGAGGAAATGGCACCTCCCACTCCAGTATTCTTGCCTGAAACATCCCCTGAACGGAAGAGTCTGGCGGGCTACAGTCCAAAGGGTCACAAAGAGTCAGACACGGCTGAGTGACAGCATGAGTGAGAGAGCATGCACTTCTATAAGCTCATGAAAGGAACTTGAAGGGAAAATAGTATGTTTACGATTCGGTGTGTATTGGTACCTGCTTAAAATCACATTTGTTGATGATGTCGGTGGACAAATTTTGTGTTTATATAGGAAACATTGTTTCTGTCAATGTTTAAGTTTTGTCCATCACACAAAATGATTGCATCCTTTCTCTGCAGGAGAAGGCTGTTCTGGCAAACAGGAGGTTTCTGGCAAATACTTAGGGCTTTCGGTTGTGCCATCAGATCTGCCTCTTCACAACTGTAAATGATTTGTCCCCCCACCCGCTACCCCCGTCCCGTCCCGGGAACGAGGCAGTCTCGCCCAAGGCTGTGCATTCCCAATCGCGGGTTTTGCTGTTAACTACCCTGTGGTGCGCTGCCCCCTTGTGGTAACATGTTAGTATTACAGACCTTTCATCACAGAAAATGAATTTCACCTTCAAAGGCAACTGACAAGCCTTCTCTATTCAATTCACAGTAGGCACACACGTTACATTGGACCTTGAGAAAGACATTATCTTATAGAATTTTTTTTGACCTGACTTTATTTTCTTTTTTTAAATTAATTTTTATTGGAGTATGATTGCTTTGTTGTTTTTTGTTGTTGTTCAGTCGCTAAGTCGTGTCCCACTCTTTGTGACCCCATGAACTGCAGCACACTAGGCTTCCCTCTCTTTCACTGTCTCCCAGAGTTTGTTCAAACTCAGGTCCATTGAGTCAGTAATGCCATCCAACCATCTCACCTTCTGCTGCCCCTTCTCCTCCTGCCCTCAATCTTTCCCAGCATCAGGGTCTTTTCCAATGAGTCGGCTCTTTGCCTCAGGTGGCCAAAGTATTGGAGCTTCAGCTTCAGCATTAGCATCAGTCCTTCCAATGAATATTCAGAGTTGATTTCCTTTAGGATTGACTGGTTGATCTCTTTGCTGTCCAAGGGACCCTATATGCAAAACAGGAAAAGAGTCACAGAAATACAGAACAGACTTTTGAACTCTGTGTAATGTGAAGTGTTTTTTAAGTAAGGACTTCTTTATGTCATTACTTAACTTCCTGCAAATATTCTAGAGTTTTCCCCCACCTTTCTTGCTCGGGATTTGCATGGGATAGTCATTGCTCTCACAAGCTGTCTCTGCATGAACAAGCTGATGAGCAAGAGGCTTCCACCCGCCCACTGTGGGCACCGTAGACCGCATAGCCACACAAGCAACATCAACAGTGCAGTCAAGAAAGACTCACTGTTCTCCTTCACCAGAAGGCTGAAGACGTACTTCCTGCTCCTCATTTTAAATCTCCTTCAACTTCTCTCCTTTGGTCTGTCTGTAGACTGAAAAAAAAAAAAAAATACACAGTTGAGAATTATGTTTTATTTGGTGGATTGCTGTGGACTCAGGCCGGAGGGGCAGCCTCTGAGATAGCTCTGAGGGATTGCTCTGAAGAAGCAGTAAGGGAGGAGCCAGGATACATAGAAGTTTTACAACAAAAACCAGGTTGTCGCACTTCCCCGGTGATCCAGCGCTTAAGAATTCTCCTGCCAATGCATAGGACGTGGGTTCGGTCCTTGGTCTGGGAAGATCCCACTTGCTCTGTAGCCCCTAGGCCAGGGCACCATGACTCCTGAGCCTTTGCCTTGAGCCCTCCAGCTGCACCTGCTGAAGCCCACGTGCTCCAGCGCCTGCGTGCTGCATCTGAGTCCACTCACCACAACTACTGTGCCCGAGTGCTGCAACTGCTGAAGCGCCCGTGCCTACAGCTTGTGCTCTGCAAAAAGGGAAGCCACTGCAGTGAGAAGCCTGCGCACCACAACCAGAGTAGTCCCTGCTTGCCACAACTAGAGAAAGTCTGTGGGCAGCAACCAAGACCTAGCTCAGCCAAACATTAAAAAAACAAAGCAAAAACTCAGTTGTTGGAGCATCAAAAGATTGCTGTTAAGAAAACCAGACATCTTAAATTAATGAATTTAGCACTATTTTTTTTTTTTTTTAATGAGAGGATGCAGTGGTCACTAAAATCATCCCTTTGATATGAACCTTAACTATCTAGGGCCAGTATCCTATTCTTCTCCACCCTGAATTCGCTCAGGGTGCACTCTAGGGGCAGCTGCAGTAGCTGATGGCCACAACCCCCTCTGTTTCCTGATATGGCAGGCGACATTCTTCATCCACAGGCCCTAAGAATGCTCACTCAGGGGCCTTTCGTAGCAAATGAGAATTGTCAGCTCTGGAAGAGGCGTCAGAAACGGCTGAGACCAACGGGTTCATTTGGAGACAGGCGGGGTGCTGCGTCCCCTGACCCTGGCCTAGGGCTCTTCTCCGTGCAGTGTCCAAGGAGGCCGCTCTACACTCCAGTCCCCCGGAACCAGGACACCTCTCAGGCCTCAAGCCAGAAGCTGAGATCAGGTGCGCAAACCACACCGTGCTCAGAGGCGATAAGAGTGATCGAAGAAGTGACTGGAGGAAGAAAGGCAGAGGCTTGGCGCTTAGCACCTGCAGATAAGTGAGTGTTTGACCTGGGCTGAACACACTGCTTATCTGGTGAGAGATAGCAGTCACACTCCTGTGCTGTGGTAAGAAGCTGGCCTGGTTCTCAAGGCCACTGAACAGCAGGCTAAGAAGGATAGACAAGGGGAGGCTGTTAGCACCCACCCGGGGGGCCCTGAGCTCCTGGGAGGGCTCAGGAGGGGAGTCCTGGCAGCTAGGCTTCTTACTCATCTGTGCAGAGCAATTGGGCGTGCACTTCCCAAATCTGCTCAGTAAAACTTCTTAGGGGAAACGTCCTAAGCCTCATCCTATTTCTCACTGTTCAGGCTCCCGAAGCTGAAGAAAGCTGTGAAGAATGAACCCAGAGGGAAAAAAACACCATGAGTTTGTCTCTGGAGAGACTTGACCAAGGTAACATAAAAATAATCACATTGACAATAATCACAGCTAATATTTACTGCTTAGTAACTATGTGGCAGGCACTATACTGTCTCCCCTTCCGCAGTAACTTTTTCACTCTTCACCACAAAACTTTGAGGTCAGCACTATTGCTGTGGACATTTGCAATTGAGCAACAGTCTTCAAGAGGTTAGGAGGTTTACCTAAAGCCCTGTGGCTAGGAAGCAGGAGATCCAGAAGTATAGAAACGTGGTTCAGGGTGGGGATGGGATGAATTGGGTGATTGGGATCAACACATATACACTATTAATGCTATGTATAAAATAGACAATTAATGAGAATATACTGGAACTCTACTCAATGGTCTGTGGTGACCTAAATGAGGAGGAAATCCACAAAGAGGGGAATTATGTGTGTGTATAGCTGATTCCCTGGTGGCTCAGATGGCAAAGAACCGCTGGCAATGTGGGAGACCTGGGTTCTATTCCTGGGGTTGGGAAGATCCCCTGGAGAAGGGAACGGCTACCCACTCCAGTATTCCTGCCTGGAAAATTCCATGGACAGAGGAGCCTGTCAGTCCCCACTCCATGGGATCGCAGAGTCGGACACAACTGAACAAGTTTCACTTTCACAGCTGATTCACTTTTTTGTACAACAGAAAGTAACATGACATTGTAAAGCAATTATACTCCAATAAAAATTAATTTAACAAATTACGATGTGATTTACCTACTTTTAAAGAGGTTCTCTCTACACTACAATGGAAATGAATCAGAAAAAAAAAAGAATATGGACATAGACATATATATAATTGAATCACTTTTCTGTACAGTTGAAACTAACACAATATTGTAAATCAACTATCCTTCAATTTAAAAAAAGGATTTAAAAAAGAAAGAAATGTAGCTTGTCCATCTCTGGAACCCAGACTCTGAACTTCATCTTTCTGATGTATCGGTGGAAGCTGCTGATGCATTTGGGAGGAGTTCTGGTGGGGGGGAGGAGAGAGCAAGGAGCACTGTAAGGGGCGGAGGGGAGAAGGAAAAGCGTGGTTCACAGGTGGGCTGGGCAGCACCTTCCACCACACACAACAACAGTCCATGCCCAGGGTTACCTCCTTCATCAGTAACAGAAGCCCAGTCTTTATCACAACCCATAATGAAGATTATATTTGCCGGCTTCCCCTTCAGGTAGTGGGGGGCAACATAGGGTAGGGGTGGGGGATGCTGAGGAAGAGGGTAGAGTCTAGAGGGTGAGGAGCCTGGGTCTTGATGACCTCGGAGCCTCCAGGCGCACACAGTCTGTTTACCTCGACTGCTTCTACCTGAAAACTAATGAACGTGCTTCTTGTTTAAGCCAGGAACAGCTTGGGATTCTCTTGCATGCAGGGATACTAGCGCTAACTGCTAACTTTCACCCACTTTTTACAAAGGGGGACTCAGGCTCAGAATGAGTAAGTATCTTAATCCAAAGTTGTATGAGTATTACCTGGTAGAGTTCAGATTTGCCTCTGTCCATCTGACCCTAGAGTTTCTGTCTTTCTAGCACAGTCTATACTAGCAAAAGAAACAGTGACATGCATGTATTTAGTGCTTTATAATTTGAAGACATTTTAAAAAATATTTTGAAAACATTTAAAAATACGTTAGGCAATGTGTATGGTTTGGGATTTAGGATCTGCAAGCAACAGAAATTGATTCTCCATCAGGAGTCCCCAGCCTCTGGGGTCTGAGATGCCTGATGATCTGAGGTGAATCTGATGTAATAATAATAGAAATAAAGTGTACAATAAATATAATGTGTTTGAATCACCCCAAATCCACCCACCACCCACCACCCACCCCCCGGCCCTGCTGACTGTGGTCTCTGGTGCCAAAACAGCTGGGGACTGCTGCTCTAGATAACTTATACTAAAGAGCACTCTATTGGGAGGATTTGGGGTGGGTATCAGTAAGTGTTCAACCAGAGAAGCAGAGTGACTGTGGGCTTATTACAGGGGTTTGACATGCAATTGTGGGAACTGGTTAAGCTGGTTAAGTAGAGTCTGTAAGGCTGCTGTCCTCAGGTCTGATGCTGGAGCTTGGTGTCCACAGGGCAGACAGGGACCAAAAAAACCTGTCTACATGCATCTGCAGTCTTGGTTGCCCAGTTGCTGGCCTACTTCTCTGCCAACATAGCCTGACTTCAATGTGGGAACTACTGCAACCTTCATCTTGCTTGGAATTTTGGGCCTTGTTGATGAAAATAATAAATCAATAAATAATAATTCTATAATAGAAATGCAAGAGTTTTATTTGAGCTAACTGAGGACTATATGCTTGTGCTCCGTCGTGTCCGACTCTTTGTGCACCTTTGGATTGTGGCTCACCAGGCTCCTCTGTCCACGGGACTTTTCAGGTAAGGATACTGCAGTGGGTTGCCATTTCCTGCTCCAGAGGATCTTCCCAACCCAGGGACTGAACCTGCATCTCCTTTCCTGGATTGCAGGCAGATTCTTTACCAGCTGAGCCATCAGGGAAGCCCAAGGATTATAGTCTGGAGACAGCTCTCAGATGACTGAGGAACTCCTCCAGAGAAGCACGATTTCCAGCACCATTCTATATCTTGTCAGAACAAAGAACTTAAATAAGTCAGGTACACATTCCATCAAGATGTCAAAAAAGCCAGATCAGCACGTACACTGTGAGTCACCACTATATTTTACATGAACATTCTTTACTTTTGGTCAAGGTGCTCTTTTCTCTAATAATTGAGGCAGATGTACAGTGCATGCTTCAGTTCAGTTCAGTCATTCAATCATGTCCCACTCTTTGCGACCCCATGGCCTGCAGCACACCAGGCTTCCCTGTTCATCACCAGCTCCCAGACCTTGCTCAAACTCATGTCCGTCGCATCGGTGATGCCATCCAACCATCTCATCCTCTGTTGTCTCCTTCTTCTCCTGCCTTCAATCTTTCCCAGCAACAGGGTCTTTTCCAATGAGTCAGTTCTTTGCATCAGTGGCCAAAGTATTAGAGTTTCAGCTACAGCATCAGTCCTTCCAATGAATATTCAGGACTGATTTCCTTGAGGATTGACTGGTTTGATTTCCTTGCAGTCCAAGGGACTCTCAAGAGTCTTCTCCAACACCACAGTTCAAAAGCATCAATTCTTCGGCGCTCAGCTTTCTTTATAGTCCAACTCTCACATCCATACATGACTACTGGAAAAACCATAGCTTTGACTAGATAGACCTTTGTTGGCAAAGTAATGTCTCTGCTTTTTAATATTCTGTCTAGGTTTGTCATAGCTTTTCTTCCAAGGAGCAAGCGTCTTTTAATTTCATGGCTGTAGTCACCATCTGCAGTGATTTTGGAGCCCCCCCCAGCCCCGCAAATAAAGTCTGTCACTGTTTCCACTGTTTCTCCATCTATTTGCCATGAAGTGATGGGACCCAATGCCATGATCTTAGTTTTCTGAATGTTGAGTTTTAAGCCAACTTTTTCACCCTCCTCTTTCACTTTCATCAAGAGGCTCCTTAGTTCTTTGCTTTCTGCCATAAGGGTGGTGTCATCTGCGTATCTGAGGTTATTGATATTTCTCCTGGCAGTCTTGATTCCAGCTTGTGCTTCATCCAGCCCGGCATTTCGAATGATGTACTCTGCATTTAAGTTACATAAGCAGGGTGACAACATACAGCCTTGACGTACTCCCTTCCCTATTGGGAACCAGTCTGTTGTTCCATGTCCGATTCTAACTGTTGCTTCTTGACCTGCATACAGATTTCTCAGGAGGCAGGTCAGGTGGTCTGGTATTCCCATCTCTTTAAGAATTTTCCACACTTTGTTGCTTGAAAGGCCACAAACAGGCTGTTTTAGTTGACATGAAATTCAAGTGAGCTCATTGATAAGCCAGAATAACTTTCTCAGACCTCAGTATGTGAACTTTTCTTTTACCAGCCTGAGTCCTAAGATGGGAGCACTCCTGCTCCCTGATCATCCTGGTTAGTTCAGGAGGGCCTG
The DNA here is from genome assembly GCF_033118175.1 of Dama dama. Classification (NCBI taxonomy): domain Eukaryota; kingdom Metazoa; phylum Chordata; class Mammalia; order Artiodactyla; family Cervidae; genus Dama; species Dama dama. Next base: position 38,934,959 of record NC_083691.1, read on the forward strand.
GGCCCAGCCAGGCCAGTGAGCCTTGGTCCCCAGACATCTGGCTCCAAATCCCATGTTCCTTCTCCTACAAGCAGGCTAAATGACTCAGTGACAATGAATCATGACTTAGAGCAGAGAGATCCCCTGGGTTTAACTGAGCTTTTGTCACACTTGATTCCAAATTGATAGGTTCTACAGGTCCCCATGGAGATTAAAAAGGAATTTTATTTACTGTCTTTATTTACTAGGAAAAGTGGGATTTGGTTGGGTACTCAGCTTACTTGTCAGACACTGTATATAACATCTGTCACCAAAAGGGCTCAAGCCCCAGCCAGGATCCCTCCAGGAAATGTGAAGAGAGTCACTCCTAGTTTTGTATTGAAACTCTAACTAAAAACCTTTATTTATCTACTTAAAAAATAATTGTAATATATAGTGGAACTATATGTAGCCTTGTTCTGTATTTTCCAAGTCTCCTGTAAATATGTTATCATATTTTCATAATTTAAAAAATTTTTAAAAAGGGAAAAAAAGAAAGTCACTCCTGCTTGATCCTCACCAGGGATGGGAGAGGCTCAGCTGCTGATAAAGGTCTATCAATCTGCAGAGGGCTACAGACACCACATTTATTCAAGAGCAAATATGGATCGTTAGGCGAAGCCGACCATAAGTTAGAACAGTGGTCTCTTAATTTTGCTGTTGATATTCATCACTGTAATAAAATTGTCTAATTGAAAAAGTCCATATTGACAAACCAAAAAGAAGTGCATTGATTTAATAGTAGTTTTGAATTATTAACTCTACAAATTTTTATTCCATGGACCTGTCATATTTTTCATCAGGCAGGTTATCTCTTAAAGGGGGCCAAAAGGTTATCCTGGAAAATTCCTGAGACTGGAAGATAAGAAAGTTTTGTGGACCCCAAGAAAAGCTGATTTGTTTTTTGTATGCACTGGTGTGTGTGTGTGTGTGTCCACAGACTGATTTCCTTAGATGATCAGAGCCAAAGAGATGGGAATGTCAAGTTTGCTTGATCAGTCCTGTGGACTGAGATCAGTTATGGGGAGGAAAGGATGGGGAGTCAATGTATTAATACAAGGTCACATACCTGGTGGCACTGACCCCTGTAAGAAGGAAAGCCCAATTTGGGGATGGGTAAGGCCATTGTGGTGATTATCCATAGCACTTGACTGGGCTCATCATAGTAAGTACTCAGTAAAGACTGGCTTATTGATTAAATGTTTGGAAGCAATGAAGTCATTTAGAGATTGCTTTCAGCTGCATGTAACAAAGACCCAGAAAGTCCTGGGTTTATTCTCAACACAATGGCAGTCAAGGTGAAGGCAGTCTAGGATTGCAGGGCAGTGCTCCATGATTCTGTCTCCTTTCTCCTCCACAGTGCCTGTATATGGTCTCTCTTCTAATCACTTCGTGGTCCAAGACGGCTACTGGGATGCTAGCCATCTAACCACTATGCAGGTTGGAGGGAGAAATAAAGGCAGAAGAACCAAAAGAGGCATAACTTCCAGGAAGCAGTATTTCAGAATGCTCCACACAACACTTGCATTCACAGTTCTGTGGCCAGAAGGTAGCCCTGTGATGATATTTAACTGAAAGCGGGGCTGTGAAATGCAGTGTTTTGTTAGGTTTACCACCACTGTGAAACTAAAAAGGGAATCCCTTACTAAGAAATTAGAGGGAAATGGATATTGTGCTGGTGTTAGTGTCAACAGGTTCTGTCACAAACACTGTTATATTAGCATGGTTTTGGGGAAAGACAAATTGGTGACATCCATTAAAATGTGAAATATTCATACTCTTTAGACCCCCAAATTTATTTTATAAATCCTTTCTATAGGTTACTCTCACATATGTACACACCTATACACATGATTATTATATCACTACACTATTTATATAAGCAAATTGGAAATAACCTAAATGTCCATTGACTACTAAATTGTTAAAAAAAAAAAAACACTGCGATAATATTATGGAGTGGTATGCAGCTCTGAAAAACAATGAGGCAACTGTAAGTATTGAGATGGATTATGTGTGTGCTAAGTTGCTTCAGTTGTGACTGACTGTGATCCTATGGACCATAGCCCGCCAGGCTCCTCTGTCCATGGGATGCTCCAGGCAAGAATACTGGAGTGAGTTGCCATGCCCTCCTCCAGGAGAGCTTCCAGACCCGGGGACTGAACCCACATCTCTTATGTCTCCTGCATTGGCAGGTGGGTTCTTCACCACTAGTGCCACCGGGGAGGCTCCCTGGGTTGGACTATGATATGTTCTTAAACCAAAAAGCAAGCTGCAGGATATTATACACCTTGTAACATGTATAATATGACTCCATTAGTAACACTGTGTTATATATGTTCCTGGAAATGTATCAGAGTCTTTGAAGACAGAGAAATGAGCCTGTGTAATTTGAAAGAGCTGCCAGAAATGCTAAAAATCAGTTAATAACTGTGAGCTGAACTCCTCATAAAAATAAAAGAATGAAGTCTGTGGTCAAAGTAGGTGGAACCAATCTGGTTTCCAGAAGAATTCTGCTGGGACCAAGTCTGCACCAAAATATTGGATGGGCCAATCAGATGTGAAGTCTTTGCAGCACATTTTAAGGGTGAAACTGGAATGCTGCTGGCAGAACGGTGAACAGATGCCCTGATGTGATGTTCCAGTGGCATTAGCGCAGGATAATAATAGGCTTTGTAATACACTGAACTCTCACAAGAAACAGAGGGAGGGAATTCCCTGGCAGTCCAGTGGTTAGGACACTGTATTTCCACTGTAGGGGGCACGGGTTTGATCCCTAGTTGGGGAACTAAGATCTCGAACACCTCGAGGCAAGGTCAGAAAAATACAGAAACAGAAGGAAATTTCCAGCAATAACAAAATAATAGGGCATACATATACATGCACAGTGAGCTAAAACTAGAATCAAGGGAGAAAAGCAAGGCTTGGAGGATCAATGTCAGTGTCAGCCTCAAATTCAGGGATTGGAAGCTAAGCCCTGAGCCTGCTACCAGGGCCCATACCTCGTTATGAAGTTTAAAAGCATTCCCTGTTGGTAGGAAACACGACTCCAGGAAAAAGTAAATGCAAATCCCTTTGGGAGGAGAGCTCAGTAGTTCAGTTGTGTCTATCTGCGACCCATGGACTCTAGCCCAGCAGGCTCCTCTGTCCATGGGATTCACTAGGCAAGAATACTGGCGTGGGTTGCCATTTCCTTCTCCAGGGGATCTTCCTGATCCAAGGATAGAACCTATGTGTCTTGCATCTCCCACATCTGCAGGAAGGTTCTTTACCACTGTGCCAGGAAGATGTCAATAATTCAGGATTTCAAGATTCCTACAGACTAAAGACAACTAAATAAAAGATCAAAATAAGAAATTACCAAACAGTTTCAGTCATGCCACTGCTACTTAATTGCTTGTATGACCTTGGGTAAATCACTTAGCCTCTTCAAGCCTCAGTATTCCCACCTTTCAAATAGGGGCAATAAGTTCTTATCCCTTAGAGGTTTATAAAAGATATCAAACTTGTAAAGCACTTAGTAAATGCTCAGTAAATGCAAGAAGTAATTATTATAATTACTTTTATTCCTGGATATCCCTTCCTTCTGGTCACTGTGTGCAATCAAGTCCACTGATTAGCATGTGTCTGGGTATAATCCATTCACTTTCATCTCTAGGTCCCCAGTGCATCTCAGCTTTGATACCAGGACCCCGACCCTCTCCCTTCCACCCCCCTCTCACAAATATAAGCATGAACCATATCCACATGTGGTGTGGTGTGACCAAATATTTTTTTAAAAAATAAATAAAAGCACATATATGGATGCTAAGAAGAGAATCCTAAGTATAAAGGGCCAGAATCTTTATGTTAGGGCCCAACAGATGTGGCATATTCTTCAGAATGTTTTTGGATGGTTCTCTCTGACCTTTGGGGGCCTCCCAAGTGGCTCAGTGGTAAAGAATTCTCCTGCAAATACAGGAGATTTGGGTTCCATCACTGGGTCGGGAAGATCCTCTGGAGAAACAAGTGGTAACCCACTCCAGTATTCTTGCCTGGGAAATCCCAAGGACAGAGGAGACTGGCGGGCTATAGTCCATGTGGTCACAAAGAGTCAGACACGACTTAGCAACACAACAAACATGAAAAAGTTGACACTGAGAGTCTGGCTTGTCTTCAGCCATCAGTCAGGTATTTGCTTTCACATCCAGGGCACTTACTGTTCTGTGCCCCCAGCGCTGTTCACCTAGGCAACCAACCCCTGGCCCCCCTGCCACACACATCTGGGCATCTCATGCCTCTTATAGAGACTCACCCTCCTCAGTCACAATCTTGGGTGATTTAAAACTGCTTCACCATGGTCCCAGAACACTTTTCCTTTTATAAAAACCTGGCCCATTAACCCTGTCTATGGGCCTATGCTTTAGCCAGCAAGCACATATGAGTATCTTTCAGGATAAGGACAGTAAAGCGTCTTCCTACAATGCGGGAGACCCAGGTTCGATCCCTGGGTTTGGAAGATCACCTGGAGAAGGAAATGGCAACCCACTCCAGTATTCTTGCCTGGAAAACCCCATGGATGGAGGAGCCTGGTAGGCTATAGTACACGGGGTCGCAAAGAGTCAGACAGGACTGAGCGACTTCACTTTCACTTTCACTTTCCAGGGTAAGGCCCTCTATGTGTCCCATATGTTAGTGTTTAGTTGTTGGTTTACAATGAGTCTAGAGCTGAAAACAACACAGACGGTGTCTTGGGTAAAATTTCGTGGAAGCAGAGCTTGACACAGGGATCTGAGTGCATATGAGTCACTGATGGAGTGGCCATCAGAAAATAAATAAAAAAATAAAAAGGAGACAAGAAAGTCAGATAGGGAAGCAAGACAGGACTTTGAGATCCCTAGGGGTAGACTCTGGAGCAGTGCTGTCCAGGAGAAGTTTTTGCAGAGGGGAATGGTCTATATAACTGGCACAATACAATAGAGTTACCACTGTCTACATAGGGCCACTGAGCATTTGAAATATGACTACTGTAACTGGCATATAATTTTTAATTAAATTACATGTGTACTTTAAATAAATCACCTAACTTTAAATAAATTACATAATTTTAAATAAATTATACAATTATGTGTGACTGATGGCTACTATCGGACAATGCAGTTCTGGAGTATGAACCTCAAGTCAGAATTGAGAAGAGGGAGTGAGCTTCTTGTGGTCTCATTGATGGCGGGCTGCCCTGGCTTTGGTGGGGCACAGCTTTCCAGGCAAAACTGTCAGCAGTGCTTTTCTCTCTACCTTTCTCCTCTTAATCAACAGATGCTCTTCTGTGTCTGTGAATCTATTTATGTTTTTGTAAATAAGTTACAGAAAACAAACATGGTTACCAAGGGGGAAGAGGAGGAGGGATATACTTGGAGTTTGGGATTAAAATATGCACATTACTGTATATAAGATAGGTAACTGACAAGGACCTACTGTATAGCATGGGGAGCTATACTCAATATCGTGTAATAATCTACAATGGAAGAGAATGTTAAAAAAAAAATATATATATATATATATATGCATGTAAATACTTGGCTACCTGATGTGAAGCGCCGACTCATTGAAAAACACCCTGATGCTAGGCAAGGTTAAGGGCAGGAGGAGGAGAGGGTGGCAGGGAATGGGTTGGTTGGATAGCATCACTGAATCAATGCACACGAGTCTGAGTAAACGCCAGGAAACAGTGGAGGACAGGGAAGCCTGGCCTGCGGTCCATGGGGTGGCGAAGAGTCGGACTTGATCGGCAACTGAACAACAGCAACAATGACGGAGCCACTTTGCTGTACATGTGCAACTAATACAACACTGTGAATCAACTATATTTGTATAGAAATTAAAAAAAAAAAAAAAAAACTATTAGCAGTGGACATTCAGACAGTTGGGAGCGTCCCTGGTGGCTCAGATAGTAAAGCGTCTGCCTGCAATGAGGGAGACCCAGGTTTGATCCCCGGGTCGGGAAGATCCCCTGGAGAAGGAAATGGCAACCCATTCCAGTGTTCTTGCCTGGGAAATGCCATGAACGGAGGAGTCTGGTAGGCTGCAGTCCATGGGGTCACAAAGAGTTGGACATGACTGAGTGACTTCACTTTATTCAGACAGTTGAGAGGGTGTGTGAGTGTGTACTGGTCAAGTAGAGAGGATCAGACACTAGCACGCCCCCTACAGATCACAGAATGATCAACTGGGTCACCCTGACACCCTATTTTCTTCCCATCTTACAGATTCTTCGAGAACTGAATTATAGCCATAGAATAACCTGAAGACAACACCTGGCCACTGGCTTCATGGAGCAGAACAAGTTTCCTGGTCTCCAGAGCTCCTGGTTTCTCTCCCACCTCATTCTCAAATTGTCCCTGGCAATTCTACTGGTTTGCTGGTTCCCAGAGGAGCGTCATGATATATTGCACAAATACACAGAGGAAATTTTTCTGTGGGTTTCTGATTGTTAATTGTTTCAGCCACAGAGAGGAAATACATTTAATTTTACACTGTCTACTACAACCTTTGAGATGGCTAGCCTAACAGCTCTAAAAAAAGAAAAAAAAAAATAACTCTGCCCTTTCTACACTGAAGTATCATAGATATGAAGTTATAAATGAGGAAACCTAGGTTCATGTTTTATTTATACCTATTACCTTTGATTTATGGTGTTGAAAAACACATTCAACCTAATTTATGCAGGAATTAACTTTGGTAGAGATTAATTTTGGATCTATGGCCCCTTCCTAAAATATATCATCTCTATTCATAATCTTGGCTTGCAGACAGAGATGGTAGTGAGGAAAAGAAAAAAAAAAAAAAACCTTCCAAAAGGGAAACACTTTTAAGTCCTTAAATGAGGATAACAGAATGTTTTTAAAATTAGGATCCCTTTCAGTTCAGAGCCAGAATTTAGAATTAACCAAATGGTGTTTTCCACTGAGTTTGGACATTTGGTAGAGCATTTTAAATGAAGATACATAAAATAGAAGAAAATAAAAAACAAGACCGTGGCATACATTAATGCTTAATAATAAATCATTAGTAACTCTGAAATATTTAACCAGTAACTCTTGTGTTACCTATGTCCTATCTTATAGACTACTAAGCATATGTGTGTTTTAGTGTGTGTCTTGGAAGAGGAAAAGGATAGGAAGGAGAGGGGGAAAAGCAAAGGGAAAATTTTTAAAAATCAAAAAGAAGTACAAAATATAGCTCTGAGCCTCAGGACAGTCAAGGGAAAAAGGCTACAATGTCATGCCTAATACAAGAAAGCATATTAGTTTGCCAAGAGGAATTAATTTTCAGAAAGTCGCCTCTGTTTTTAAAAAAAAAATAGTAGATGGTGTCTCTTTTGCTTTTCTTTTCTTAGACCCCAACTATCTTTACAGTTTCACACCTCACTGGCTGAGGTGAGTCACTCACTGACGTGACCTGCCTGACCCCAGTGCACACTTGGGCTTGTGACCCCTCGTCCTGAGGGTACCGTTCAAAGCTCATCACGCCTCTTCCCATGGAAGCCTCGGGCCAAATAGCCACCAGGTGAGTAGAGGAGGAGACAAGTGAGTGGTCTCCCACCCTTCCTACGGCGGGTGACCCCTCTCTCCACAGCCGTTAGTGCTTCTGGAACTCTTCTCTCCCGAGTCCCCTGCCCAGTTGCCATCCCCGCCTCCAGCCAGCACTCACATATCCAGGCCCTTGCTGGTTATGGGATGGTGTACCCCAGGAGAGATCTGGGGAGAGGGCCCCCAGAGAGCCTCCCTCATCGGTGGGGTTGTGTCTATTAGTTTTCACTTGTACGGGAATACAGGGGCATTCCCCTTGGCTATGTGTCTTATTGGACCAAAACAGAGAGTATATAATATTAAGTCATTGTCCTGGAGATTATCTGACCAAGGGAGTGATTCCGGTTGGCTTCAAGACTGTGTCCTTGGCAATGGCATGCTTTAGTTCTGAAAAGGAAAACAAATCTCTCTCCTCTACCAGCCTGCCACAAAAAGCATTGTGCAAAGCTTAGTCAAGTGCGCAAATCTCTACTGTGAACTTTCCTGCCGTATCTGGGGGAATTACTGGGCCTTGAAAGCTCTCACCAACAGATAAGAAGCAAGGTTATAACACGATTTGACACGCAGTTTTGAAGACCCCACTCGGAAAAGTGGAGAGGGCAGCTTTCAAGGCACCATTTCAGGAGATTAAGATTCGAAATCGTGTTGCTTTATCTTACTGTTTTCTTTCACAGGCTTTTCCTTAGGTCTTTCTGGGGAGTCTTTTTTTTTTCCTTCATTTTTTCTTTCCCCGGTGTACATATGAAGGTTTGTAACGCTTCACGCTTGAAGACTAAAGGAAAACTGAGTAAATTCAATATGACCGACTTCAGAGTCACTGGCTTCACATGCATTTACTTGCTGTGAAGAGAAAAGCATGTGAGGAAAATACACTGCCACTGCAGGAACGGATCTGTCCCACGTATAATAGCTCATTTTTATCCACCCCTCATGTCTTACCAGAATAGGTTACTGAAGAGGCGGGCCCTGCAGCACGGAGGCCTCTCCGCCTCAGCACTGTGGGAGGGGCCTCATCCCCAGGCCTCCTTGCCTCCCCCGGGCAGACCCCACCTCCCTGACATTCTGGAGCTTCTCTCAGATCCTTTTTGGTTTGGGGTTGCACAGGGTCTTAGCTGCAGCGCTCAGCACCTTTGTTGCGGCACTCGTGATCTAGTCGTGACCAGGAATCCAACCTAGGCCCCCTGCATTGGGACTGCAGAGTTTTAACCACTGGGGCATCAGGGAAGTCCCTTCTCACAGGCCTTGAGCCCCTGTGCTGTTGGCAGCTGAAACAAAAGCTGAAAGAAATCCACTCAGATCTGTGATCGGTGTACTGTAGCCCCATCCACCGCAAGGGGCCAAATCCTTCCATTTTTCATCCTGCAGAGGCTGGAGCTGCTGGGCTCAGATCCCTGGGTGAATGGGCTTGGAGAAGTGGAGACCAAACTCCAGGTCTAGAGGGAAAGAGAAGATTCAGCCCCAACATAAAGCTGCCTCTATTTCCTGAGAAAAAAGAGGAAGCAACCACTCACCTCTGATTTTCTGGAGCAACCATGTCTTGAGCATCCTTATTTTGTGATCAATAAAAGTTCTTCTGTCTGATGAGAGCACATATTCTAACTGTGGAAGGGGTGAGGGGTGGAGAGGTTGGGAAAAATATACGGCTAGGAGCAAACAGAAATTGATGTCGGAAAACTTTGTTCACAGTGAAGGGACTCCCTGCAACCATTAACGTACTGTGTTACTAAGAAGGGCCATGGACTGGCGAGGCGGCAGAGGCTGGTCTATCTGTTTGGCCCATTCTCAGTTTCATCCTAAGTAGAAACTGGGGCTCTGATGAATGGTGGGGGCAGAAGAATGGCAAAGTATGGAGCTGGAAACACAAGTGAGGGCCTGAAGCCCCTAGCTGTATACCATTTGGTGTCTTGTACAGGTAGAGGCTTCCAGAGGGCCCTGGAGACCCTGGTTGGGGGTGGGGTGGGGAGACTCAACAACATGAAGGAACAAGCTTTCCCTGTTCCCTTTTTTCACTTAAGTCGACGTTAACTCCTGGGGGTTGTGGTGGAAAAATGCCACTTGCCATATCAGTAAACAGAGGATGATGTGGCCCTCAAGCCGTCAGCCACTGCAGTTGCCCCAGACTGAACCTTGAGGGGATTCAGAATGGAGAAAAAGGGATACTGGCCCCACATAGCTGAGGAGCATATCAAAGGAATGATTTTACTGAGCCCAGACTCTTACATAGAAAACATTAAGTTCATTACCTTGAAACGGCTGCTTTTTCCTTTAACAGCTCTCTATTAATGTTTTGACAAGCTGGCTTTTTTGCAAAACCTCGTATATATCCTGGCTCCTCCCTTCTCTTTGGAACAGCCCCTCAGAGCTATCTATGAGTCTGGATCTCAAGTTTAAGTCCCTGATGAGTTTGCTGAATAAAATAAAATTCTCAACTTTTAGGTTGTGCTTTTTTTTTTCCAGTTGACTGATTGAACATCTGAATAATGAATTAAAAATTTTGCGAGGAGTAAATAGTGACCTAAGATAGTAGTATCAGTGACGAGACACATTGCTGGGGCTATTGATCAGTTCTTAGCAGTCTTGCCGGCATGTGTGTTAGCAGAGGAAGAGACATCAGTCTGGTGTGACCCTAGGATTTTGATCATCCAGCTCCAGTTTCTGTTTCCCAGTTCATCTTTCCACCTTCACACCAATTCCTTGCTTTTGTCTTTCTGAACTCTTCCCTATTCCCGGGCACAACCTATACTTACATGGCTGTGCTGAGAGGATTCTGTCTGGTAGAAGTCCTTCCCTTTCTGTTCTCTGGAAAAGTCTTATCAACTGTTTATGTTCCCAGTCAAGTTGCTTCTATAATGGTTTTCTTAGCTCCTCAGAGGAAATTAATCCTATCCGCTGAAATTTTTTTGATGTGGACCATCTTTAAAAGTCTTTATTGAATTTGTTACAATATTGCTTCTATCTCATGTTTTGTGTTTTTTTGGCCTTGAATCATGTGGAATCTTAGCTCCCCAACTGGAGATTGAACCCGCAGTCCCCTGCATTGCAAGGCAAAGTCTCAACCACTGGACTGCCAGAGAAATCCTTGAACTTTCACTTTATGGTACTATAGCATATGTGAATTATAATTATTCCTTCATTGGTGTTGCTCTGCTAGATCATGTATGCTTTCACTGGGGAGACCAAAGTTAAACTGAATTGTCTTGTCCTGTATTAAACTAAATGAAAAGTCTAAAATAGGCAAGAATCTGGTGAAGTGAAAGTCACTCAGCCATGTCCATCTCTTTGCAAACCCATGGACTATACACTCCATGGAATTCTCCAGGCCAGAATACTGGAGGGGGTAGCCTTTCCCTTCTCCAGGGATCTTCCCAACCCAGGGATCGAACCCAGGTCTCCTGCATTGCAGGCAGATTCTTTATCAGCTGAGTTACAAGGGAAGCCCCAAGTATCTGGTAGGGGTTCATACAAGGGGGAAGGGAATGGAAGTGGAGAAACTCTGTCTCTCTTATCACTGTTGAATGCTGGAATGCACACACACAATGTGTACCTATTCACATACACACATATAGATGAATTGAGCTATTTACTATCTACCATATACTGTACTAGGTGATTTTACATGGACATTTTAATTCAGTCCCCATAGGACTTGTTTTGGAAGCAAGGAAAGAGACATGATTAAGGGTTTAAGTCATTTGCCCAAGGTCCCATAGCTAGTAATAGAGCATAAATTCAAATTCAGTTTTAGTCTGACTCCAAAGGCCAAGGCTTCATTTATTATTAATGACCTCCCTTCATCACCGCTCTAATGGACAGCTGTCATTCCCTTGGCTGCCTGCCTCCACTTTAGAAGCTGAAAAGCCCAGACATTGTCTTAGCCTCCCTTGCAGCTAAAACACAGGCAGATGACCTGGGGTTGACTGGATGGATGCCTCTGCTACAGACTTTGAATTGAGAGCTGGTGACATAAAGAGGCAGAGACAGCAGAGAATCCAGAGGCACTGAGGGAGCGGTAGCAGGAGCAGCACCACCTAAAGTCCGGGTATCTGCGGTTGCTGGGCAAACTGTGGCACCCGTATTTCAGAGATGGGTCAGTGTAGTGGTTCCCACTAGGTGGATTAGGTGATGTGTTTTGTCTGGAGTCTACCTGTGGCACAGCTTCCCTCATCCGGTCTTCTTTTCTAGTCTGGTTTCAATCATTTTGGAAAGTCCTGGAACTATTTCATAACCTAGCAACAAATGCTTTTTTTCTGCTTAGTCAACCAGAACGAGTTTCTGTTACTTGCAGCCAACAACACTGACTGATATAACATATACGCTCATAATCTTGAATGTAGGTTGACTTTGCCATACATCATTTTTACCTGGAATTAAAAACACTCATGGACACAGAATTTTATGAAAGTTCGACAGAGTGGAGGGTGATGGTGGGAGGTCATTGGGAACAATTTCTAGCTCACTGATCTACCTATGATTCATGTTACAGTTTGCATGGATGATTATGGGACTTTTCAGTGTGGCTTTACAAAACTGGGATCCAGAAGTGGACTTTTACCTTTCAAGTGTAATTTGACTTCTAAGTCTAACTCAGAGCTTTAAAAATTTTGTGATGAATTTGGCCTTTGAATAATAAGAAAGAAAATTACTTAAATACATATCTTTCCTGTTATTATAAGCAAAATGGCTTTCCAAAATTGTACTACTTACAAAACTAAGATCACAGAGGAAGTTGAACTGCTGAATTATTTAACGTAACCTGACTCACTGGAGGCTTAGCTTCTGAGATGGAAGAAGATACGATAGCTTACAAAAAAGTTACTGATAAATTCCAAGATGGAATTCACTTTGAAGAGAGTGAAATGTGGTTGGTGGGTAATGGATCTCTCTGACCTTATGCAATGAAAGAGTTGAATTTGCAGTTTGACAAAGGGGTTACAATTACAAGGCATCGCTGAACTTCTGGAAGAAGCTACTGCTGTAGATTGCCAAGTGGTCTACTGAGATGCCAGATATAAGACAGGAATAAACCTTACAGAGGCCAGGGGTTTGACCTTGGTAAGTCTAGACACGCTAATATGATTATCATCTCTCTAATCAAGTTAGAATGTAAACACACATTCTACAAAGCAAAGACTCTCTTGGGGTGATTATTTAGAGGATGATGAAAAGCTGCTTTCTGTCTCTGCTGAGAACACAGTGTGAAGAAATGAGGTGACTTTCACTAGGTCAGTGGCTTTCAACCAGGGATGATTTGGCAATGCTGGTAAGAAGGGGGGAAAGGCAGAGTATTGCTAGCATCTATCTGGGGGAGGCCTGGGATGCTGCTAAATATCCTACAAGGCACAGGGCAAACTCCCACAAGAATTATCTGGGCCAGAAATGCCAATAGTGCTGAGGTTGAGAAACCCTGGGCAAGATGGAATAAAGAAATTTCTGAACCTGAGGTTGTACACCTCTCAGAATGGGTTTACAGCTCCAGGGCAACTGTGGGGTGAATGAAGCACTGGCCTCAGGGTGCATAATTTGAGAATGTCAAAAGCCCCAGTAATCAAGATAAATGATATATTTTAAAAATCAGTGCAAAAAAATCCAGGATGATCAGGGTATCAAAATTTTAAATAAGGACACGATCCAACAGAGATGGGATTTGAGTAGAGGAAGTTAATATAATATTTATCTTGATTACTGAGGAAGGCAAGGACCTCAGTCTCATTCTAGTCCTGGCCTGTTGATTATCAAGGGTGTGGAATTGTTTCAGCTTAAAGGTGACTTGATTTGATTGTAATTAAGCCGAGGTAGTTAAACCTGAGTGAAGGTGTTAGTCACTCAGTTGTGTTCATTCTTTGTGACTCTGTGGATTGTAGCCCGCCAGCCTCATCTGTCCAAGGAATTCTCCAGGCAAGAATACTGCAGTGGGTAGCTATTCCCTTCTCCCAGGAATCTTCCTGGCCCAGGGATTGGACCCAGCTTTTCTGCATTGAAGGCTTCCCAGGTGGCTCAGTGGGTAAAGAATCTGCCTGCAATACAAGAGACACAGGAGACACAGGTTTGATCCCCGGGTGGGGAAGATCCCTTGGAGAAGGGCATGGCAACCCACTCCAGTATTCTAGCCTGGAGAATACTATGGACAGAGGAGCCTGGTGGGCTATGGTCCGTAGGGTCACAAAGAGTCAGATGTGATGGAAGCAACTGAGCACTCATTCTCACATGCTTCTGCGTTGCAGGCAGATTCTTTACTGTTTGAGCCACCAGTTAAGCCTCATAGGAGGTAAATGAGAAGGTCTTTTCTGGTTCTAGAATTTTAGATTTCGGTGATTAAGTTAAATGAGGAAGCAACCCTCATGTTAAGCTGCATAGAATTTGTAACATGGCTTTTTAATTTCTCTGATTTATAGCATGGCCTCGGTTAGCCAAGATCATCTTTGTTATGAAATGTAATGTGTGATGGCATCTGAAAGAAATTTGTGGCATTAACTGTAGTCTTTAGCAACACCCTTCTATTGCAAATTTCCCTGCCAGGAAAAACTGTTGTGTGACTTTCCCATTTTACTATTTTTCATCCTCTCCTCTTCCCAGTCCCCAAACTTACATACTATTATTTTCTGGGATACACAGATATTGCCATTCTTCTACATTTCTTGCTCCTTTTGTTCCCCCAAATGCCATGGATGGAATCTTTGTGTTTTGTATTTGTGTGTGTTTGTGTGTGGGTGGAGGGCAGATTTTAAATATTTTTCCTTCTAATAGCCTTGGGGGGATAGTCTGTCTATATTTAATGACTAAGTTTATGTATGTGGGCTATAGTGTACTTAAAACATAATGCTGACCTCCCAGAAATGCCAGATGAAAGCTTCAAAGATAATTTACTACCCTGGGCAGGGCAAGATAGGCAGTTATAAAAAATTACAGTAATATTACTAATTATGAGAATGTGGTCTTGGAGCCGTATTAGAACAAACACTCTAACCTTTATAGATTGCCTTCCATTAATTTCCCTGGTTTCCATCTATGAGCAGCTCCTGTGAAGAGTACCTGCATTCAGCAAATGTACTCTTGCATGAAGTAACTGGATATGGGACCTACGACTTCCCCACATCCTGTCACTTAATCTAACTGACATATGTACCATTCCTTTTGATCTATGCTAACCATCGTTATCTCAATGCAGATCTCAACTTCCTATCTGTTATTTTTAAAAATGCTTTAATCAGAGGGTAGCAACAAGTTGGGTTGAATTATAGGGTTTGTTTTGGGTTTAGAATTTTTTTCATTCTATTAGAAACAAAGTAACATCAAACTTGGGCTCCTTCTACCCAACCCCTTAGTGGATGCTATTTTGATGAGCTATTTTGTGTTTATTTCTTGAAAAATGAACAAAAGGAAAACAAAAGAAAAAAGGAACTAAGTGGTAGATGGGTAGATGAAGGATAATGGAATTACCAAAGCTAGACATATCCAAGTGCTTTCTTCTCTTTCTTCTTCATACTTTTCATTTTCATTTTTCATCCTGGTCCAGGGTGAACAGAAGTTCAAGTAGACTGACCACTACTTAAGCAAAGGATGTGTTTAATTGTTTAGGATTTGGGACTATGAGCTGTCTGGGTGTGTACTTTGCTGAAGAAAATCCAACAGGAGATCACAGGATCTAAATGATCCATGTGTGCCTAGGTTCTCCAGTTTTCAAGATGGTGATGAAAATGTTCAAAGTTTCCTTTATAATAAATAGGCTACCTGAACATTAGGTTTGTGGGCTTCCTATGGCAGAAAAGAAATTATGTCCCCTGGATAATTTTAATTACATCCTCAGAAAGAAGATTAAGTGAGACAAATGGGGTATTTCTTCCCTTTTCTGTATTCCTGTTCTTTAAACAGGTGTTACTCCACCTATTTTATAGAACCCTACAAACAAATACTGAACAAATGGAGGAATAAATAAATGAATCAGAGTTCATTGCAAATGGTAAGGATTCTTTTAGAAAACTTTGATCTTGGTCATAGATTAAGTATGAGTCACAAGGTAAAATGTATTTCTTTTTACAGTGCTTTGCATTAATGGCTGCTTAAAAGAGAGTATCATACAAACAACACCGCACCCTGCCCCCGAAAAAAGAGAGAGAGTACCATACGACTTTTAAACAGAATCTTACAACTGCTAAATAAACTGTTACTTCTTTATTGGAGGCATAAACTTAGGGTTGGGACATTTTCCTTTAATCACCCTACTCCGTATGTTAACAATATAATTTCAGCTATGTTTAAAACAACTCCCTCGATTGTACTATTGTGCTTTTGTGCATGTTTAAAATTTTTCATAGAAAAAAAAATTAAAAGCTTCCCACCCACTACACCAATTTATAGTTCATAGTAAATAAATCAGGGAGTGTCTCTCATGTCTAATACTTTGAGACAAACTCTTTAAATGCCATCTGGGTGTCTCAGGGCCAGGTTCTGTGCCCTAAGTTGCAGCTTCTGTTCAGGTCTGTTTCAGATTTTATCTGTAGGATGGGAAACAATCCATTACCATAGTAAGTCAGTACCTTCTCAATATACAAGTTCAGTTATGATATTCTCACAGAAAGCTTCCATTGAAAGAAACTGACAAAAATAAATACTAGGCTCTTAGGAAATGATCATTTAGAGGTTGTCTCTTCTAAAAGAGTTGTTTTCTTCTCCTTTATAGATTTACTAGAAACTCAAAGGAGGGTGAACCTCACATTTGTAGGACACTTGTACGCCAGGCATGCTGCTAGGGGCTTTCACTCAGCACCTCCATACTCTCCACTGCAAACGTGGGGTGACTGGTATCAGCCTCACCTTCCAAGTAAGAACTGAGGCAGCTGAAGTTCTGACCCCATTGCTTCTGGTGAGGAGGACCAATGGCGGACCAAAATATGGCTAAAAGCTTTGTGAGGAAAGAGCTGTGCATCTACAAGTGGTGACAGGATGACGGGAGCCAGTCACCTTCTCTGGGAGGACGCGAATGATGTTGGAGTCCTCAGGTTAGCCCCTCAGGAAGTAGAAGCCACCTTCCTTATTCAAGGGCTCTGGGCTTCACACAGAAGTGGGGTCTCAGAGTGCTGTAGAAGAGGATACTGACCTTCAGAAATGATGCCTCAGCACCCACATGTGCTAAATTTATTAGGATGATTGATTTGTTCCAGGTCACCTGTAACTGTCCCATTTTAGAAGTCAAAGTCCTGCATCCGGAGAACCCCATCAGTCTTTAGCAAACTGAGTTGGTTGGATTTCAACATGGCTTTGTAAAAGTTAGTTGTTTGATTTCCAACAATCACACTGATATGAATCTCATGAAACACACCAAGCCATTGTAAAGACATCAAATTCATAAAGGAAGGCTTAGGGGTAAAGAATCCATCTGCCAAAGCAGGAGATTTGGTTTTGATCCCTGGGTCGGGAAGATCCCCTGGAGAAGAAAATGGCAACCCACTCCAGTATTCTTGCCTGGGAAATCCAAAGGACAGAGGAGATTGGCAGACTGCAGTCCATGGGGTCCCAAAAGAGTTGGACACAATTTAGTGAATAAACAACATAAAGGAAATAAAGTATTATATTTTCAGTGACTCCTCTGCCACAGGAGAGACTAAGCATCTGTGAGTTGGCTTTGATAGTGGTAAAATGTAGTCACCAGAGCTCATGCTGGCACATCAACATAATTTCTGGGTTCCTCTAAACCTGAGGAATTGATATTTCTTTCACAGGTCAGTCCTGCCCCAATGACTTCACTATTCCTATTTGAATGAGTGGGTAGGCTAAACACATAAAACTTAACTTCGTGTTATACCCACCATTAAATAAGGACAGAGGGTGTAATTTCATAAGACAGAGTGGGGTCCAGGGAGCCATTTCCATTTGACATCATAACAGCATTAGCTTGGAAAATTATCTGGAGCCATGCAGAGAATACACTGGGTTTAGTTCAAACCCACTAAGTCCAGCTGTTTATAATAGGTTCCTTTATGCAGTCTCTGGACACTTGACATGAACTATGAAGTATACTTAGCAGATCTCCAAAAAGGGAAAAAGTATTTGGAGGTATTTAGTAAAGTGAACTCGCTAAAAAAAGGAAAAACAGAAAGGGTAAAAAAATAAATCCATCAGGATGAGAAAGGAAAAAAATAGGAATGGAAATTATAGGGAAATATAACAAGTTTCAGTTTAGATCTGTTAATTTATCTTTTTAAAACCTATTTTGGGCCTGAGTTATGTTGTAGCCTAGGAATATTTAATCCAGACAAGGCTAAATGGTAAAGACAGACTGATTTTTATAGTAATTCATTTAGCATTAGATGTCTGTGTCATTTCTTCCCGACTGTTTTTTATAACTGTGCTCTGGAAGTCCCCAAATAGCAGTTTGGTCTTCAAGTCTTTCAACTGGTTTCAAATAATTTTTCATATAGGCAAAATGGTTTGTCTTTCAGAAAACTTCTCTCCTATTATTTTTGAATAATGATCAATATCAGGGAGAGAAATCATCTACATCCTGAAGACAAAAAGAATTTAACATCTATTAAGATACGATCAGCATGGGACTTCCCTGGTGGTCCAGTGGTTAAGACTGGTCCAGTGGTCAAGCTCCCAATTCAGGGGGCCTGGGTTCAATCCCTGGTCAGGGAATTAGATCCGATATACTGCAACTAGCATAGATAGATCGTCAGAGTTCACTTAAATAATGGGAGTTCTGTGAGTCTCAAAGTGTGGTCTGGAACCAGCAGTATGAGTGTCCCCTGGGAACCTGCCAGAAATGAAAATGCTCTGCTCCCCACCCCAGACATGCTGAATAATTAACTCTGGGGGGCGTGGAGAAGGGGCAGCAATCTGTATCACAGCCAGTCTTCTGGGTAATTCTGATGCACAGGCAACTTTGAAAACCACCACATTCATATATCCACAGTGGTGGTTTTATTTCCTAACTATTCTGTTTTATCACAAGTACAGGCTTTACCAACCAGGCAACTAAACTAAAAAGTTCACTGAATCTTCAAAGATTGGTCACATCTTGCCTGATGCTGCCTGTAGTGGCAGCAGAGTCTGCAATCTACAGAATAACTCTAGCATATGGATCATATTGTCAATCATTATTAAAATCCTTACTAAGGATTCTTTTCTAATTTCAAAATTTGTTGAGATGTAAATGACATACAACATTGCCTATATCCTGCACACATTTTCTTTCTTACATGTTAAATCATCTCTGAATTAGTTACACTACATCATACAATGTAAATGCTGTGTAAATAGTTGTATATACAATGTAAATGCTACATAGATGTGCTCCCCAGGTGGTAAAAACCTGCCTGCCAATGCAGGAGACATAAGAGACGCAAGTTTGATCCCTGGTTCTGGTTTGATCACTGGGTTTGGAGGAGGGCATGGAAACCCACTCCAGTATTCTTGCCTGGAGAATCCCATGGACAGAGAAGCCTGGTGGGCTACAGTCCACAGAGTTGCAAAGAGTAGGATATGGCTGAAGTGACCTAGCACACAGCATGCTATGTAAACACGTGCCATTAGGGAGCAAATTCAAGTTTTGGTGTTTGAAACTTTCTGGAATTAAAAAAACCTTTTTTTCCCTTTGATTTGCAGTTGGTTGAATCCTCAGATGTGGAACCTGCAGATTCGAAGGGCTAAATCCCTAACTATGTTTGTATCATGCAGGGGCTTCTGCTTTTCTGGTTGAACCTTGACTTATACAAATTGGCAATAGTGTCAAGTCCAACCCAAGGCCTGCTTTTGTATGACTCCTGAGCCAAGAATGTCTTTTATGTTTTTAGTGAGTTGTTAAATAAAGCAAAGAATATGTGACAGAGACCATATATGTCCTACAAGGCTGAAAATATTTACTCTCTGGCCCATTACAAAAAGTTTACTGACCCTTGTAGGAAAAGTAGGAATGTAAAATGCTATGGCTACTTTTTAAACAGTTAGACAGTCTCTTAAAAACCTAAGCACAGGGCCGGGCTCACTACCATCCCAGGGTGCTGTGGGGCACTTCCTCCTTTCCCGGCCGTGAGCCCTCGGAGGAGGCCTTTCGGCCGCAGCCAGGCGCCCAGCCGAAATGGCATGATCCTGAAGCCCCACTTCCACAAGGACTAGCAGCGGCGCGTGGCCACGTGGTTCAACCAGCCGGCTCGCAAGATCCGTAGACGCAAGGCCCGGCAGGTCAAGGCGTGCTG
Source organism: Dama dama (assembly GCF_033118175.1). Classification (NCBI taxonomy): domain Eukaryota; kingdom Metazoa; phylum Chordata; class Mammalia; order Artiodactyla; family Cervidae; genus Dama; species Dama dama. The sequence goes on from NC_083691.1 coordinate 38,954,736, forward strand.
CATCGCCCAGCGCCCCGCGTCCGGTCCTCTCCGGCCGGTGGTGAGATGCCCGACGATCAGGTACCACGCGAAGGTTCGCGCCGGCAGGGGCTTCAGCCTGGAGGAGCTTAGGGTGGCCGGCATCCACAAGAATGTGGCCCAGATCATTGGGATCTTGGTGGACCCGAGGCGCCGGAACAAGTGCACGGAGTCCCTGAAGGCCAACGTGCAGCGGCTCAAGGAGTACTGCTCCAAGCTTTTCCTGTTCCACAGGAAGCCCTCGGCCCCCAAGAAGGGAGACAGCTCTGCTGAAGAGCTCAAACTCTGCTGAAGAGCTCAACCGGCCACTCAGCTGACCGGACCTGTTATGCCCATACGGAACGTCTATAAGAAGGAGAAAGCCAGAGTCATCACAGAGGAGGAGAAGAACTTTAAGGCATTTGCCAGTCTCCGCATGGCCCGCGCCAACGCCCGGCTCTTTGGCAAAAGAGCCAAGGCAAAAAGGGCCAAGGAAGCCGCAGAGCAGGATGTTGAAAAGAAAAAATAAAGTGCTGTTGGCAACTTAAAAAAAAAAAAAAAGCACAAATTTATCATATGGCCCAGAAGTTCTGCTCCTATGTATTTACTGAAAAGAAACGAAAATTCGTGTCTGTACAAAGACTCGTACCTAACCGTTCATAGCTATTTAATTCATAATAACTAAAAAATTAAACAACATAAAGGCCCATTAACAACTGGATAGACAAATTCTGACACATTCATAGAATAAAAAGGAATTAACCACTGATACCTAACAGAGAAAAACATCAAAAAAAAATTATGCTAAGTGAAAGAAGGCAGAGACAGAAGAATGCATATTGTAAGATTTCCACTCCTTTTATAAGAAGTTCCAGAATTTATGATATCAATCTCTAGTGACAGAAAAAGTGCTGGTTGCCTGGGAGGCCAGTGGGGTGTTGACCTGAAAGAGCTTGAGTGAACAGCCCAAGGAACGTTGTATATCAACAGCTTGATTGAAAAGGTCTCACATGTGCCAAAACCCATTAAACTGAACAATTAAGGTGCATAAATTACACATCCATGAAAGCGTTTTTCACTCAGTTGTGTCCAACTCTTTGTGACTCCATGGACTATAGCCCTCCTGGCTCTTCTGTCCACGGAATTCTCTGAACAAGAATACTGGAGTGGGTAGCCATTCCCATCTCCAAGGGATCTTTCCAACCCAGGGATCAAACTTGGGTCTCCTGCATTGCAGGCAGATAGATTCTTTACCATCTGAGCCACCAGGAAAGCCCTATACCTCCAAGAAGCTGACTTAGAAAAAAAAGTCACAGATACACATTGGTTTAAAACCTAAACTTCCTATTTAGGCCACCTGGGTAACCTACATGGCAATAGTTGCTGTGTTAGTTTCCTAGAGTTGTTCTAACAAAGTACCACAAACTGGGTGGGCCTAAATGGCAGAAATCTGTCTCAGAACTTTGGAGGCCAGAAATCCAAGATCGAGGTCTTGGCAGCATTGGTTCTTTTTGAGAGAACCTGTCCTGTGCCTCCCTCCTAACTTAGGGTGGTTTGCTGTCAATCTCTGGTGTTCTTTGCCTTTAGATATATCACTCTGATTGCTGCTTTCTCCCTGTGTATGTTTCTGTCTCAATTTCCCAATTTCCCCCATTTCATAAGGACACTAGTCAAACTGGCTGAGGACTCACTCTCAGGATTTCCTCTTAGCTTGAAGATCTGCAAAGATCCTACTATCAGATAAGGTCCCACTCACAGGTACTGGAGGTTAGGATTGTAACATCTTTTGGAGGTGGTGGGGAAATAATTCAATCACAAATTGACAGTTGTTTACAAATAAATGTAGACGTGTAGGACTTGGCCTCATGAATTTGGTCATCTCAACAAATTCCTCTTTTTCTTAAGCCATAAGTCTTCAGAATCTTTGCCCATCTTTCCTGCCTAGCATGTTATCTTGATTTAGGCCAAGTTCTACAGGATAAGCATAATTGAATTGATTTGGGAGGAGGCAAACATTTACACAGAAAAAGACAAACATATGTATTCAATATGCAGCTAACCCATTCATTGATTTACATCAAGGCTTTAAAGTAAATACTACCTATTTAGAAAGGTTGCTTTACCTAAAATAGTATGGTTGCAGCTGCAGCTACCTTTACAAAGTCTATTTTTGAGACTTCTGAATCTGCCATAGCCACATGTGTGACCAATAAACCAATAGTAAAAATCATTTCTATTAATAATATTTTGCTTCCCTTTTCAGAGTGGAAAGTTTCTAAGGCTGACTTCTTCCTTGTCCATTTATTTTTAAACAAAATCCTCTAGAACACTTACTCTAAAATTCTCTAGTGAAAGAGTTAAGATGTTTTTAATGGACAAAGCTACACCTCCCTTGCTTTATCTTTGCATCTCTTAATTTCAACATAATATAAAATTTTCACAGAATAGAATAATTCTATTGGAAAATAGAAGGAAAATTCATCCAAATGTAACTGTATTTTTTTCTGAAATTCTGTACACACTCCATTTAGATGTACTGATTGAACATATTTTTTTTCCTTCATAATATAGATGTTCTTCTTCCTGCTAGCTACTTTGTTAGTATAACATTTCCACTGCAGTTTTGTTCATTGAGAGGAAAACAATGTCAGATTCCTTTCTTTAGATGAACCTGGTGTACACATTTCCTAGCCTTTTCTTTATATAATAGCTGAAAAGAGGAATCTAATCATCAACTAGCCAATCAATGGCTAGATGGGATTATAGTAATGTGCCAGGCCCTGAAAAGAAATTAGAGAGGGAGAAAAGGGGTCACTGTCCTTAAGAACGGGAAGTCTAGCTGAGGAGTTTACAAAAGAAGTGTCAGGTCTGCGTGCTGATCAGATTCCCTGCTGTGTTTATCTGCACAGTATACTTCTACGCCACCTCCTCTGAACCGCTATTAGATGACGGCAGCTAAAGGTCAAAGACACTGATGAAAGTGTTCATGGAAAGGAAGCAATAGAGGTGTCAGCCTGGGGAAGGTCCCCCAGGGCCGCTGTGTGTTGGCTGCCAAGGGAAAAGATTTAGTGTGATTTGATCTCTACAAGATATTTGCTCATGAAGCTAAACAGGTGCTTGAGGGAATGTCTGTGAAAATAATACTAATAAGCTAGTGAGATGTCATTTATAATTTAATATGAAAGGAAAAATATGTTATTGACATACTATATGAAAACAGAGATTCCTCTCCATTTGAAATGAAAGGAACTCACGTTGACAGCTGCTAATGAAAAAGAAATTTCTACTCCCTTCCTTGTGAGACAAAGCAAAACCAGCAAGTAGAATCACATAACACCTACCCTCCTTTCACATTAAATACTTAATTTCTGGATGTGGAAAATTAATTATGCTGTTGATGAGATGAAGTCCATTTTTTTAATTTGGATTTTTAAGCTCATAATCTCTTCTATCCAGATGCTAATATTTCATTGGAGGGACAGAGGTTTTATAGATGGAGAGGGCCCATGAAGAATTGTTTTTTTTTCTGATTAGTGGAAGTCAGGGCACAGCGCAAGTCCAAAATAGTGAAGATTACTAGAAATGCCTCTACTGAAACATTTCTAGTCTCGTTTGAGTCTGGGATCATTGTTTCCACATCCTAGCTTAATTTGTTAGCATAAACAGGTTTTTGAGTTTATCTGAATTTTTTTTTTAACTTTTCAAGTTCCTTTTGCTTACAGGGTCCCAGCCTTTCTTTCTTTCTTGTCAATATCATTCATCTGTTTGGTTGCACAGGTCTTGGTTGTGACATGCAGGATCTGTGATCTTCCTTGTGGCATGTGGGATATTTAGGTGGGGCATGGGGATCTAGTTCCCCAACCAGGGGTCAAACCTGTGATTTATAATTCTATAAAACAATCTGCTTGATCAGGGTGACTGGGGCAAAATTCCCCAGTAAATGATTAAACACCTCGATGGGACACACTCCCCATCAAGGTATGTTTAATGGAGCTATTAACTCTTAGTGAGGAGCAGCCGGAAACACTTGCATTTCACCCTCATGGCTGGCTCACTCACTGGGCATATGAGGTTGTCATAATGGCCTCATAAAACAAAACTGATAGTCTCATTCCTCAATTAACATCTTATAAAGTTGGTGATATGATTATGACAGAATCAAATCATAAGTGAATTTACATTTTTGTCTGCACACACCACAGCTTCCTCAAAAGAATTTAAGGAATAGTGTGGGTAGGAAGGGGGTTGTCAAGCTCCTTTAAACCTTTAAGGAAAATAGCAGTTTAGTGAGTGCAAACAGGTGCTGTAAATGGGAAGGAATCTTAGCCCTATGACTCTTTAATCAGTTTCCTCTCTTTAGCATATACCATTTACAGTAACCAAGACCTGGAAACAATCTAAACAATCTAAAGGTCCATTGACAGATGAATGGATAAAGAAGATGTATACAGTGGAATATTACTCAACCATAAAAAAGAATGAAATAATGCCACTTGCAGCAATGTGGACGGACCTGGAGTTTATCATACTACTTACTTCAACTTACTTATCATACTTATTTCAACTAAGTGAAGTGAGACAGAGAAAGATAAGTATCATATGATATTGTTTATATGTGGAATTAAAAAAAAATGACAGAAATGAACTTATTTACCAAATAGAAACAGACTCACAGACATAAAAAACAAACTTAGGGTTACCAAAGAGGAAAGCATGGCGGAGGAATAAATTGGGAGTTTGGAATTAACAGATACACACTACTATATACATAAAATAGATAAATAACTAGCACCTACTGGATAGCTTCCCTGCTGGCTCAGATGGTACAGAATCTGCCTGCAATGCAGGAGACCTGGGTTCAATCCCTGGGTTAGGAAGATCCCCTGGAGAAGGGAATGTCTACCCACAGTATTGTTGCCTGAATTCCATGGACAGGCGATCCTGGTGGGCTACAGTCCATGGGGTTGCAAAGAAGTCAGATATGACTGAGCGACCAACACTTTCTTTACTTTTCTTTCACTGTATAGCACTCAGTATCTTGTAATAACCTATAATGGAAAAGAATATGAAAATGAATATGTATATCTGGGGCTTGGTAGCTCAGTGGTAAAGAATCTGCTTGCCAATTCAGGAGACACAGGTTTGATCCCTAACCCGGGAAGATTCCACATGTTGTGGAGCAACCCAGCTCATGTACCACAACTACTGAGCCTGTGCTCTGGAGCCTGGGAGCTAGAACTACTGAGCCCACGTGCTGAAACTACTGAAGCCCTCACCCTAGAGTCTGTGCTCTGCACCAAAAGAAGCCGCTGGGATGAGAAGCATGGGCACCACAACTGGAGGAGAGCCCCAGCAGCAACAAAGACCCAGAAGAGCCAAAAGGAAATAAATAAATAATGAAATTTAAACAATTAAAGCCTTTTAAAAAAAGAGTATATAAACCTGAATCCTTGATCATAAATCAAGAAAACTCAGGTTATTCTTCACGTGGAAATGGCAGGAGATAGCTTTGAAATCAGAGAACAGAGCTACATGCAATTCACAGGGAAGTAATTCATAGGAAGGGTTCATTCTGAGTAATAAATACATATATATATTTATTTACTTTCAGTATGTCTATAAATATTGTTTTTTTTGAAGAATGCTATTAAACAGCTAGGTTTAAAGGAATATGACAGGAATAAATTTTTTAAAATAAGCATTGCCTTAGCACAATTATGTTTCAAGTGGCTAATTCTAGGAATGTTTCCAAATTCTGTCTTATTCCATTTTTGTGTGTAAATCTTTTAGGATAATAAAGCTCAGAGAGATACAGATGAATGCTATGGTCTGGGTGTTTACATATTCCCCAAATTCCTACACTGAAAATCTAATGCCCAAGGTGAAGGTATTAGGAGCTGGGTGGGGCCTTTGGGAGATGATTAGGTCCTAAGGGTGGAGCCCTCATGATGGAGTTAGCTCCCTCATAAATAAGGCCCAAGAGAGAGCTCCCTTCTTCCTTCCCCAAGTGATGATATTATATAAGAAGTTGGAAATCCTTGACTGGAAGATAATCCTCATCTGACCATACTGACACCCTGATCTTGGACTTCCAGCCTCCATAGGTAAGAAACAGATGTCTGTTATTTATAAACTACTCAGTCTATAATATTTTGATACCAGCATAAAGGGACTAAGACAATAATGGAACAACTATCATTCTTCTGTGTTTTTGGAATGACTTATGAGCTGACAACCTATTTAAATATTCCCATCTCACCAGAATGTTTCTGATCAATCAAATACTCTAACACAGGGCATTGGGGTGGGGAGAAGGAAGGAAAGAAGGACCAGGCAATAGAAAGAAAAAGAGGAAGTGGCTTATATACTGAGGTTACTTAGGCAAACAGTAGAGATGGTGAAGCATCAATTCCTCATTCTCTAAAAACTCCTTTTGTTGGTTTCAAGACAGAAAGTCTCACCATCTGGGCGCTCTCTGGCAGCAATACTCAGGCATGAATCTGGAAGTTTTAAATGTTGAAATCAGGAATTACAGGAGAAAAAAGTGTGGTGAAGGAAAAGAAGAGGGAAGGAAAGTGGATGAAAAAGGAGGAAGAGAAGAGGGGGAGGTATTCCCAACTGGAAATTTGAATCTAAGCTCCATCCCAAGGAGGGTCTTTTCTTCACTGCTCTACTTGTAAGATGTAGAATAGAGTCTGCTATTTATAGAGATTCAGTAAATATTTGTTGAACAAATCATGGGATTGTGGTGCTACCGTGATGTGGATGGTTGGGTGTACAGCAGTTCAGGAGGTGAACCCCTCAGATCTCCCTTTAAGAAAGAATTTATCATTCAGTTGTACAAGTGCACAACTTGTACAACTTAACTGAGAATCACCAATTGGCCGAATCTTTAGGCTCTGCTTCAGTTTTTAAGTTGAAGGCACAATCTTGCCAATGACAGACCAGAGAAAGTGAAAGTGAAGTCGCTTAGTCCTGACTCTTTGAACCCCATGGACAGTAGCCTGCACCAGGCTCCTCTGTCCATGGGATTTTCTAGGCAAGAGGACTGGAGTGGGTTGCCATTTCCTTCTCCAGGGAATCTTCCAGACCCAGGGATCGAACCCAGGTCTCCTGCATTGAAGACAGACGCTTTACCGTCTGAGCCACAAGGGAAGTATGCAGACCAGAGAAGTGGGTGCCAGTTCCTGGCCATCTCTCCCCAGTGTGGTCTCCTCTGGGGAGTTCTTTTGCTCTGGAACTTATTGTTGTTGGGGTGGCTGAGACACTATCAGATATCTGAGACTCTGCTGGTCTGAGACTCTGCTCAATCCTGCTTCCTCCCTCTTTATCTTTTAGAGACATCCCTACTTACCCCAATCCAAAACCTCTTGTACTAACTGCATTTCAGTGTTTGCTTCCATGACTTAGACCTAAAGGTGTGACATTTTGCCTTGACGTCTCATTATCACTTTGGTGCAGGATGAACTGTCAGGTTCTGAGTTATTCTGGGTGATGTTTCAGTTTTTCCAAATCTCAACAGTTTTCCTGGTAAGGTCATGTATGTAACTTTCAAGGATAGTGCTAATGAAAATGTGATTTCTGGACTGGTGCCAATCCCCAAACTATTTGTTATTACCTGTCCACAATAAGATGAGGGCAAAAACTGAGAATAATAGTTTAAAAAATTTTTATGACAATTTGGCATCCCTCCAGCAACCAAGATCGGAGAACTGGTTTTCTTGAGTACAGTATAGATTAGTCTGGATGTTGTTGAACTCACATTGTGAGTTCCATGTTGTGTGTGTACTAGTCATGTGTTGTAGGATCACACTACAATTTGTGATATTTTAAGGTTAGTTTGTAATTATGACTCTAACAATATATAAAATCTGTAATCTTTTGAGATAATTCAAAAGATAAAGTGTTTAAAGAATAAATTGTTGGAACTGGCAATAAATGAAGAATTGAAGGATTTTGAAAATGTCACCATTTGTTTTAGCTAAAAGTTAAAAATGAATATTCTTAGCTTGCATAAATTGATGTGAAAACTCTTTCTATTCCCATCAGCTTATTTCTGTGAAACTAGTTTCCCTACTAAGTGTAAAAACAAAACAGAGGAACAGTTTGGATACTCACCACTCTCAACTGGAAGCCTTTTTAAAAAATCTTTTATTACTCCCACTAGATTGGAATAACAAATTAGAAGAAAGCTCATTTGAGACTTAAAAAACTTTAGATATTGACACACACCTCGTTTGTTCAAGGTGCTTTTATAGGCGTTTAAAATATGGAATCGTATTTCATACATAAATTTGTTAATCATGATTGTGAAATAATCAGGAATGTAAGAATGAACAATATGTACAGTCTTCGCAATTCCCCTATGCTCGTTTGATTGTATTTGTTGAAATGTAGTTCTCTGCTTATTGAAATAATTTGAAGTCTGGGCTTGTAGTTTGCCTATCTTCCCCTCACCCCCAGCAGTTTTTCAAATAACGTATTTTTACTGTATTTTACAAAAGTATCTCTGGGTGATGGATAGATTGGAAATCCGTCCTCTCACCACGGATAACTTGGAAAGCTGCTGTTGAAGCTAATAAGAGGCGGAAAATAGGAATGTAATAAGACCCTATGCCCTGAAATGAGTTTCAGCAGACGTAAAATAAAAACCAGGACAAAGCTTTAGTAACTAACATTTTTTTCTGGTTAAATAGGCTCAGCTTGTATTGTGGTATGCGTTGAAAGTGTTAGTCGCTCAGACCTGTCCGACTCTGTGACCCCTTGTGGGGCCGTAGCCCACCAAGCTCCTCTGTCCATGTAATTCTCAAGGCAAGAATTCTGGAGTAGGTTCCCATTTCCTTTTCCAGGGGATCTTCCCCACCTAGGGATCCAACCAGGGTCTCCTACATTGCAGGCAGATTCTCTACGGTCTGAGCCACCAGGGATACAAATCTAGAAAAACGGACCGGCGCCCCGCACCCCCAGCATACCCATTCCCTCCCACAACTTCAGACGGTGGGGTCAGAGAAGATCGCCCTTGAGGGCGGAAGGGAAGGGGCTAAAGGGGTGTGGCGAGAAGCGTGAGGTCATCGGAGAGCGCCGCTAGCCTGGCTCGTAGAGCCGGCGCGCCACCGACGTCACCACTGCCGACTGCTTTCCGGAAGGCAGACGTCGAAGGCCCGTGAGGTATTATTCTGAACTGGGGTTGGAATTTTTGTCGTGCTTCTGTCTAAGCCCGCTTCTCCTGGGAGCCCCTTGTCACGCTCCCGCTGACTGTGAGAAGCGGAGCCGTGCTGTCTAGTCTTCCGCGAGTGCGAGTGTTGGGGTAACCTGCAATGACGGTCCATTGCGGGACCCCCACTTCCGCTTTCTTAACCTTTCGCTCTTTTTCGGCTGTTAGCTCCGCCTCTCAAGTATTGGTGGGTGGAGAAATTAAAAGCTCGTGACTTCTCCGTTAATTTTCTGCTGCTTTCAAACCTGGTTGAGAGAGGAAAGTCGAAGTGGAAGGTGTAGGAGAGTAGCTTTCCCTTGTCATCCGCCTTTATCATTTAAGTACATGATCATTCCCTGCCTGCTGCAGCAATATTAACCCACCTGAGATGGGAAGCTAATTTTGATCCTAAGTTGAATTCTAATGGAATCTTTTAAAAGTGTTTTTCTTTGTGGTCCAGGAATAGTGCGATTCAAACTTGTGTTTGAAAATATCTTTAATGTCTTGCTGTTTGTTGACTGCAGTTCATTTTTGGCTTGATAAAGATGTCTCTGTCCCAATGAGATGTTTGCTGCCCACCTGTTAATCTTTTTGGACTGATAGTAGCGTGACCCGAGACTTAGCCGAATGTTGACTTTGGATCCGGAAATAACCAGATAATCCCTATTGAAACTCCGGGAACCGTTTGTGATTGATGGAAATGATATTGTTGAAAGAGAAAATAATGATAATGTGAACAGTGGTTTTTCAAAATAATCAAAACAGTTTCTATGTCATATTTCAGTTAGTGACTGTTTCCAAACTGTTGACCTTGCAAGTGTGGCTCTAAGCAGCCCCCAGTGGGTTGGGTGTTTGAACATTTTCACATTGGTAAAATAAAAACTAATATTACTAATTAATATATTGAGTCCTGAGACAGGCATTGTTCTAAAAACTTTACCTGTATTGTCCACTTAACCTGCACAGTACACCTGAGATGAGAATCTTGTCATAAGCAAATTCCATAGTTTTGGAAGGTAATTTTGCTGCTTCACATGAATAATTATGAAAACACTTCGAATGAAACTTTGGAATTAACAGAATTAATTTCATTGTAATCCGATTTAATTATTTGTCTCAATCTTAAGCAACATCTTTGTACTTTATATCTTTTTCTATTATGAGACCTCGGGATAATTTTGTTTTTAGAGGTTAGCATCTCTACCTTTTCTCTGGGATTTTACTTAAATATGAAGGAGAGTTACAAGTGACACTAGCATGGACTGTCTGCTAAAGACAATTTTTGGAGAGATCCTTGTATGGACGGTTCACTGTTATTTTCTAAGGTAATGCTGTGCAAAAAAGTCATTACGTTTATAGAATTCTGATGCAACATCTGCAGAGATCTCTCTAGTTTTCCTCCAAATAGTATATTGATTTGTTTCTGATTTAGTTCCTAATTGTATGTAACTGTGCTTGGCATAAGGATAGAAACAGCCCCGGGATACATTATTGTATATCTTGTATAATGTATATATTGTATATATACATTATTGTATATCTTCTTTTGAATCCACATGGTGACTATCCTAATCTGGTATTGAGATTCTCCAAAATTTGGTTCCAGTTTACTTTCATTGTTTTTAGTTAATGAACAGATAGTTACCAAATACTTAATATGTGGCAAGACTTTATGTTATATAATCATGTGGAGATAGATTGGGAAATAACCAGTGGAGAGTTTTGAGCAGAGGAGTGACATGATCTGACTTAGGTGTTTAACAGGATCACTCTGCCCTCTGTGTTAAGAGCAGCTTGTTGGAGAGAGGGGTAGGGCAAAGCCAGGAGACTAATTAAGAAGGTATTGTATTGATTCAAGATGAGGAGATAGTGTCTTCACAGCTGAAAGAAGTGACTGGTGCGTAGCCGTTCAATTTTGGCTGTACTTCATAGGTAAAGCTAACAGATTTGCTTATGGATTGAGTGTGGGTTGTAAAAGAGCTGTCCAGGTTTGGGACTTTGAGCAACTAGAAGGGTTAATTCCCATTAACCGAGAAGTGGAAAACTATGGGAGCAACAGGCTTGTGAGGAAGAATTGGGAGTTTATTATGATATGTTAAGTTTGAGATGTCTGTTAGTTATCCAGGTGGAGATGCTATAGGCAATTGAGTACCAGGTCTGGAATTCAGTGGGGAAGTCATTAGTGGAAAAGGTCAGTTGGGAGTAGTGAGATGGTAATTAAAATTGTGAGACTGGAGGCAGGTGCCAAAGGACTGTAAACAGAAAAGCATTAGACCTGAGTCCTTAGGCATTTTGGCTTTTATAGGTTTGGGGCATAAGGACCCAACAAAATAGACAGAACAGCCATCCGGGGACAAGGACAATTTTGAGAGGCTAGTGTTGTGGAATTCAGGGTGGAGTAACATGTTCACTGTTGTCAGATGCAGGTTATGGGTCAGATAAGTGAGGATTGACATTTTCAGGTTTATCTTGATAAACATAAGAAGGAGTGTTATTGATGGATAAATGACAACAGTATGGTAAATGTTAGGAACAAAAAGGAATAAGAGACTACTTTTGCTTGGGAGATATGGAAGTCTTTATAAAGAAGAGGGCATTTGACATGGGTTTTAAAAGATTAATAGGTTTTATTAGGCCCAGAAGACAGGGGAGGAAATCAGGGGAGGAGGTATTCCAAGCAGAGAAAGAAGCCGTCCTTCTCTCCCTTCAAGACCATACCTCCCAGTCAGCTGTTAAAGATGCTTTTGCAAGTCCTTTCTCTTGTGTCCATTAGCCAGTGCCTCATTTTGGATTACCATTCTTGCTGCAGGCCCACTGAACCCTCCTAAAAAAATTTACAAAAGACCCAAATTAATGATACCCTACTTCAACTGAGTCCTTTCTCGATTGCCTGACAGTTGCTTTATTTATCCCTATTTTCTTCCCAGATTGCTCAGTAGTAAAGAATCCACCTGCCAACACAGGGGACTCGGGTTCGATCCCTGGGTCAGGAAGCTCCCCTGGAGGAGGAAATGGCAACTCACTCCAGTATTCTTGCTGGGATAATCCCATGGACAGAGGAACCTGACTGGCTGCAGTCCATGGGCTTGTAAAGAATTGGACATGACTGAGCACATATGCACAAACTCACGAATGCACACTCACATATGCACATGACACACGAACTCTTTTCCCACCACATAGGCCTCAATGCCATGTGACTGTGTAACATTTACTTAGCGTTGACTGTGGGCTTCTCTGGTAGTTCAGGTGGTAAAGAATCCGCCTGCAGTGCAGGAGACCCTGTTTTGATTCCTGGGTCGGGAAGATCCCTGGAGATGGAAATGGCGACCTACTTCAGTGTTCTTGCCTGGGAAATCCCATGGACAGAGGAGCCTGGCAGGCTACAGTCTATAGGGTAGCGAAGAGTCGGACATGACTAAGCATCTAAGCACAGCACAGCGTTGACTCTAAGCCAGATACTCAGGAGTCATTTATTTAATAGATATTTATTCAACCTCTATGATATGCTGCCCTGACACTTAGAATGTATGTGAGCAGACTTGCCTTGCACCAAGGGGCTTACAGTCCAGTGTGGATGATGGACATTAATCAAATCACAGAAATACAAAATAACAACAATGATACGGAGAAAAATATGGTGCTGTGAGACTGTATCAGCAGTGGATATAACTTAATCTAAGGCAAGAGAGAAGGCTTCCTTGAGAAAGCATTGTTAATGAGGGAGCAGGCCAGACAGGGTGGCGGCTGGGAGTTCCCCAACAACTCAGGGAGGAGCTTCTACAGAGAACGAGGCTAGAAAGGCTCTTGTACCTTGAGAACACGGAGAAAGTGGTCTTAGGGTAGCTAGAAAATTTAGGTGTAGGGAAGGCAATGCGTTCATATGGTTCTTTGAATATAACAGAACTAAAGAATGTAGGTTTGATTGTAATTGCTAAGCTGGGTGGAAATGACATTTTATCTGGCATATTTGGGACTAAAGTAAAATCAGAATTTCAGATAGTTGAAATTTTTGTTTATATACGTATGTACTGTTGTATTACAGATATTATTTAGAAATCTTAGTTCTGAGAGTATGACATAAAATGTGCTCCTTCACTGTACTGCTTTGTTTTCCCAGAAGTAACCCTAGTTAAGGGTCTCTTTTGTATTTTTTAAGAAACTTACATAAAGAAGTATACCTCCACACTCATTTCTTTCTTCTTAAAAACAAGTGGGTTGTACTATGAATGCTATTCTTCAGTTTTTGCTCACTTAATATATTTCAGGAATTGAAGCTCTGCTTCTTATTTTTCTCTGCTACACAGTATTTTATTGAAGGAATATTTCATAAGTTATGTAGCCAGTTCTACTAATGAGCATGGAAGTTGTTTCTTGCTTTAAAGTGTATTTTAAGAAGTGTTGCAGTGGACATCCTTAAACATTATCTTGTGTGAAAATGTACATTTTCAGAAGTAAAATTGCTGGGTCAAAGACTTTGTGCATATACAATTTTAAAGCATAGGGCCAAGTTAGCACCCCAGAATGCTTGGTTTACACTCCAATTAATAGTGAATGAAAGGCTGTTTCTCCTCACCTTTGCCCATATTAAGTACTATCAATCTTTTTGATTTTTGCTTGTTTGACAGGTGAAAAATGGCATCTTGTTCTGGTGATTTATGTTTCTTTAATTATGAGTAAGATTGAGTAGCTTTCTTTATGCCTCTTGGTCATCTGGATTCCTTTATATGTGAACTGCTGATTTTCTTTGTTCATTTTTCTTTTGGGTTGTAGGTTTTTTTCCCCCCTATTTTATTTATTTTTGTTGGAGTATAGTTGCTTTAAAATTGCAGATATTCTTGTGTGTTGTTGTTAAGTTGATTTGCAGAGGCTTCTTTTATCTATCTTTATGTTGCAAATATTTTCCCCTAGTTTTTCATTTGACTGTAGGCTTGGTTTGTTTATTTTTGCATGCATACATTTTTGCAAGGACCAGGTAAAATGTACGGCATCAGGGTTTTTTTAAGAAGGAAATTTGTGACATTGTGAAAGTAATAGATACTGGAACAAAGCATTTGTTGGAAATGTTAGTAATATAAACCTCATTTGAGGCCACTGGCTCTGTAAGTTGTTCGGCAACTATCACAGCTGGTGAACACCCAGTAACCTATGTTCCCGTCAGTCCAGATTATATTTAGAATTAGAATGAGATTGTAGTCGAGTATTCTAGGCTATACTTTCTATGTAGGTGTTCCCCAATTTATGGACTAGGTTATATTCAAAAAGTTAATTGATGGGTTGACTATCTAATATTTCTAATAGAACTATTCTACATGGGTTCTTAACTTTGTTCTCAAAGCATGATTAATCCGTGAAGACTAGCTTTTTTTTTTTTTAAGATAAATTCAACGTGTTCTTTAATTTTACCCCATATATGTTATTGTGTTTGTGTGTATGTGCTTAGTTGCGTGTGACTCTTTGCGACCCCTTGAACTGTAGCCTGCCAGGCTCTTCTGTCCATGGGATTTTCCAGGCAAGAATACTGGCGTGAGTTGCCATTTCCTCCTCTAGGGAATCTTCCTGACCCAGGGATCGAACCTGCATCTGTTGCATGGCAGTTGGGTTCTTTGCCACCGTACCACCTGGGAAGCCCATGTGTGTCAATCAGTGTCTGATAGGAGTATTTTCTTATGTAACTGTGATGTCATTTTTATAGCTGAATTCTAATTTCCTAGCAAAATTCTGAATAATTTCTTAGTGTCATCCAATACCTGATCCAGATTCAGGATTCTTTCTTTCAAAGATATCTTTTTACACTCAATTTATTTGAATCAAGATCCACACAAGGTCTGCACATTCTGTTTGATTGTTAGATTTAAAGGTAGATCTGTTTTTTTCTCTCCCTTCTCTCCCTTTTCTTAGTTTTTCTTCATGTCATTTACCTGTTATGGAAATCAGGTCAGTTTTCCTGTCCAGTATTTCTCATTCCAGATTTGTGTATTTGCTTTCTTGTGGTGTGAACTTCTCTATCTTCCATATTTTCTGTAAATTGGAAGTTAGCGCCACAGGCTCAATTATATTCAGATTCAGCTTCTCAGGGGAGTCGGAAGTGCCACACGGATGGTGCTGTGTTTGTCACAGTGCTTCACATCAGGAGGTTCATGATGTGTTTATGTCCTGCTTGGGGTGGTGCAGAGTCATTTGTGGGTTCAGGTATTAACAGTCTTACTCTTCTGTTGTAAGCTTCCCCTTTTATCTGTGATCAGTATCTGAGTCAGTAATTTCACTAGGGGTTACAAAATGATGACTTTTTAAAAAAATTTTTTATTTTTATTTATTTATTTATTTTTTAAAGTTATCATTTCTTCCACATTTGTTAACTGGAATTTGAACTCTGGTTTTGTTACTTGGGTACCTGATGGTCATCAATAACATGGCTATTGTGGAAAAATGCTGTCAGAGCAGCAATTTGTGGTGCCAGGAATATACCTTTTCTGGCTGTAGTTCTGGAGGCTTACAGCAGTGTGATGGTCTTTTAGATTCATCACCTTGGCTAGGCTGCAGCCCCCAGACATTCAGTCCAGCACCACACTAGGCATTGCTCTGAAGGTATTTGTAGATATAATTGAAATACACAAACAGTTGACTTTAAATTAAGGAAATTATTCTAGGTAATCTGAGTGGGCTTGATCCAGTTAATTGGAAGGCTTTAGAAGCAGAGCTGAGGCTTCCTTGACGAAAAAGTTCCACCTGTGGATAGCAGTTTTGGCTTGCAGCCAAGAGTTCCAGCATGTTCTTTCTTGCTTGCCTGCCCTGCAGATTTCAGTGTTACTTAGCCAGCCTCCACAATTGCACGAACCAGTTTCTTGCAGTAGTACATCTCTTCAGACTACCTCCTACTGGTTCTGCTGCTGTGGTTGTGTCTCAGCTGGTATTGGGAGCCACTTCCTCGGCTCTCCTGTTCTCTGACAAAGTCAGGTGAGGAGTAGTGAGAATCTCCTTTTGTTTAGGGTAACCCTATAATTTGTTGCTCAGACTGGGACTTCTGAGAGAGAAATGGGGAGCAGAGCAGATGATGAGCTGAAACAGCAGGCGTAAATGAGGACTGTCATGGGCAAGTTGAGACATAAAGCCATTCTGGTGACACATCAGTATGACACCACCTCCTTAGGGGGCTTGTAATCAAAGTGAAATAAATCAGCAGGTGTCACCAGATCGTGTTTTAGGTGACATGAGAACGTGTAGTCGTGTTCACCTAGACGGAGAGAATGGAAGGATGTCGCTCGGAGAAGTCTTATCCACTAAAGGAAACCTGATCTTACCTGCAAAGATAAGCAGGGTTAGTACAGAGTGAAGTGGGAAGGGCAGTTCCTGTGTCGAGAACCAGATGGGCAAAAGATATTTGGAAAGTTGCCAAGGTGGCTACAGCCTTAGGATTGGAAGAGGGGAAAAATGAAACATGAGGCTATTCAGACAAATAGGGGCCACTGGAAATGAGCTTGACATCCATATAAGGGGTTTGGAATTTATCTTCAAGGTAGCCGGGAGCTAATGCAGTTATTTGAAGCAGGGGTGTACCATGACCAGACTATCATTACAGAAAAGTCATGTTTTGTAACATCTTAAAGTTGAGAGTGGAGAAAAACTGACAGTAGGGAGACTGCCTTAAATGACTTAGTGAAATTTAGTGAGAACGGAGGAGAGCTTGTGGCTCAAGGAGATTAAGAGGCTGAATTGGCAGGACTGGTGGGACTGGGACCTGAGGAAGGGTGAGGATGACTCCAGGTTCCTGGCTGCACTGAGCTCCCTGAAGCAGAGGATGGAGGGGAGGAGGTCAGGGATGATGTCCTGTCCCCCTCCTTTTCTCTGGTGGGTGTTGCGGCTCTCATCACTGGCAGGAGTGGAGGGAAGGAATGGCATTTCATCCTGTAGGGGTTGCTTGTAGGGATTCTGCCCTCTGTCCCTGCGTCTCAGCCAGACATTCCTGAGAGAAGGAGAGAGGCAGCTTCTCTCTGGCCCTCTTCCACTTTCTCCACTTCTGCGGTCGACACTCTAGAAGGAAGGTAGAGGGGTGAGGACTGCCTATGGCACCAGCCAGGGAGTGAGGAGCAGTGGGTGAGTTCTGTTTTTCTTTCTCTTCTTTGGAGTTTCACCACGCACAATCTTGGGCAAGTTACGGAACCTCGTGTGGTTCCATGTGTAGTCTGTGAGGAGTAATGAAGAATTGTGTGTGGATGCTGAGAGTAATGCCCGGTTCACAGGCGGTGGAGTTCAGATGTTGGCTGCTGCTCCTGATTCTGTCCGTTCACAGCTTCATCACGGCATCCGAGTAACGAAGGGGACAGAGGGCAGTGACTGCAGCTCCTTCCTTGCAGTGCTTCCTGTGGGAGGAGCAGATGCTCAGGAACTGTCTGTGTAAAATGTTTGAAGAAATCATTTGAATTGGAGGTAATTTCTGGTATTAGAACAATCTTTATTTTCCAATCTACATTGCCTTTGTTTTTTAGTTAGGAAAAAGGCAAGTGGTTTGGTTCAGATTTAATGAGAGTCATTATTCTTACTTACTGCCTTGCTTTCAGTGTTCACCCTAACCCATTTCAACAATAAATAACTACTTGCTTGTTGGGGCTTAGGGACAGGGAATAATTGCAGGAAAAATCTATGTCATGATTCTTGAGGGGAAATATTTTCTAATAGAAAAATCAGATGAAAAATTTCACATTTAAATAAACGTCTTTTTGTGTTTTCTATACTTACAGTATTTGTTAAAAGCCAAAATGCATTATTAAAGTATGCCTTTTTAAATTTAATGATTGTTTATTTTTATTATGATTTTAATACATGTGTTTTGAAATAACAAAGTTTGAACAATGAAGAGTGAAGAGTGGATAACATGAGTCTGCGCTGATCCCATTCCCTAATTCCTACCCCTTCTGAGAGAGAATGGCTGATTTTGTATGTCTCCTTCCAGAGGTTTTTCAACATTTGTTGTTGTTCAGTCACTAAGTCATGTTCGACTCTGCCACTCCGTGGACTGCAGCACACCAGTCCCTCACTGTCTCCGGAGGTTTGCTCAAATTGACATCCATTGAATCAGTAATGCTTTCTAACCATCTCATCCTCCGCCACCTCCTTCTCCTTTTGCCTTCCATCTTTCCCAGCATCAGGGTCTTTTCCAGTGAGTCAGCTCCTCATATCAGGTGGCCAAAGTATTGGAGCTTCAGCTTCAGCATCAGTCCTTCCAGTGAATATTTAGGGTTGATTTCCTATAGGAAATCTCCTTGCTGTTCAAAGGACTCTCAGGAGTCTTCTTCAGCACCACGTATCTACATATATTTAATTGCATCTGTGTTATGTGTTACAGAATATGTTCTATGACTTTTTTCACAACTTACTGTGTATTACTATATAAAGGTTGGGAAGGGAAATGGCAACCCACTCCAGTATTCTTGCCTGGAGAATCCCAGGGACAGAGGAGCCTGGTGGGCTGCCATCTGTGGGGTCGCACAGAGTTGGACACAACTGAAGTGACTTAGCAGCAGCATGTAAAGATTAACTTCTTTATTTTTACTATTATCTTGGATGGATGTGGTGTAATTCACTTAACTGTTCCCCTGTTAATGACTATTTAGATTATTCTCAGTTTTTGTTCTATATAGTTTCTTCATTCAACAAATGTGTTATCAACTGCCTGGCAGTGCTAATGAACAAGACACAAAAATTCCTGCTCTCATGTGTCAGTATTTACTGTCTTTTGGAGGTAGACAGACAATAAGTGAAATATATCAGATGCTGTTGAGGACTGTAAGAGAAGGAGATAGGAAGCTCTGGAATGAGAGGAGGGGTGTGCATTTTAAATAGGGTGGTCAGGAAAGCTTTATAAGTAGTAGACAGCATTTGAGTAGAGATGTAGCAAAGGTGAAGTCGTGAGCTCTGAAGCCACTGGTTCTGGAGAAACGTTTCTAGGAAGGAGAGGAGTCCAAAGGCTCTGAGGTAGGGGTGAGCCCGATAAAAAGAGCAGTGAGGCCTTCATGGCGGGAGTGGAGTGAGCTGGGGCAGAGTGAGAGGAGATAAGGTCACAGAAGAAGTAGCAGAGAGTCAGGGCTTTTTCAGTCAACATAAGGACTTTGTCTCTTCCTGAGTGAAGCAGCAAGCCTTTAAAGGTTTCCAAGCGGAGGCTTGTGGGAGTCTGACTTAGATTTGGGATGATCGTTTGCTTTCTTGATAATAAACTATTGGAATAGAAACAAGGAGGCCGTTTAGTAGGCTGTTGAAACAATCCCAGCAAGACATAATGATGGCTCAGACTAGTTTGGACCAGGGTGGTAGCAGTGAAGGTGGTAGGACGTGGTTATATTCTGAATGTTTTAAAGATAGGGTGGGAGAGAAGAGTCAAGGATCATTCTGTAACTTTCAGTTCAGTTCAGTTCAGTTCAGTTCAGTCGCCCAGTCGTGTCCGACTCTTTGCGACCCCATGAATCACAGTACACCAGGCCTCCCTGTCCATCACAAACTCCCGGAGTTTACTCAAACTCATGCCCATCAAGTCAGTGATGCCATCCAGCCATCTCATCCTCTGTCGTCCCCTTCTCCTCCTGCCCCCAATCCCTCCCAGCATCAGGGTCTTTTCCAATGAGTCAACTCTTCGCTTGAGGTGGCCAAAGTATTGGAGTTTCAGCTACAGCATCAGTCCTTCCAATGAACACCCAGGACTGATGTCCTGTAGGCTGGACTGGTTGTATCTCCTTGCAGTCCAAGGGACTCTCAAGAGTCTTCTCCAACACCACAGTTCAAAAGCATCAATTTTTCAGCACTCAGCTTTCTTCACAGTCCAACTCTCACATCCATACATGACCACTGGAAAAGCCATAGCCTTGACCAGATGGACCTTTATTGGCAAAGTAATGTCTCTGCTTTTTAATATGCTGTCTAGGTTGGTCATAACTTTCCTTCCAACGAGTAAGCGTCTTTTAATTTCATGGCTGCAGTCACCATCTGCAGTGATTTTGGAGCCCCCCAAAATAAAGTCTGACACTGTTTCCACTGTCTCCTTATCTATTTCCCATGAGGTGATGGGACCAAATGCCATGATCTTAGTTTTCTGAATGTTGAGCTTTAAGCCAACTTTTTCACTCTCCTCTTTCACTTTCATCAAGAGGCTCTTTAGTTCCTCTTCACTTTCTGCCATAAGGGTGGTGTCATCTGCATATCTGAGGTTATTGATCCTTCTCCCTGCAATCTTAATTCCAGCTGGTGCTTCTTCCAGCCCCGTGTTTCTCATGATGTATTCTGCATATAAGTTAAATAAGCAGGGTGACAATATACAGCCTTGATGTACTCCTTTTCCTATTTGGAACCAGTCTGTTGTTCCATGTCCAGTTCTAACTGTTGCTTGCTGACCTGCATACAGGTTTCTCAAGAGGCAGGTCAGGTGGTCTGGTATTCCCATCTCCTTCAGAATTTTCCATAGTTTATTGTGATCCACACAGTCGAAGGCTTTGGCTTAGTCAATAAAGCAGAAATAGATGTTTTTCTGGAACTCTCTTGCTTTTTCAATGATCCAGCAGGCCTGAGCATTTGAAAAGGTGGAGTTGCCATAAAATGAAATGCGGAAGACCGCAGTAAGCAAGATTAGTTTCTTTTTTTTTAATTGAAGTATATGTGCGCTCAATTGCTTCAGTTGTGTCCGACTCTTTTGTGAGTCTTTCTGACTCTTGTGAGCCTATGGACTGTAGCCCGCCAGGCTGCTCTGTCCTTGGCTTTCTCCAGCAAGAATATTGGAGTGGGTTGCCATGCCCTGTTCCAAGGGATCTTCCTGACCCCGGGATTGAACCCTCGTCTCCTGTGTCTCCTGCATTGCAGGCGGATTCTTTACCCACTGAGCCACCTGGTATAGTTGATTTATATTGTGGTAGTTTCAGGTATATATCAAAGTGATTTGATATGAGTTTGTTCTAAAAGGGAGATGGAATATGGGACTTTAGCTGGAGTGGGGGATATGAAGTCAAGGTGTTTGTTTCTTGTTTAAGATGGAGGATGAAAGGTTTTAAGTTGATGGGTAATGACCCCACCAGGGAGAAAAATGGATGAGAGGCAGAGTTCCCACTTGAAAAGTTTGAGGAGTCCATTTTAACAATTTTTTTATGCATGCATACAAGGATTTCTGTAGGCTGCTTTCTAAAGAGAATTTCCTGAGTCAAAGAGTGTGTGCATTTAAGAAATCTGTACCAGTTTATATTCTGCCTCTAGTGTAAACCCTTGCTAACGCCGAATTTTGCCAGTCTTTAAAATTATTGCTGGTCTTATGAGTGAGATTTTCATTATTTTAATCTTTTATGCTTTGTAGGAAGTTTTTATATCATTTAACTAATCTTTTGTTGTGTTTTGGCAAATATTTTCTCCCAGACTGTTTCTTGCCTTTTAACTTTGCTTAAGGTATACTTTTACAATACATATTTTTTTTTTCAGTTTTTATGTAGTTAAGTCTGTCAGCCATTTCCTTTTATAGCATTTGGGTTTCATTTGGATCATGTAAATATTTTATATAATCTTTTAATACATTTATACAGAATTTACCTTTAAATTCATCTGGAGTTTATTTTTGTGTATGTCATGAAATAGGTATCTTAAGTTTTTCATCTCTTTTTGTGGTCTTAAACAGTTAAATACCATAAGGATTAACTGTTTTTTGAAGGTTTGGAAGAAATTACCTATAATATCTTCTAGACTTGAAACTTTTTAGGAGCATAGATTTTTGACTTCTTAAAAATTTTTTTTGGTCTGTTATTAATGATCTGTTTGGTTTATGTACTTCCTTTTAGGTTAGATTTGATAACTGGGTTCCCCCCCCCGCCCCGCCGACCCGGTACCTCATCCTTATTAGTCAGATTTTTCAAATTTATTGGTTTAAAATTCTATGTAACGAAAAATACCATCTCTATATTTATGTCTTACACGTTTATCTGGACAGTAGATGCTGGAGCTGTCCTTTTGCACATCTGGAGGTTGGCTCAGCTGCTTTCAGCCCTCAGGGTTCAGCCCTTACTGTCCTTCATCTTGGGTTTGTTCCTGGGTTCTCCTATTTGGTCTGTAAAGGCTGTATTCTCCTTGCTTCTGTTTCCTATCAGTCTAATCTCATTTGCTGTTTAGTTTATAAAAATGTCTGCTGTTGAGGTCTGCTGATGGATAGGTGCGCTTCTTTGTTTCAGCATTACTGTGGATTTATTTTTGTATTTCTTCTGTCATTTTGGAGAGAT
Organism: Dama dama; assembly: GCF_033118175.1. Taxonomy (NCBI): domain Eukaryota; kingdom Metazoa; phylum Chordata; class Mammalia; order Artiodactyla; family Cervidae; genus Dama; species Dama dama. The sequence goes on from NC_083691.1 coordinate 38,977,161, forward strand.
TTTTGGGGGGCGGGATGAGAGGCAAGTCCATGGTTGTAGTTATTAGCCTTTTGAAACAGGAAGTCACACTCTCTCCTGTGTGGTTTTCTTTTCTCATAGTCCTTTGTTTAATTGCTGTTTGCACAGTAGTTGATAGTAATTTTATAGCATGTGTAGTGATGGTCTCCTGCACTTCATCTTTTTTTTTTTTTTTAAATTTTAAATGAAACCAGATGTCTCTAGACTTGTTGAATTGAAATGTTGATGTATTATCACTAAATAATCAAATAGTACTTTTAAAGCTTAAATGACATAGTCATAACATTTAGAACTATTAGGGACTTTACAGATCATTAGACCAACTGCCTTTTTATATGAATGAGGTATTTGGGGCCCAGAGAGATACAGTGATTTATCTAAGGTGACAAAGCCAGTGAGCAGGCAAGATGGAAAGCCTGAGTCTGTTTACTTCAAACTGGTTATGCTCTTTGCTATTTTACACATTCTTGATGTTCTCCTTAGTGATGTAATGAAGGAGGAATTTTCAGCTAATAACATTTTTTTAACCTAAGGATGGTACATGTGGCTTGGAATTGCTTCTGAAATTTGATCTTAGATAATGATATTAAATACAGTGATGTGGAGTTTTCTTTTTCTCATATAGATATTAAATATTGTTATAAGGTAAATCTGAATTTTAACTAATGGGCTGTCAAAGTATGCTCTGGCCTAAATAAAAACCATGTAGTTTATTTCTCCTAAGTTTCCTCTTTTCTGCTTATAGGCTTTATCTGATTTATGGCCTCTTGAATTTCTTACTAATATTTTAAGCTTAAGGAATATGTATATATACATATAAATATAGGCTTGAAAAGTGATTTTAGTGATAAATGATTGTAAGGTTCTTCAGACCCAAGATTTCTAATTTTTTGGTTTAATATGCTGAGTTCAAATGCCTAATTCAAATTCTAAATTCAATGCCTGAATTTAGAAGTGCTAAAATATGTTTTCCAAAGAAAGTGCTTTGCTTATCATTGTTTTCGACAAGCATTAGGGGGTAGGATATATTTACTTACCACACTTTCATTGCTTTGCTTAGTCTTTAACATCAGCCAGCCCTTGGCTTCCCTGGTGGTTCAGATGATAGTGTCTGCCTGCAATGCAGGAGGGGACCCGGGTTTAATCCCTGGGTCAGGAAGATCCCCTGGAGAAGGAAATGGCAACCCACTCCAGTACTCGTGCCTGGGAAATTCCATGGACAGAGGAGCCTAGTAGGCTGCAGCCTATGGGGTCGCAGAGTCAGACACGACTGAGCGACTTCACTTTCTTTCTTTATTTTTTTAACATCAACAAAGATTTTTCAAAATGTAGAGTATTTATCATTGATATAACATATTTGGTAGTCATGTCTCAGTTATTGAGAAGCATTGAGGGATTGATAGGTGTAGCATTAATGAACTTGGGTGGGTCCCCTCCTGGGACCCCCCTCTTTCTTACCACCCCACCCCCCCCTGCCCCTGACCCCACCAAGCAACTTAAGAAGAGGGTAAGTTTGAACATGGTTGCTCCAGAATTATATTCTAAGAAGATTAGTTAAATTATCTTCAGATTTTAACTCTTTTAGCAGTTTTGAAATACATGATATGACCTATTGATTTTTTTAATAACCTAGTGAGCAATCTCTGTCTCCAATGTGAATTTTAAGAATTTAATTTTTTTCCAGTTGATCGTAATGGCAGGTGAAGGAATTAATGAAGACTATCCAGTAGAAATTCATGAATATTTATCAGCATTTGAGAATTCCATTGGTGCTGTGGATGAAATGCTGAAGACCATGATGTCTGTTTCTAGAAATGAGTTGTTGCAGAAGGTATTTTAAGTAATTTCTATTATGCCCCTTTCCCCCTTTTTCCCCCCTCTATGTTTTTAAGTGTTTAGATATCTTTAGGGGGAAAATACAACAAAACTCCAACCTTAGAAAATGCCTCTTAACTATATTTTTATTTTGACTTGGTTTTGAATTAAAAAAAGCACTCCCCACATTCTTTCTGACAGACTCTTATCTTTGACCTTTTAAGTATTACTGTGATGTTATCAGGGTTTCTGGAAACTCTATAGGACAGAAAGAGTAAATTGACTTTGACAGTCTAAAACAAATCTCATTATGTTTCTTCTGTCTTTGGTATTGCCTAAGCATTTTAGCCTGCTTCTTATACATAAATGCATCATGTACAATGTTTATATTGACAAATTACTTTTGACATACAAAGCCCAGATTGTAACTCCTGAAATTAAAGTAATTCAAAAGAACTTCTTTTTTTGTTTTTGAATTTTACACATTCCTTGTTTAACTAAAGATGATACCCTGAAGTGAAAATTTGTGGGCAAAAATCATCAATTAACAAAACTTTACTTTCTCAAATTATTTCCAGATTATTTGGTTATTGGATTATAGGAAGTGAAAAAAGCATTTCTTTGATACATTGTGCTTGGTTAGCGTTTAAAATATTTGATGGTACTCAAAGTTTATATTTCTTTTTTCTTTCTCTTTCTCTTTTTTTAATAGTTGGACCCACTTGAACAGGCAAAAGTGGATTTAGTTTCTGCTTACACACTAAATTCAATGTTTTGGGGTATGTATATTACTTTGGAATTAATTATAAAGCAGATTATTTATTGTGTTAAAGGTGACATTTTAAAAAATGCTAACAATTTATATACAGTTATACTTTATGGCCGGAGAAGACAGTGGCAATCCACTCCAGTACTCTGGCCTGGAAAATCCCATGGACGGAGGAGCCTGGTGGGCTGCAGTCCATGGGGTCGCAAAGAGTCGGACACGACTGAAGCGACTTAGCAGCAGCAGCATACTTTATGACAGTTTTAATTGTCAAGTATTTATTTCTTTTAAATCAGAATACCAGATGCCTATGAGCCACACATACATTTAGAATTACAAAGAGGTTGAATAATTTAAGATTTAATTAATCATTTCTGTGACATTTCTTTTTTTGTAACAAGTTTCTTTAATGCCTTTATTAATATATACCCATTTCATTCTATGAAATCTTTCTCTTGTAGTTTATTTGGCAACCCAGGGAGTCAATCCCAAGGAACATCCAGTAAAGCAGGAATTGGTAAGATTGCCGTGGATTGATTTCTTTTATTTTACGTGTATGTCTGTTGTAGTGTTCTTGCAGTTAAAATTAGAGTACCTTTATCACGCTAATTGTGGAGAACGAAATTATTTAGGGTTGAAATTATGAAAGTGACCCAGATTTCATTGTGTCTTTAGTTTCTCTTTCTCTCACCTTTGTCAGAGAATGGTGTTCCATATATTATATATATCTCTGGATGGGAAAATGTTACGATTCTAGTAATTATTTATAACTTCTATATTATTTTTCCTATAAATTCTTGAAATCCTGTTCATCTCTACAACTGCCTTTTTAAAAAAAAAGAAAACTCTTACACAATTCTTAAAAGTATATTCTAGTTGATTTACTAGCAAAGACGGGAAAGTTTCTCCTCCACCTTTTCAATTCTTCCATTAATTCATTTTCTCAGCAGTAAAGAATCCAGTTCAGCAACAAAGCTAAAAGCTTTTTTGGCACCAGTTGTATGTGTACTGTCCAGTAATTCTGCATTAGTGACATATTTATAACCTGTAATAAATCTTCTAGGTTTGTCTTTGTATTCCATTTAGATGTATAAGTACAGTATATAAGGTCTGGTATCTTGGAGTTTTTGCTGACTTCAAAAATTAATCAAATCATTCAGTTTGAAAGAAAAAATTTAGAAATCAAACATAAGGTTACCTTCTTGACTTGGCTTTATGAATAAGAATGTTAATAAATTTATTCTTTGTGTTTATAAAATATAAGGTAAATATATATGTGAAATACACTTGACACTGTATTATTGCTCTAAAGTCTTAAGGTGGTTGATATGTATGTATTTTATAACTTAGTAAAGTACTTGGTCATTTATTTTAAAAAAATGAGTAAAGCCAGATATGTTGTCTTCAATTTTTAAATGTACAGACTGAGACCTTTTCTTCTTTTAAATTTCTTGGAGGAAAAGTAAAAAATAAATATTTTTTAAAATACAGAAATTGTGAAAAATACTTAGAGCAAAATATATAAAGCAATATGGTCCATAGATCTTGATTTGACAAATGAGATTGGCCTTAAATCTTAGGAAGAATGCACTGTATCATCTGTGTTCAACTTTCTAATGCAGCCTTTATGTTTATAAAATTCTTCTTTTTTCTCTTAAAAACAAAGTTATTTGGAGTAGTTTAGTACTTGATTCTATCATCTGTCTTCTTTTCTCTCAGAATCCACTTTATGCAGGAGTGCATTCATATTTTGGACAAGGGTGGACAAATTAACAGCATCCATAAACCTATTCCCCTTTTCTGACTTTGTGACAGATGTCACTAATTGATCACAGAGTTAGGGTGTGAGAAGAAGCCTATCTGCTGTCTATATCATGAATGGGGAAAGGCATTGAAAATAGTCAATTCATTCATTCAGAAAATATCTGAGTGCCCACTAGAAGCCAGGCTTTATTTCCAAGCGAGATAGTTCCTCAGGGAGTAAAGCCACTAAAATATGCCTGCCTTTGTGGCAGGTACCACCCTATCTGGTGGTGGGAAACAAGCAACACATAATACGTATGTGTGAACACACAGTATGTTAGAAGGTTATATTGCGGGGATAAAGAAGTAGCACAGGGTAAGAGGCACTGGACTACTTGAGTAGGATTGCCATTTTCAGTCATGACTATTGAACTATTAGCAAGGTGATGGAAGGAAGAGAGGGTGTAGTGTTGTGAGGGATGATCAATTTGGGGAGGGCTGGGCTGGTGTGTGAGTGAGGACTTTAACTCATGAGAGGGTTTTGAGTAGAGTTGTTTTTTAAACTTAAAAAATCCTAAGGTTCTGCATTTTTATGTGTATGTTTATAAAACTGTTTTGATAATTTAATGAAACTTGCTTTTAAGTGGTGATCAATCATTTACTATTTTGTGGTGCTCACACCTTTGTTTCTCTAATTGAAGTAGAGAAATAAGCCTTTATTCTGATTAATGGCCTCAGAAGATTCAAAGTGGTACAGAAACCTAGTATGTTTCTCACTGTGTAAAGTCTGATAAGAGCCGTAGATTTCATTAGAAAATATCCTGTGCTTATCAGTCAGAACTATGACATTGGCTAAAAAGATCTTGTATTTTCATTCTACTTAGTTTAATTGCGACACTAGAAGATAACACAAAAAAACAAATAGTTAAAATGCTGCCTTAGCTGTTTCCTGTTTCACATAATTTCTGGAGAATTTAGTTTGTGTACTGTAAGCCTGTGAAAGTTCTATTTTAGATTATAGACTTCAGATACAAGATAGTATATGGATTTAGGTAAATTAAAAAATTTAATGTAACCACATATAAACATTTCAGGGTTTCTATCTCTGTAGTGTCTAGGTTTTCCTCTTTTGAAACACTCAGAACACTTCTGAAATGACTTTCTAATGTCTGTGTTTCCCCTAGACTGAGACTCCAGGAGAAAGTGGAGTATGTTTATCCTGTTCACTTTGCACTTAACTAGCACCACTTAATAGGCAATAAATACATAGTTGTTGAATTTAACTGAGGTGTAGTATAATACAGCTTAGTAGTGGTGAACAGCTTGGTAAATCTATTGCCTTTTTTTCTTTTTTTTCTTATTTTTAAGGAGAGAATCAGAGTATACATGAACAGAGTCAAGGAAATAACAGACAAGAAAAAGGCTGGCAAGCTGGACAGGGGTGCGGCTTCAAGATTTGTAAAAAATGCCCTTTGGGAACCAAAACCTAAAAATGCATCCAAAGTTGCCAATAAAGGAAAAAGTAAAAATTAACCTTTCAGTTTTGATGTACACATATTTTAAAAGTACATAATTTTTATTGTTTTCCATAAAAATGGATGATGATTATGTGGCACTGTAAGGTTTAAATGTATTCCTTATTGAATTCATGTATAAAACTTGCATTTGAAATTCATAATGGTAAAAACTTTTCCCTCCAGAAAGATTGTTATCTTTATTGGTTTTCCTATAGAACACTATGAGGTTTTTAACATTGCTGTGTATATATATATATATATTTAAATGTTTTATTTTGTATGGGAGTATAGCTGATTAATAATGTGATAGTTTCAGGTGGACAGGGAAGGGACTCAGCCCTACATATACATGAATCAATTCTCCCCCAAACTCCTCTCCCATATAGTAGGTCCTTGTTGGTTATGCGTTTTACCTTTATGCATACATTTACAGCAGTGTGTACATGTAATCCCAAGCAACATTGTAGTATATTTTATATTTATATTTTACTGCCTCTTGACCAGACTCTTATTTGCTTAGGTCAGTCTTTCAAAGCCATTTTATAAGCAACTATTAAGTTTAAGTTAAATGTTCCTCATAAACATTTGTCTGTTTCAATGAATAATGATTTTATGACGTATGCTGAAGTTATAAATACATCTGTTCTCACTATATGATATTAAGAAAGAGTGAAATGACTTAAATGTCCATTTTTTCTCTGTAGTTATTTCATTATGCTTTCATGATTTTGGGAATTACTGCTTTTTGTGGTATTTGAAGTATGAAATTAAGACTTTAAGGTTATTCTTTAATTCTTGGCACTTTGCCACTATGTCCCATTTAAAGTAAAATACATTCTCATTAACTTTAGATGGGAAATGAGGTTGTATATTGATGGCTGAATTTTGACATAATAGCTATACCCTATCAAAGCTATTAATGTATGGCTGACCTGTTTTTAATTTTTCTCTTTTGAGTAAATGTTTCCTTGAAATTAGGAAGGTCGGTTTTAGAAGTCCTTAGAAGTGGAGGAATCCATGAGTTTTTGTTCTTTGTCCATAGTGCCGGTAGTTAACTTGGCCTCAATTTTTTCAGATTTTTTTAAAATATTTATGAGGGTATAACAAGTATGTACAAGTATTTTGGAACAACTTTGTATGTTATATAATGCCACTTAATCAGAGGAGAAATCTGAAGGAGAGTACGTTGTATTTATATTCTGATTTGTTTTTCTGTAATATTTGTTAGTGAGAATTCTAAATATTAAAACTTTTTAAATGTCTAAGCCCAAGAATTTTAATTATATACCTTTAATGCTTTCAGTCTTTGAATTCACATCATTATGTATAGGAATGCCAAATACAGTAAAGTACTTGTACTTTAATTTTTGAAAAAGAAGTTGTTAAAATTTTCTGTGTGATTAATTCCCCATAAGTAACCTTGAATAAATGGATTTCTTGATTTATGATAGCAGATATTGGAAATGGTCTTAAAATATAATGGATTTTGTAAAGCATGTTGAACTCTTTCTATGACACATGAAGAGGAAATCACTGATGAATGCAGAAGTCTTCTGGCTCAGATGTCAGGCAATTTTTGAAGTAGAAGAACATTTATAGTTATTTCACTCCTTGTTTTACCTTTATCTCTTCTAAATTCCAATTTTTTTAAAGTAACTTCATGAGAGAAATAAATGTTATTAATATCAAGTGTAGTGGCTTTGTTATTTATTGCAAAGAAGGTTATGACTTGCATTTCTGTATGTTTTTTGACTTCATCAAGAAAAAAAGGTTGAATGAAAAATGTCACAGAGTTGCAGAAAATCATTGGCCAAGTTACTGGGTTGTGAAAGTCCAGCTCTTCATTCTCTTATTTTTTTTTTAAACTATTTTATATTGGTTGGTTGGTTAACAACAGTTGGTTAACAGTATTGTGATAGTTTCAGGTCTGCTTTTTATTCTCTTAAACTGGAAATTCTTTAGTGAATAATTCTTTTAAGTGTTTATCAGAAGTAAAAAAAAGCAGTTTGATTGTGTTCCATTTTATTAGGTATGATTTTAAATACTATTGCTTAGCACATAGTAAAGAGCTGAATGATAGTAAGTGCACTGGGTTGCTTATTTTCTATTTATTCATTTCACAGATATTACACCTAATGACATTTACATTGCTAAATACTGTGTTAGGTTCCAGATAAGACTACTCTGGCCTTTATTCTATTTTAAGAAAGTATTACAAAAAAACTAATCTTTCATTAAGTTCAGTTTTTCAGAGTTACTGGAAAGTTTATGACAAGTTGTGCTCATTAAACTAGTCAGAATCATAAAGGGTGATGGGTTGATCTATTTGACCATGAAACAGTTATTGTTAACATAGTTTGTTCCAAATGACAGTCTGCTCTAAGTTTAGATGTTAATTACATCTTATATTAATCTCTCTGGGAATTAACAAGGTGGAGAGGTTATAGCTATAGATATTTTTTAGATTAGGATTATGGACTATTACTCTAATACTAAATAATGAGATTTGGTCTTTTAATATATTAAGTACAATTTTCTTCTTGTTCATGATTGCAAGATGGGAAGTAATTTTCGTAAAGTAGAATATGTTAAGAGGAATATTGAAGCTTGAATTATGGTTTACATTCCTGGAATTTAAGGTTATGTCAACTTGATTGGTTTTTAAGATACCCTGCAGATTAAAAAATTGTTCTACTTGGCAATTAGAAATGGATTAGTGTTACTTCTAAATAAAACTTTAAAAATTGACTAGAGGTGTAGGAAGTACTTAAAAATGGACAGTATATTGAATATAGATACTTTTTCTCAGATATAGGTTATTGGAGAAAAAGCTGTTTTAGGAAGCAGTTTATGATATGGTTAGACCATACTTTTACACATTTAAATTATCAGAAATTCTGGCTTTAGTGAATGACATTAACTGAGAAAGGTTTGAATAGTGATTCTGAACTAAGTTTGGTAGATAAAGGAGAAAAAGAGGCACTGGCATCTTTTTCTCACTTCATAGCATAGTTATTAAACTTGCTCTGATAAAGTCAAAGGTTCTTTAAACTGAATAGTAACCTATTTTATATAAATGTGATCTGAATGTACTTAACTAACAAAAACATTTCCTTTTCCCTATATCCTGGTCTAAAACTCATCAGTTTTGGAAATACAAACCATATTTTGTTGATTTTTGTATATTAGCATTTTATAGTTGTCATTAACAATTACGTTGGGGGTAAAGTATACAGGGTTTTATTATATTCTGTTGATTTGTTTTATTTGATTAATTTGCTATTATGTTGCTTGTGAGTAGGATTTCAAGAAAATGCTTTGAATGATTTTGGTTTGCAGATTCATTTTCCTTTCAGAGAGCAGCCACCCTCTGACTTGACATGCCCTTTTCAAATGTTTATTTTATGGTATAATTTCAATATAACCAGAAAGATTAGTTAAAGCTGTCCAGGAAAGGGAGTAGCTATAGTGATATCTATTGGCAATTGAGGCTTAATCTTAACTCTGTTACCTCCTACTGCCCCCCTCCCGCTTAGGCCAGAAAGCAAAACCAGCCTAGCTCTTTATTACTCATCTGTTACAAAAGGTTGAGAAAAGATGCCAGTTCTCCCCCCGACCCCCCATCCCTGATAAACCTTGAAGTGTGGCAAATGTATCGTGGCAGAATAATTGCAGGCAAGATGTCAGTTTTGTAAAGTGATATATTTCAGATAGTACACAAAATTTGATGGCAGGAAAAATAAGCTTTCATAAATGAAACATTTAAGAGACTCTTTTTATTATTTGCTTTCAGTTTAGTGTTGCCTTTAAGGTGTGCCATTTCAGTTTGGCAGCTACAATAAATGACTGAAGGAAATTGAAGATGATAATTCAGCATTTCAAGATGCTCCTGCTGAAGTAGACCTATTGAGGGCTTGAATTTAAAGTTTATAGTAATATAGTACTTTAAAGCCAACTACCCAGGAAATTCATGGTGATAGGATTTGAATGAGATGATTAGGAGAAATAGAAAAGAATTCCTTCACTTGTTATTAGGTGGGTATTAGCTATTGAGAGGCTGTGTTGAAAAATGTCATTGTAAAAAGGATAGAGGCTTTTTATATGCAATTTACTATGGAATATAATTCATTGTGGACCTTGTCCAAAGATGTTTGGTTATTAAAATAACAAAAAGAATAATTATAACAAGGAGTCACTTCTGACTTAGTGCTATAGCATTTTGTTGCCTATAGACCATGTTATGCTGTATTTGGCTGATACTGTTTCTTTTTTTTTTTTTTTTTTTGTATACTGTTTCATTTAGTGACTGTTGCTTTCTCTAATAACACATTCCTTAACTTATTTAAATTGAAATTATTTACCACACCTTTTCTGGTCCTTCTTTATTATTTTTCCCTTGAGAAGGTAATCATTATTAAAAGTATATAGAGACACTTGGGTTGCATGTTTCTTTTCAGATTCGTGTTTTAGTTTTTTTCGAGTATAAAACCAGGAGTGGAATTGCTGGGTCATATGGTAGTTCCATTTTTAAGTTTTTCAGTGTCTACAGCAGCATTATTTACAATTGCCAAGGTATGGGAGGAACCTAAGTGTCCATCAACAGATAAATGGATAAAGATGTGGTGTATATATATATGCAATGGAATACTACTCAGCCATAAAAAGAATGAAATTTTGCCATTTGCAGCAACATGACTGGATTTAGAGGGTATTATGCTAAGTGAGATAGGGAAAGACAAATACTGTATGATGTTACTTACATGTGGAATCTAAAAAATACAATAAATTGGTGAGTTAAAAAAGCAGACTCACAGAACAAATCAGTGGTTGACAGTGGGTAGAGGGAAGGGGGAAGGGCATTAGAGGATAGGAGAAAGGATGTATAGTTGTTGCTGGGTTTTATGGGTTTTGACACTTGTGAGTTTCAGCGTTTATGATTTTGACTATTGGTGAATGACTTTAGAAGTCCATGGAGTGTATAGTATTTTGCAATTTTGTCAAGGCATAATCTTAATTCTTTCTAACTTCTATACAGGAAGGCCTTGTTCAGTTAATGATTTAGCCTAGCTAACCTCTCATCATCCAAAGTTGTTTTTCCTCACTTGCAGTCACGTTCGTTTATTCACTCATTCGGTCAGCAGATATATTGAACTCCTCACGTGCGCCAAGTTCTGTTACAGGCATAGGAAGTTCAGCAGTTATCCCAGCAATATTTTGCGACTCCATGGACTATAGCCTGTAGTCCACCAGGCTCCTTGGTCCATGGAATTCCCCAGGCAGAATACTGAAGTGGGTTGCCGTGCCCTCCTCCAGGGGATCTTCCCAACCCAGGGATCAAACCCAGGTCTCCTGCATTGCTGGCAGATTCTTTACTGTCTGTGCTACCAGGGAAGCCCAAGAATACTGGAGTGGGTAGTCTATCCCTTCTCCAGGGGATCTTCCCAACCCAGGAATCGAACCAGGGTCTCCTACATTGCAGGTGGATTCTGTATCAGCTGAGCTACCAGGAAAGGTAGGAGATATCAAACTTTATATGAAAAATGGCCACTCCAGCTTGGCTTGTGTTCCCACAAAATGAGTATGTGGAGGTCCTGGCTCTTAATACCTTATAACCCAGAAATAGGGTTGTTGTGGATGTAGTTCGTGAAGAGCAGATAATAGAGTGAGCCCTAATCCAATATGGTGAATGTAGACTCACACCTGGCAAAAACACCATGTGAAGAAGAAGGCAGAGATAAGGGTGTTGCTTCTATAAGCCAAGGAACACCAAAGGTTGCCTGCAGGGCACCAGAAGCAAAGTGAGAGGCATGGAATAGATTCACAGCTCTCAGAGGGAACCAGTCTTGCCAATAGTGATGTTGGACTTTTATTAGCTTCCAGAATTGTGAGGCAAATATATTTGTTTTGTAAGCCACCCAGCTTGTGGCACTTTGTTATGGCAGCTCTAGCAAACAAATGGCCACTTCAGTTCAGTTCAGTCGCTCAGTCATGTCCGACTGTTCGCGACCCCATGAACCGCAGCACGCCACTAGATGAAATGAATTTAAAAGGTTAAAGGGGTGGGATGGAGTGGGAGGTGGGAGGAAGGTTCAAGAGGGAGGGGACATGTGTACCTGTGGCAGATTCATGTTGATGTATGGCAGAAACCAACATAATATTGGAAAGCAATTATCCGCCAATTAGATTTTAAAAAATAACTTGGATGTGAAAGTATGTGTAAGAACTTCATGATATAAGATGAAAATGTAATTCTTAAGAAAAACAGGAAACTGTAGACTTATCTAGGACTGTTTGTGAATATGAACAAGATCTCAAAATTTAGAACTTGAAATTTCAAGGGTCTGTTATACTCTTTCTAAAGCCAAAATGTTCAGATCTGTAGCAGACATTGTTAGTTTTGATAGAGTATACCATCTTTTTTTTTTAGCCACACCGCAGGGCATGTGTGATCTTAGTTCCCAGACCAGGGATCAAGCCCACACCCCCTGCGTGGAAGGGTGGAGTCTTGACCACCGGACCACTAGGGAAGCCCCTTGAGTGTACCATGTTTAAACTTTATCTTGGTTTGAAGAAACTCGTTTCCCTGCAGGAAAGAAAGCCCTGTCAGGTTTCCACGGAGGAGAGATTTTCACGAAGATTGTTATCATGTGCCATGTGGTCTTTCCCTAATACAACACAGCAGTCAGGTTCAAATAATGAAAATAAATACGTAAAACATCTTACACAAGTTGTATATAATTTGTGCTCATCCAAGAGTACAAACCACTTAAAAAATTGCTTATTGAATTCATCTGGATACAGACTTTTTTAAAGCCCTAAAACTTTTTTTTCCCGCCTGCAAATTCTTAACTCTATAATGTACCATTCATTTTTTTGTTGTTGTTTTCTTTAAAGTTAGGTATTAGAGAACTCAGAAATGGGTTTTTACTCTTAAAGATTTGGGACCAATTAAAAAAAATTGTAAATGTTGCTTACTGGTTTTCAGCTTTTACAATCAACCAATAGACTAAACAGAAGACAAGAATATAAAGGAAGACAACCTTGATGATGTAAAAGTGAGGTATGGTAGACTAAAGCAGGTTATAAATGGCCAGAAACCCAGATGCTACAGCACTGATGGGTGAATGTGCTTTTAAATAAGTTGTAAAGGTAATAACCATATCTTTTCTTTCTTTTTCTAAAGTTGAAGTACAGTTGATTTATAATATTATGTTAGTTTCTGGTGTGATACACAAATATACACAAAGTGATACACATGCATATATATATATATATATATGTATGTATGAATGTATGTATGTATTCATTCTCTTTAATTCTTCTGTCAAAATTTGGAAGGAGTAAGGTCAGGGGAGTAGTATAAACTAAATTCTTGTTTTTAGGATGGTGAGTCAATAGATGAGGGCCAGCAAATTGGTGATGTAGGTGTGTGTGGTGAAGGTAATCTGCAGAATTAAAGACCAGTTATTTAAAAGATATAGTTCCTCGCATGAACAGAAGTAAAGTGAGAGTGAAGATTTTTCTTTTCTGTTTTGTTGTGTACATGATTTATTTGGTAAAAAAGAAATGAGAAAAAAAGTTATGCCGATCAACATTTGCTCAAAGAAACAGCATGAGAATCAGATAATCTAGTAAGTGCTAGTTATTCAGCTTGTATAAATAAATATGCAATAAGTAAATAAGCCAATAAGTAAAATCCTTCCGTGACAAGGAAGTAGCATAAGAATGCTGGAGTGTTATAGCAGATATTTCATTGTCTTTAAAAAAACAACAACATTGCATATATAAAAATGTCTACTGGCGCTTAATAATTTTCCTACATGTGGGCCCATTTATTTTTAATTGTAATGTTAGACAAATTACATTCAGATATAGTCAGAAAAATGAGAATTCTTATTTGAAAGGGGCTCATTTTCTAGCCTGTTTCTATACTCTTTTGAAACTTCTATGTTTATTTATGATAAGGTTATGTACCACAAAAATATGGTTATATGTAAGTGATAGTGTGTGATCTTTGCTTGACTGTCTTAATAATGCTGACTCGGAAAAGGGAGCTTATTGCACCTATTTTTGTAAAGCGAGGTCAGCTTGTAGGAAACATGCTTATAAGTTTTTAAAGACCTGTTTTCTCACTGCAGTCTAACTGGATTGTAATTGAAATTAATTGTTCAGTATCAGAAGTTACACATGTCGGAAGTGTAGCAAGATATAAGACCTGTTTTAGAATTTGTTCTAAACACAATTTAAAGGAAGCCTTAAGGAATTGCAATTTCTAGATTTTAACTATCACTTTTTAGATTTGTAAAGACAGTAATAAAGACCAACATAATAGTGTTTCCTTAATTATTGATGACATAAATTTTAATTTGAGCATAAGTTATTTGAGCTGCATGACTGTAGCCTCCAGGCTGCTTTGTCCGTGGGATTTTCTAGGCAAGAATTCTGGAGCAGGTTGCCATTTCCTTTCCCAGGGGATTTTCCCAGTCAGGGCATCAAACCCACATCTCCTGCATCTGGTGCATCCGCAGGTGGATTCTTTACCACTGAGCCACCTGGGAATTCCCACATTATATATACTTAGCTATATTATACTGAAATACATAATATTAGAAATATTCGTGATTAAATTTCATTCACCTATTTAGGTAGGCATTTAAAGTAACTTAATTTAAATATATAACATTGAAAAGAAATGTTAAAAGCAGCTTTTGGGAATAGTGTTAATGTGTGTTTTAATCCTTTAAGGGAAGTACTATTTTCAGCTTAATAGATATCTTCTTAGACTGTGATTTGTTGGGCTTAGTTCTTACATGCTGCCTTGGAATTTACAGAAACATTTGAAATAATCATCTTAAGGCAAATAGATGGGGAAAGAATGAAAACAGTGAGAGACTATTTTTTTGGGCTCCAAAATCACTGCAGATGGTGACTGAAGCCATGAAATTAAGAAATGCTTGCTCCTTGGAAGAAAAGTTTTGACCAACCTAGACAGCATATTAAAAAGCAGAGACATTACTTTGCCAACAAAGTTTCATCTAGTCAAAGCTATGGTTTTTCCAGTAGTCATGTATGGATGTGACAGTTGGACTATAAAGAAAGCTGAGTGCCGAAGAATTGATGCTTTTGAACTGTGGTGTTGGAGAAGACTATTGAAAGTCCCTTGGACTGCAAGGAGATCCAACCAGTCCATCCTAAAGGAAATCAGTCCTGAATATTCATTGGAAGGACTGATGCTGAAGCTGAAACTCCAATACTTCGGCCACATAATGGAAGAACTGACTTGATGGAAAACACCTTGATGCTGGGAAAGATTGAAGGCGGGAGGAGAAGGGGACAACAGAGGATGAGATGGTTGGATGGCATCACCGACTCAATGGACATGAGTTCGAGTAGGCTCCAGGAGTTGGTGATGGAGAGGGAGGCTTGGCATGCTGTGGTTCATGGGGTCGCAAAGAGTTGGACACGACTGAGTGACTGAACTGACTGTTGGGCTGAAGCTATAATTATATGAGATGTGCTTGTTGCTTTGTACTCTCCTCTTATTTGTAATTTTAATAGATTAATTAATGCACTTTAATGTTTAGAGTAGCTTTAGGTTCAAAAAGTTTCCATATACCTCCTTTCCCTTCCCCTCCCCCAGCCTCCTGACTAAGGACATCTACCACCAGAGTGTACCACCAGAGTGGTACATTGGTTACACTGGATGAAACTACGTCATTATCACCCAGGGTTCATAGTTAACATTAGAGTTCACTCTGAGTGCTCTACATTCTTTGGGTTTGGGTAAATACGTAATGACATGTATCCATCATAATAGTATTGTATAAAATAGTTTTAACTGCCCTGAAAATCCTCTGTGTTCCACCCGTTCATCTGTTCCTCCCCCGAGCCTCTGGCAACCACTGATCTTTTTACCATCTTTAAGAGTTTTGCTTTTTCCAGAATGTCTTATTGTTAGACTCATGCAGCATGTAGCCTTTTCAGCTTGGCTTCCTTCACTTAGTAATATGCCTTTTAATTCATCCATGTCTTTTCAAGGCTTGAGGCTCACTTCTTTTTTTGTGCCAAATAATATTCCATTTCCTGAATGTCCCAGTTTATTTATCCAGTCATCTACTGAAGGACATCTTGGTTGCTTTCAAGTTTTGGCAGTCATGAATCAAGCTGGAATAGCCATCCATGTGCTGATTTTGTGTGAACACACATTTTCAATTCCTATCCAGAGTGTATGATTGCAGTAAATTAAGTATATTACTTACTGCAGTAAGATAGTAAAAGTATCTTCAGTTTTGTAAGAAACTGCCAAACTTTTCCAAAGTGGCTGTACTGTTGTATTCTCACTAGCAATGAATAAGAAGAATTCCTGTTTTTTTTTCACATCTTTGGCTGCATCTGGTAATGGTGTAATTTATTTTTGAAGTTTTTATTTGTAGATTCTGCTGTAGAGATCCGATGCAACAGTACTTGAATAATCAAAGGAAATGTAAAAAATCTTGAATTTTTTTAATGATAAAATTGACATGTACCTAGGGTCTGCTTCCTGAGGAGCTGGCAACTAGAACATTTCATTCTGAGTAAGACTTGGGCTTTCATTTCAAATGCATCTTAAAATTCCTTGAATTTCCTAACTCATTGGAAGATATCTTCAATATATTCAAATTTCTATGAGGCAAAGCATTAGAATTCTCTTTCCCAAACATATATTTTTGTCAAAGAGAAATAAGATATATACGTGTTGATATGTGGGTTGGAAAGCACAATTGAATTTATTAGGGCCTTGTTTTTAATGTTGCACTTTCTAATTGTTTTAAATATTTTTGCCTTTTATCAAGACAAAGTAGAATAACTGATATCGTGAAATTCCCACTGGATTGACATTTTCACCGCTGGAATCTGGGTCTATGTTTACTCTTTTTATACTCCTGTCCATAATTAAAGCAGAGTATTCCACTTAAAAAATGATTTACAAATGAATAGAAAGATTCTCCAATCATCCCTTCCTCTCTGAATATTGATTGTCCTATGAGTGTGTATGTTGAGGTCATGCCTGGCCCTTGTCTGAGGGTCTGGGCATTTATGGCAGCTAACCTCAGGTCCTGGCCGCCAGTGGGCCAGACCTGTGTTATCTCATCTGTGATCTATACAAGCCAACTTGAAGTGGGTATTTATGTCTAAGAGCACACAATTAGTGAGGCTGGGATGTGAGTTGACTCTGGAGACTACACCTCTAGCACTCTCTCTGCCCTAAGCTTTATAGAAGCACCTGTCGGCCCAGGAACTACGCAGAGGGAGGGGCTTCGCAGGAGGAGAAGCCGGTCAGACATGGGTGCTGTTTGGTGGTTGGCTAAACCTGCACTGAATTTTCAAACGTGGGCTCCAGTTTTGGTTTATGTAGTGTGGATGTTTAATTTGCACACCAACTTTGGAGCTGTATAACTATCTTGTGCTTTATCGCTTGTGTTGGTGACAGGGAAATCATCCTGAATTTCTGACCAAGTTGTG
Source organism: Dama dama (assembly GCF_033118175.1). Taxonomy (NCBI): domain Eukaryota; kingdom Metazoa; phylum Chordata; class Mammalia; order Artiodactyla; family Cervidae; genus Dama; species Dama dama. The sequence goes on from NC_083691.1 coordinate 38,994,522, forward strand.
TCAGACTCCTGTGACCCCATGAACTGTAGCCCACCAGGCTCTTCTGTCCATTGGATTTCCCAGGCAATAGTGGAGCAGAGACTATCTTAAAATGATTCAAGAAAAATGCTATCGATACCCTTGGCATAGTCTTCAGAAACAATTCTTTCCTTAAATTAATTGGTTGAATTTATTCATTCCCCAGGCCTCTTGGCCATAAAACATGCTCTATATAGAAAACAAGCAGAAAGTCCTCCACTCCCACTGAAATAATTGACTTATATTCAGAATATTTTTTTAAGCCTATTTTCCATTTACATTCAAATGCAAGCATAGCTTTTTCATTGTGTTTTTATTTTCCCACTTGATTATGATAAGCGTTGGTTTTCTTTTTTTTTTTTGGCCTCTTATAATCTTAGTCCCCCCACGGCGGGGTGGAACTGTGCCCTCTGCAGTGGAAGTGCTGAGTCTTAACCACTGGACTGCCAGGGAAATCCCTACAATAAGCATTTTAATGAAACAGATTAAACGTGTAGTTGGTTAGGCTAAACAGGTGCTGAATAAGTTCCAGTTTGGAGTCTAGGAAGAGTGAAGCACTGAGTTCCCACTCTTGCTTGAATTTGTAATCTAGGGGAGGTTTTTTTTTTTTGTCCCCTCACTTGTTTTTATAAACATCTATTATAGGCGAAACAAAACTTACCCATATTATAGATAAGTGTCTATTCACATTTGTACATTACCATTTTTAACAGCTTGAGATAAACTCTACAATGTCTTACAACACGTTAAACAATATTCAAGTTACTGGGTAACAACAATAACAACAAGAAATAAACATACAGCAGAAGCCTCAAGTGTTTCCTCATTGTCTAGTTTACAACTCAAGTACAAAGTTTTCATTTTTAAGAGTGACAAAGCAAATTAAGATAATGAAGTTTAAAAAAAAAAGATTGTTTGCAAGACAGAAGCCAGTTAGGGGAGGTTTTTTAATGCAAAATAAAGGGACCCTTGTTCATGTAACTGCCTGCTTCAACATTTATCCCTTTTCAGAATTTGCATTTTCCTGCTTTGGATTTTCTTGAAGATGTGTTTGTCTCTTTAAATTTGTCATCCTTGCACTCGCTGATCAGAGCCACGGGGTGGCAGCAAAAGAACACAGAAGGGCTGTTTCGCTTTTGCGGTCGCAAAAGTGAACAGAAAGCTACTCTTTGGATTTTATGGGTGATGAGAAAATAAAGTGATTAAAACTTGACACGTAACTAAAGCAGATGAGACTCCAACACGTCTCATCACTGAATGTATGTTACTGTAGTAACATAAAAGATTAAACTTATGCTTTTTTATTACCAAAACCAGATTGTAAAGTTCTTTTTCAGTTTCTTTTAGTCACAAACATATCTTTCAAAATTCCTATGCCATTACTTTTGTATTTATAAAAGTGAAGGGTAAGAGCCAAACTAGATATTAATAAAAACTTGTTTAGCGAGAAACTTGTGAACAGAGAATGTCAAGGAACAATGGAAAGGGGTCCTTTTCTTGATAGCCTGTTTTAAAGATCATTCTTGGAAAAAAATTCATTGAGTTTGGGGATCTCATTTGTGGACAAGAATTTGTTTTCCTTTTTCTTTCAAAAAATTGCTAACCAAGCGTATACAGTAATGAGTCTCTTTGAAGATTTCATTCCATATCTATAAAATTATAGAGGCTTTAGTTCTCAGTTGAATATACCTTATAAATGATAGATAGCTCCAACTGAAAATGTGAAATGAGGTTGAGGCAATGACAAGGTAACAAACACTTGTTTGTTTTATTTTATTATATGATTTTGTACATGCATGAGATTTGCTTAGGTAGAAATATAGCTGTCCCTTTTTACCAAACATTTTTCAACACAGTACTTTAAAAGAATTTTTAAATTTTTAAACAAAAATATATTTTCCACCTATCTGAGAGCTTCAGTAGGTTGCATTAAAATATTAAGCACAGAATGGAATTTGTCCAGAAAGCTGAGTATCCAGTGAAACCAGGGTATTCTGGGGCTTGTTCTCAGAGGACCATGGAAGATCAGATTATATGTTTCTTCCCCTGTTGAACTTGGGACCTTCCAGTTGTGCTTGGAACCTGAACCCTTCTTGATTTTATTTCTTATTGGCACATTATCATTGCCTTTTGATGTATGTATGATATGGATCAAGTTGAACCTTATGTTACTTAGCTCTTAGTGGAAATGAAGTTTTGGAAGAAAGGGAAAGTTTTCCCTCCATAATGAGTTTTATTGCCACCAGATTCTCAGTGTCACCTTTTCTTAACAGTATTCAAATCAGAGGTTCCAGCAGTATTTACAGGTACTGAGATCTGAAACCCCAACCTGAAGCTATAGCTGATAATCTAACCAGATCTAGAATCTGGCTGTCAGTGTCTGCTGTAAACCCAGACCAAGGAGAGAGAAATAATTCTTATCTTCACCGTTCCCTCCTTTTGGAGCTGTTTTGTGTGTGTGTGTGTGGCAGGGTAAGGGGCAGCACTGAAGCATGTGTATTATCTTGATGCAAGACAGGTTTGTACAAGATGTATTTAGTTTCTTTAGAAACTATGTAGACTCACTACACTGAAAGAGTCTTGGTTGCTCTATTTTGGGGTCGAGGATTTTGTAAATTCTCTTGGAAAATTTCTAGGAAAAAATGTTCTACATACTTCTTCAGTAATAGTCACCTATACATCTCCCCTGTGTCTATCTTCGGCCGTGTGATTTTCATTTATTTGTATTGGCTATCAAGATATTAAAGGAAATTATACATGTAATGACTAGGGGTAAAGAACCCACTTCCCAGTGCAGGAGACACAAGAGATGTGAGTTCCGTTCCTGGTTTGGGAAGATCCCCTGGAGTAGGAAATGGCAACCCACTCCAGTATTCTTGCCTGGAGAATTCCATGGACAGAGGAGCCTGGTGGGCTACAGTCCATGGAACTGCAGAGTCAGACATGACCGAGTGACTGAACAACAACAAATAAATATAATGAAACAAAGTTTGTAAACAAAGGTAAAACTAAAGATCAAACGAAATATAATTTGTAGCTGTCATTAAAACCATAGGAACCTAGTTTTCAAATTTGAGCATTTATTCTACTCAACTTACTTTTATGGCTATTTTAAATTTCATGGAATTGCTTACCTGGCCTTAAACCACTGGTTCTTAAAATGTATCTTGGCGTAAATATCTCAATAGAGTATTTTTGGGTATAAATTATAGAACTTCATAAAAACATTACAACAGCTTTGATTTTCTTAATTTCATCAGTGACTTCTAGCTTTGAGATAAGTCACCAAAATTTTGCCTACATTTCTCCATCTATAAGGTGGGCACAACCATGCCCATTTTTCCCCATCAAGTATAAAAATTCAAATAAAAAGGAGTAGGGGTTTTGGAATAAAAGGCTATTTAAAATGCTATGTTGATGGTATTAAAATGAATATGACTTACATTAACACTGGACAGATTTAGTGGAAAGTTTGTTTGTCTTTTATTTTCTTTGTCCCAAATAAAGTTTCTAAGGTAACAATTAAAGAGTTCCTATTGGGATGTGAGTGTTCTCAGACCTCCACACATATGAGTCTTTGCCTAAAAACGTGGCCCTGGAGTCTTTGACACTGTGTATAGCTAAGGTTTTCCTAGATTGTTTAAAATCATAGGTTGATCCTTGAAGGAGTCAAGCAGCGAACACTTTCTAACAAAGGAAAAGATACTATATTATATGAGAAAGTGTCAGCTCTTCTCTAATTTATTTGGAGAAAGAAGGCCACACCACAAAGAACAGATTCTCTTGCATTGGTCATAAGTGGGAATTGTTCTCTTGACTTCAGAGCAGCGTCTAGACCAGTGTTTCTGAGTTTGGGCTCCACCTCACTCGGAGCTTAAAAATAATCCTCAGGCCCAGGAAAAACAAATCAAGACTTCCTAGGCACAGGGGCCCAGGCATTGATACTGTCTGAAGGTCCACGGGATATGTCATGACTATCCAAAGTTGAGAAGCACTGATCTAGAGACCGCAGCGGAGAATAACAATTTTATAAAAGGCTTAAAAAGAGAAGAGGGACTCCCCTAGTAGTTCAGAGGCTAAGAATCTGCCTGCCAATGCAGGGGACGGGTTTGATCCCTGGTCTGGGAATACCCCACATGCTGTGGAGCAGCTAAGTGTGTGCATCCCAGCTACTGAAGCCTGCGGACCTGGAGCCCGTGTTTCACAAGACAAGCTAGCTCAAGGAGAAGCCCGTGCGCTGTGAGGACGAGTCGCTCCCCGCTGGCCGCAACTAGAGAAAGCCCCGCACGCAGCAATGAAGTCTCCTCACAGCCATAAACAAACAGCCTTCAACATCCATTACTTGTTCTTGATTTTGTTGTCTTACTTTTCCAAAGAGAACCTGTAACTTGAAGACAAACAAACAACATATAGCAAAGATGTGCTCGAAGTCAGAGAGCAAATCTTGTTAGCTAACCATGGGCCTTCCGGGGACAGTTCTAACTCAGCTGCACTACTGTGAGGGAAGGGGGTCATTCCTTGTAGCTTATCTACTCATTCTTCTATTAAAACCGACTGAAAAATGAACATGAAATTCATCTAAGCCATCTCAGATACTGCTGAAATTCTTAGATATTGACACAAAATGAAAGATTTTCCCCAACTCAAACATGAGCCATTTAAAAAGAAAGAAGAAAATAAATGTTACTACTTGAAACATTCAAATAAAGATGTAAAATAATTTGTATATATGCATAAATAAAAACACATGCAGGAGATATCCAGTGTGGGAACACAGCTCTTGCTTTCATCTTGTATGAAGAAGATCCACCTGGAGGATAGACAGAGATTCCGGACCTGGGTTGGCCCTGGCTAGGACATTAAACGCTTTTTATTCTCACTCAATTTTAATTTCCTCACCTATTAAAGGGAGTTGCATTTGTGATTCTGGCAAGCCAGAGACTTTATCTGCTACTTCTATGATCCTTATTGACTTCTCAAATTAACCCAGCTTATAGAGATATGAAGTCCCAATTAGCTGGAGACATGCTTTAGAGAAATTCCAACCACAGGTGATAATTTTTGCTGGGTGAGTAGAAAAGAATGTTGATGTCATTTACTATCAATTGCATTTGTCCCTTTTTATGAGTAAGATAATGCAGACGTCGGATTGAATTTCAAGGCTGTCTTAGAAAGACACATTACACTGAGAACTGGGAGACAGTCTTTTCACTGATTATGTTACAGACACTAATGTTTCATTTGACACATAAATCAGCAAAGGACATGAGCAAGAGTCTGACATATTTTTATAAGGAACCTAGCAATATACTTATGTGTTTGATACATAGTTAGTGCTCAACAAATATTTCTTAAATGGTGAATGAAAGATTGAAAGACAATTTCTCAACCTCAAATGCTGATCTGAAGAGGTTCTAAAAATCAGTGGTTTTGAGTCATAATTTATACTTTTGATTTAAATTGAATTTTCTGAAATGGTTAAAATTTGAATAAAGTTGGAAAACTTGAGACAAGAATGATGGTCAATTAATTTGATAGTGCTTGGATTAACATACTTTTTCACTTTGAAAAATTGGTGACAGTTGAAGCAAGCTTTGAAATATCTTTAGCCGTTTTTATCAAAACCATAGTCTGAGTGAACAACTCTCAGGAAGCTTTTCTTGTGGGGCATACTCCTGTTAATAGTTATTGCTATGGTTACTCAACTATGATAAACTTTGTGTTTCTGAAGCACAGTTTTGTTAAGATGTTGAAGAAACTGGAGGTCAAATTAGTATTCTGATGTAACCTATATCTTAAACTTGTACAGGGCTGTATGTCAAATATATCTCAATAAAATTGAAAGAAAAAGTATTCTGATATAGCCATTTGTTTAAGTTAATGCTTCTTAAAAGACATTAATTTGGTCAAATGAATATTTGGTTGTGTGTGTGTGCTCAGTCATTCATGCCCTACTCTCTGTGACTTCTATGGACTGTAGCCCACCAGGCACCTCTGGGTTCCATGGGATTTTCCAGGCAAGAATACTGGAGAGGGTTGTCATTTCCTTCTCCAGGAGGTCTTCCTGACCCAGGGATCAAACTCAACGTCTCTTGTGTCTTCTACATTGGCAGGCAGATTCTTTACCACTGAGCTATCAGGGAAGCCCGAATATTTGATTACTTCAGATTAAATAATTATAAATAGATGAAATGCTTGAAAATAGAAAGAGTTAGAAAGCTCCTTGTTTTCCTAGCTCCTCTTATTTAAGATTAAAAAGAAAGGATGAAATTAGGTGTAAATGTCTTCTGCTTTTAGTAATGTTGGACAGAGTTACTTAGATTCATCCCCCAAGCCAATAAGCTAAGCTTGTGCCTCAAGATGTTAGAAGAAAATTGTCATTTTTTATTTAGAGAAGGAGAAAAGGAAGAAATAATAAAGAGCAGAAATTGATGAAATAAGAAATAAATGTATAATAGGGAAAATCAATGAAATAAAATTAATAAAGTCTTTAGCATTACAGACTAAGAAGAAATTAGATAAGATACAGACCACCAATGCTAGGAATGGAAAAGGGGATATTATCATAGATCATCTCAATTGATGCAGAATAAGCATTTGATGAAATTCAGCATCCATGCATGATAAAATCTCTGGGTAAACTAGTAGATAGAAATTTTCTCTGTCTGATAAAGGGTAACTGCAAAAGCCTAAGGCTGGCACCAGAATTCCCCTTTGAGTTTCAGAACAAGGTAAGAAAAAAGTAAAAAGTATAAGGACTGAAAAATAAGAAAAGTGCCTTTATTTGAAGATAGGATTATGTACATAGAAAATTGAAAAGAATCTATAAATAAATTATTATAATTTATAAATCAGTTAAGAATACTAATTATCCAGGAATAAAAGCCAAAATCTTGACCCAACACCTCTGTTAATATACTGAAAGTATACCTCCAAAATTTATGTGTAAACCTTGACCCACAATGTGGCTGTATTTGGAGATGGGGACTCTAAGGAAGTAACTGAGTTTAAATAAAGTCAAGGGTGGGGCCCCGATCTGATAGGATTAGTGTCCTTATAGGAAGAGACATGAAAACTCTCTTGCTCTCTCTTCTCATTCTCAGGAGAAAGGCCATGTGAGGACAAATAGGCCATCCACAACCAAGGAAGTGACACTCACTAGGACCTGAATCAGTTGACACCTTGATCTTGGACTTTCAGCTCCAGAACTGTGGGAAAATAAATTTCTATTATTAAGCCATCCAGCTTGTGGTATTTTGTTATGCAGGCTACACTGAATAATAAACCTCACTACAGAAAACTATAAGAAATTACTGAGAGCCATTATGATGGACCTAAATAAATTGAATAAGGTAGCTGTTAATGGATTGGAAGATAACCATTCTCTTCCAAGTGGTCTACAAAAGTACTTCTCAAAGTTTACCATGTATACAAATTACCAAGGGGATCTTATTCAATGTGGTTTCTGATTCAGGAGATCTGGTGTGTGCCTGAGATTCCCCATTTCTAACAAACTGGTAGGTGATGCTGGTCTTTGAGCCACACGTTGGCTATTAAAGGTCTACAGATTCAATAAAGTCCCACTAGTGCTCTAGCACCTCCGCCCTTCTCTCTTTCTGAAGTATTAATAATAAGTAGTGAGGTAGCTTTCACAATTCTCAACAAAAGGTCAGTCATATATCCTCAAATCCCCTCCTTTCCTGCAGTGGATTATTCTGAAGTAAAATTAGACATTGCATCATTTCATCAGTAAATACTTCAGTGGGAATCTTTTTAAAGTCCAGTTATCATGTCTAAAAAAATTGACACTACTTTAAAAAAATCATCAAATATATAAAAAGTTTTCAATTTTATCCTCTTGTTTTCTTATAATTATTTATTAAGAAAACTAATGTAGTTTCTCTTTTCCTTCATGATATAGTTTATATGTACCTTCATGTCCTCCCTTGCCCATAAAATGGTACTAGATCTAGATGAAGCTTGACGAGATTTGACTTTTTTCTTTTTCCAAGAATACTTCAGAGGCAGTAGTGTATACCTCCCAGAACATCTAAGAGAAGGCACATAACATATGTTTCTGTTTTTCATAACAGTAAGATTGATCAGCTTTTTACTTACTGGTTTTAACAGTCATTGGTGGCATCTGCCCACATCCATTATTTCATAGGGGTTGCAAAGTGGTGATATTCTGGTTCTATCATTTCTTATTTATTAAGTGGAATTCTTCAAGAAATATTTTCCCTCATCATCTATTGTTGCTCTGAGGTATAGTTCATATAGGGAAGGCAGAATAAATACTTGATTCATTTCATTTGCCAGTGTTCAGAATAATGAGTTGATTCTCTGGAATTCTTAAAAGGTGACTAATTTTTTAAAAAATGTCAATATCAACTCTGGATTTCCCAATTTTACAGTGTTTCAATTTTTTTTGTAGATATCATTGTTTCTGGTATTTCATTTTTCCATCTCAGGTCAGTGGAAACCTTTTTAACCTGTCTGCAACATACTTTTGACACAACCCCAGTGAGTCTGTAGCTTCAGCCCCGTTCACTGATTAGCATCTCTATTCTTTTCTGATCCAGAGAGATTTTTATCTGGTTTTTGAGCCCAAGTTTGTCTCTTTGTCTATATTTTTATCATTGCTTTTTTTTGTTGTTAATGGAGCAGAGTGGTGAATCACTGTACCAGCTTGAGTGAGAACCCTGAAAACTTTTTGAAATGATCATCCATTTGTAAGATACCTTAAAGAAATAAGCTGAAATTCAGTGCATGATGACATGGAACAAAAGTTTTATGATTATGAGACATACATAGTGAGATGAAAAGTCCAAAAAGGGTCAGGCTGAAGATGTGTGGTCTTGACCACAGGTTGGAAGGAGAAACAGGATGTTAGAACTCCCAGCTTGCTGGGTACTTTTTCCACCATGTCAGCCCTAGCAAAATGTTGATCATTCCTGTTCTAGAATGTAGAGTAGCCACTCTTAGCAAGTTATTTTGCCTTAAGCTTTAACTCAAAGGAATTCTTCCGAGTACTGTTTATCCATAGATTCTTGGCTACAAACCTGGTGTCGAGAATAAGTACAAGCAGGTAGAATGCCCTCCCAAAGAGCTGTGCTACGAGGTACATTTTTGTTGGGCTGGGCTTTTCCTCTACAATGACAAATTCAATATTTTAAGTTCTCAAGTTGATACTGTAGAAATAATCTGTTCGTGTTTTATTTCTGAAGAATCCTTTTATTTAATTTATATTAATTTTTGAGTAGTTCAAAAGGATGTGTGTTTCTAGTTAAAATGATTTATGCTATGCTGAATGAAACTGTCTGAAATATGTTTATTAATTTAAAAGACAAATGCGTATGTATATTTAAAGCATTGTTTTGGGTTTTAATGTTGTTATCCTTATCTGGCATCACAAAAATCTCTGCCCTTTCTCCCTCCCAAAGGTTCATGATTAATTTTTTAAACTGGAGCTAAGTAGCAAAACAAACAAAAGAAAAGCAAATACAGTAATTATTATTTCCTGAGGTACTCTTGAAATGAGAAATTTCTTTAAATTTACTTTAAATTATTCTTAAGTTTAGACTAATTGAGCATTTCTTTAGGTAGAAAAGATATTAAAATTAATCCTAGGCTGGTATTTCATTTTTCTGAGGAGTATTATAATTTAAATTAATTCACCTTATATTAATTAGTTAATGTAATTGAAACAAGTTGTTTCTTTTATGTATATTAATGTGAGTAGAGTTTCAGACTGTGAAGAAAAGTGAAAGTGTGAAAGTATTAGTCACTCAGTCATGTCTGGCTCTTTGCAACCCCATGTACTACTGTAGCCTGACAGGCTCCTCTGTCCATAGAATTCTCCAGGCAGGAATACTGGAGTGTGTAACCATTCCCTTCTCCAGGGGATCTTCCCAACTCAGGGATCAAACCCAGGTCTCCTGCATTGCAGGCAGATTCTTTATCATCTGAGCTATTGGACAGTAAACAGTAACATGAAAAAAAAGCACTAACAAATAAAGTATCTGATGGTTGATAAGGCTTAGACTTCCTAGTTTTATTGTGTATGAACCCACAAACACCAGACTTTGGAAACTGAGGCCTCACTAAACAGACTGGGTGATTTTAATGTTCCAGTGTTGATTGAAATGAATTTCCTCATAACATTCTTATCTCTGCTGGGTTGCCAGTATATGTATATAAGTTTTTAGTTTAAACCTAGGGTAATACTTTTTATAAATCTTTGAATTTTCAAATTTTGAAGACAGGTGATCCACAGCCAGGCATGAAGTTTAGGAAACCAGTATCTGTCTTGGCTTCTCTTCTGTCCCCTCCAGGAGCTTGCTGAACTAGGAGTATGACTGAGAAGACCCTCTGATTCAGAGCTTAGTGGTACATGAGATGACAGATCTACAGTGACTGTGATACCACACCACACAGTGGGTCACCTCATTCATATGGGATAAATACGGTTCTGCATTGTCTTGTCCTCATTTTGAATCAGACAGTTTAGCCGCTTGCAAGAGCTACATCTAATCTCATCTTTTAAGTTTGATTTTTGCATTTTTCCTCTGGTGTGTGCATGTGTGCTTTCACTTCAGTCATGTCCTACTCTTTGCGACCCTGAAGACTATAGCCTGACAGGCTCCTCTGTCCGTGGGGATTCTCCAGGCAAGAATACTAGAGTGGGTTGCCATGCCCTCCTCCAGGGGATCTAACGGACCCAGTAATCGAACCTGTGGTTCTTATGTCTCCTGCATTGGCAGGTGTATTCTTTAACCACTAGTGCCACCTGGAAAACCCTTCTTTCTGGTATTTTTAGCTATACATGTATTAGTATTCCTGCTACTAATGTAATAAATGTTTACTGAAATATTCAACATGAAAGAAGTACAATGTAAATGTTAATGTGTTCAGCAATCTCATTGTAGTAGATGCTCTTGGTGGCCCCATCCACAACAAGTCACACTCATCAGATTCATACACTTGTCGGTTTCATGCATCACTACCAGCACCAGAGAGTCTTTACCTGCAGACTTTGCTTGAGGGCCTGTTCCTCCTGTGTTTGGGATGGTTGGAAGTGTTAAGGAATTGGTAGCCCTTTGGATCCCTTAACCAATGACTGACAGGATGTTGAGTAAATACCTCAGCCTCCTTGCCTCTTGGTAGAGGTAACTGAAGATAATGAATATTCTGCAGTCTCTCCTGGCATTCCCTGGTGGGATTAAGCTGCAATTGCCCTCAGCAACTTGCTGGAAAACATACCTTCTATTGGCTTTCTTCCTTTCCTGGTTTCAGATCTGCATTCCCCTACTGAGGTTTACAGGGATCACCTCCCAAATGAACCACCTGTACCTCCTGAGAGGACCAATCTAGGGTACCCAACACTCAAGGATATGACACCATGGCTTTAAATTCTAGGAACTTTCTTGAATGCTCTTAGTCTGGAAATTTAACCAGAGATCCTCTTTATTATTTAGGTACTGAATTGGGTTGCCTGTTCCCCCTTGTTGCTGTTCAGTCACTCAGTCATGTTTGACCCTTTTTGACCCCATGGACTGCACACCAGGCTTCCCCCTGTCCTTCACCATCTCCCAGAGCTTGCTCAAATTCATGTTCATTGAGTTGGTAATATCACCCAACTGTCTCATCCTCTGTCGTCCCCTTCTACTCCTGCCCTCAATCTTTCCCAGCATCAGGGTCTTTTCCAATCAGTCACTTCTTGGCATCAGGTGGCCAAAGTATTGGAGCTTCAGCTTCAGCATCAGTCCTTCCAATGTTCCCTGTAGGCAGTCATTTATCAGAGTTTCTCCAGATTGGCACCACTGACATTTTGAACTTAGCAACTTTGTTGTGGGGGCTGTCTTGTGCACTGTAGGATGGTCGGCAGCATGCCTGGTTTCTATCCACTAGATTTCAGGAGCATCCTTCACCTGAGTTATGACAACCCAAAATATCTTCAGACATGGCCAAAAGTCCCAGGGTCCAGAGTTACCCCCAGCTGAGGACCACTGACTTAAGTCAAGTGTACATGAGTCTAATGGAATGAGCTTGCTTAGGGCAGGGGTCCCCAACGTCTGGACCCCAGGCTGGTACATCCTGTCAGATCGGCATCAGCATTAGATTAGAAATAAAGTGCACAGTAAATGTAATGTACTTGAATCGCCCCCAAACCATCCCTCTCCTGCCCTTGGTCTGTGGAAAAACTGTCTTCCCATGAAACTGGTTTCTGGTGCCAAAAAGGTTGGGGATTGCTGGTATAGAGTGCCCTAAGGCTTTCTGATTACCCAACAGAAAGGAAAAGATGGATTGAAGATGATATGAAAAAATCTTTCAGGTTATCCTCTTGCATTGGAGCTACTCCTCCCAATAAAGTAGATATAAAAGGTATATATTAGAGTTCTTGTATGGCAGGAAGGGTTCTTGGGTAATGATACTTAATGTGAGAGAAAGTGGCAGCTGGCTGGTGTCCTGAAGTAACTTGGGAAGTTGCTACTGACTTTCGTAGAGAGCACAGTGAATGGAATTCTTTAATAAGAGGGAGTCTGTGAAGACCTGGGTTCTGGATTGAACAATCCAAGCTACGAGCTGAGCAAAGGTCTCATGCTGTAGTTATGCCTTTGTATTGAAGGCTATGGGTCAAGCCTCCCTGAGAAGGGAAGGGAACAAACCACTGTCAGGCATGGTGGTGACATGGTCTCGTTTTCCACAAAGAGCAAGCAAAGAGTAAATGCTTGGAGGGTGTCTAGGAGACAACTGCCCTGACCTAGTGTACTTAGAGAAATGAAATTGATGGTGAGGGGCTCCATAAGCCTGCCCCCTAGGACGATCCCTGGGAGTGGCAAAATCTAGGGATGCACTGTGCAGCAATGGTATGCAGGAATGGTATAGACCTAACAGAAGCAGAAGATATTAAGAAGATGTGGCAAGAATACACAGAAGAACTATGTGAAAAAGATCTTCATGACCCAGATAATCATGATGGTGTGATCCCTCACCTAGAGCCAGACATACTGGAATGCAAAGTCAAGTGGGCCTTAGGAAGCATCACTATGAACAAAGCTAGTGGAGGTGATGGAATTCCAGTTGAGCTATTTTAAATCCTAAAAGATGATGCTGTGAAAGTGCTGCACTCAATATGGCAGCAAATTTGGAAAATTCAGCAGTGCCCACAGGACTGGAAAAGGTCAGGTTTCATTCCAATCCCTAAGAAAGGCAATGCCAAAGAATGCTCAAAGAACTGCACAATTGAACTCATCTCACATGCTAGTAAAGTAATGCTCAAAATTCTCCAAGCCAGGCTTCAATAGTACATGGACCATGAACTTCTAGATGCTCACACTGGATTTATAAAAGGCAGAGGAACCAGAGATCAAATTGCCAACACCTGTTGGATCATCGAAAAAGCAAGAGAGTTCCAGAAAAACATCTACTTCTGCTTTATTGACCACGCCAAAGCCTTTGACTGCGTGGATCACAACAAACTGTGTGAAAAATTCTTAAAGAGATGGGAATGCCAGACCACCTGACCTGCTTCCTGAGAAATCTTTATGCAGGTCAAGAAGCAACAGTTAGAACTGGACATGGAACAACAGACTGGTTCCAAATTGGGAAAGGAGTATCTCAAAGCTGTATACTGTCACCCTGCTTATTTAACTTCTATGCAGAGTACATCATGAGAAATGCTGGGCTGGATGAAGCACAAGCTGGAATCAAGATTGCTGGGAGAAATAGCAATAACCTTAGATATGCAGATGACACCCCCCTTATGGCAGAAAGTGAAGAACTAAAGAGCCTCTTGATGAAAGTGAAAGAAGAGAGTGAAAAAGTTGGCTTAAAACTCAACATTCAGAAAACTAAGATCATGGCATCTGGTCCCATCACTTCATGGCAAATAGATGGGGAAACAATGGAAACAGTGACAGACTTTATTTGGGGGGGGGCGGGGCGGCGGAGAGTGCTCCAAAATCATGCAGATGGTGACTGCAGCTCTGAAATTAAAAGATGCTTACTCCTTGGAAGAAAAGTTATGGCCAACCTAGACAGCATATTAAAAAGCAAAGACATTACTTTGCCAATAAAGGTCCATCTAGTCAAAGCTATGGTTTTTCCAGTAGTCATATATGGATGTGAGAGTTGGACTATAAAGAAAGCTGAGTGCTGAAGAATTGATGCTTTTGAACTGTGGTGTTGGAGAAGATTCTTGAGAGTCCCTTGGACTGCAAGGAGATCCAACCAATCCATCCTCAAGGAAATCAGTCCTGAATATTCATTGGAAGGACTGATGTTGAAACTGCAACTCCAATACTTTGGCCACCTGATGCGAAGAGCTGACTCATTGGAAAAGACCCTGATGCTGGGAAAGATTGAGGGCAGGAGGAGAAGGAGACAACAGAGGATGAGATGGTTGGATGGCATCACTGACTCAATGACATGAGTTTGAGTAAACTCTGAGAGTTGGCAACGGACAGGGAGGCCTGGCCTGCTGCAGTCTGTGGGGTCGCAAAGAGTTGGACAAAACTGAGTGACTGAACTGAACTGAACTGAGGGGGTGAGGCTTCAAGATACAATTTGAGGGGCACAGACACTCAGTCCATAGAAGTACCTACCACAGAGAGCTGTTTTAACATGTTGCCCAGCACATTATCACATAAAGATGGCCATTGCTCTTATATGTTTTAGAAAATGGATAGAGGAAGCATTTCCATGGGCCAGTACCACTGTCCACGCAGTACTGTGTTTAGTAGGCAGTTGCAATGTCATTTCCAACAATGTTTAGTAGGCAGTATGATGCCTACTGAAAGTCACATTCTCACTTTGCCTTTTCCCCTACAACATGGACCAATAATCTCAAACCAGCACCACCCCAGGAGCTTGTTATGACACAAATTGCTGGGTCGCCTCTCCAGAGTTCCTAATTCAACAGATTTGGGATGGGCCTCAGAATCTGCATTTCTCACTAGTTTCCAGGTGATGGAGCTGCCGCTGGCTTTGGAACTACACTTTGAGAATCACCGTTGTAGACCATGAACCAGAGGCTGCAGTAGCTTGTTTCCTGTGCCAACCTGACAAGTTGTAGAAAAGATTGACATTCCAGGAATACCTATGCCTTCCTTCAAGATTCCAAATAGAAGATAGAATCAACCACTGAAGTTTTCAACACAGGAAAAGGTGGAGTCACTTCAGAAAGGACAAGTAATATCTCATATCTGAAGGGAGTTAAAGGTACAGCTCAGATAAGTCTGGACTATGTCCCCAGGGTGTATGAAAGGGATTAGTCAAACCTTTGGGAACTAGAACTGAGGGAGGGGTCAGAATTCTCAACAATCAACTCTTTTCCCCAGCAATTTCCCTGGCATTAAACAGAATTATCTTATCTCAGACACCTAGCATGAAAACAAACTATGTCAAATACTTGTCTGATTCCCACCCTAGGAGGTAACTTGATTGATTCTCGTTTGTGGAAAGAATTCTTGGCTTCCTGTCTTCATCAGGGATAAGGTTTCCCCTTCACCAAGCAGGAAGAGCAGCAGGTGGAAACATCCAGTGCTCTTTATCCACCTGCATCCTTGAAGCAACCCCCGGGGAATTCCTGCTGCACAGTTCAGTTCAGTTCAGTCGCTCAGTCCTGTCCAACTCTTTGTGACCCCTCGGACTGCAGCAAGCCAGGCCTCCCTGTCCGTCGCCAACTCTCAGAGTTTACTCAAACTCAGTGACATTGAGTCATTGAGTCAGTGATGCCATCCAACCATCTCATCCTTTGTAGTCTCCTTCTCCTCCTGCCTTCAATCTTTCCCAGCATCAGAGTCTTTCCCAATGAGTCAGTTCTTCGCATCAGGTGGCCAAAGTATTGGAGTTGCAGCTTTAGCATCAGTCCTTC
Source organism: Dama dama (assembly GCF_033118175.1). Lineage (NCBI taxonomy): Eukaryota > Metazoa > Chordata > Mammalia > Artiodactyla > Cervidae > Dama > Dama dama. The sequence goes on from NC_083691.1 coordinate 39,010,417, forward strand.
CAATGAATATTCAAGACTGATTTCCTTGTGGATGGACTGGTTGGATCTCCTTGCAGTCGAAGGGACTCTCAAGAGTCTTCTCCAACACCACAGTTCAAAAGCATCAATTCTTCAGCACTCAGCTTTCTTTATAGTCCAACTCTCACATCCATATATGACTACTGGAAAAACCACAGCCTTGACTAGACGGACCTTTATTGGCAAAGTAATGTCTTTGCTTTTTAATATGCTGTCTAGGTTGGCCATAACTTTTCTTCCAAGGAGTAAGCGTCTTTTAATTTCAGAGCTGCAGTCACCATCTGCATGATTTTGGAGCACCCCCCCCCCCTCAAATAAAGTCTGTCACTGTCTCCATTGTTTCCCCATCTATTTGCCATGAAGTGGTGGAACCAGATGCCATGATCTTAGTTTTCTGAATGTTGAGTTTTAAGCCAACTTTTTCACTCTCTTCTTTCACTTTCATCAAGAGGCTCTTTAGTTCTTCACTTTCTGCCATAAGGGGGGTGTCATCTGCATATCTAAGGTTATTGCTATTTCTCCCAGCAATCTTGATTCCAGCTTGTGCTTCATCCAGCCCAGCATTTCTCATGATGTACTCTGCATAGAAGTTAAATAAGCAGGGTGACAGTATACAGCTTTGACATACTCCTTTCCCGATTTGGAACCAGTCTGTTGTTCCATGTCCAGTTCTAACTGTTGCTTCTTCTTCTTTTTTTTTTTTTATTTGAAAATAATTTTTTTTATTTTTTTATTAGTTGGAGGCTAATTACTTCACAACATTTCAGTGGGTTTTGTCATACATTGATATGAATCAGCCATGGAGTTACACGTATTCCCCATCCTGATCCCTGCTCCCACCTCCCTCTCCACCCGATTCCTCTGGGTCTTCCCAGTGCACCAGGCCCGAGCACTTGTCTCATGCATCCCACCTGGGCTGGTGATCTGTTTCACCATAGATAGTATACATGCTGTTCTTTTGAAATATCCCACCCTCACATTCTCCCACAGAGTTCAAAAGTCTGTTCTGTATTTCTGTGTCTCTTTTTCTGTTTTGCATATAGGGTTATCATTACCATCTTTCTAAATTCCATATATATGTGTTAGTATGCTGTAATGTTCTTTATCTTTCTGGCTTACTTCACTCTGTATAAGGGGCTCCAGCTTCATCCATCTCATTAGGACTGGTTCAAATGAATTCTTTTTAACGGCTGAGTAATATTCCATGGTGTATATGTACCACAGCTTCCTTATCCATTCATCTGCTGATGGGCATCTAGGTTGCTTCCATGTCCTGGCTATTATAAACAGTGCTGCAATGAACATTGGGGTGCACGTGTCTCTTTCAGATCTGGTTTCCTCAGTGTGTATGCCCAGAAGTGGGATTGCTGGGTCATATGGCAGTTCTATTTCCAGTTTTTTAAGAAATCTCCACACTGTTTTCCATAGCGGCTGTACTAGTTTGCATTCCCACCAACAGTGTAAGAGGGTTCCCTTTTCTCCACACCCTCTCCAGCATTTATTGCTTGTAGACTTTTGGATAGCAGCCATCCTGACTGGCGTGTAATGGTACCTCATTGTGGTTTTGATTTGCATTTCTCTAATAATGAGTGATGTTGAGCATCTTTTCATGTGTTTGTTAGCCATCTGTATGTCTTCTTTGGAGAAATGTCTGTTTAGTTCTTTGGCCCATTTTTTGATTGGGTCATTTATTTTTCTGGAATTGAGCTTCAGGAGTTGCTTGTATATTTTTGAGATTAATCCTTTGTCTGTTTCTTCATTTGCTATTATTTTCTCCCAATCTGAGGGCTGTCTTTTCACCTTACTTATAGTTTCCTTTGTAGTGCAAAAGCTTTTAAGTTTCATTAGGTCCCATTTGTTTAGTTTTGCTTTTATTTCCAATATTCTGGGAGGTGGGTCATAGAGGAGCTTGCTGTGGTTTATGTCGGAGAGTGTTTTGCCTATGTTCTCCTCTAGGAGTTTTATAGTTTCTGGTCTTACATTTAGATCTTTAATCCATTTTGAGTTTATTTTTGTGTATGGTGTTAGAAAGTGTTCTAGTTTCATTCTTTTACAAGTGGTTGACCAGTTTTCCCAGCACCACTTGTTAAAGAGGTTGTCTTTTTTCCATTGTATATCCTTGCCTCCTTTGTCAAAGATAAGGTGTCCATAGGTTCGTGGATTTATCTCTGGGCTTTCTATTCTGTTCCATTGATCTATATTTCTGTCTTTGTGCCAGTACCATACTGTCTTGATGACTGTGGCTTTGTAGTAGAGTCTGAAGTCAGGCAGGTTGATTCCTCCAGTCCCATTCGTCTTTCTCAAGATTACTTTGGCTATTCGAGGTTTTTTGTATTTCCATACAAATTGTGAAATTTTTTGGTCTAGTTCTGTGAAAAATACCGTTGGTAGCTTGATAGGGATTGCATTGAATCTATAGCTTGCTTTGGGTAGAATAGCCGTTTTGACAATATTGATTCTTCCAATCCATGAACACGGTATGTTTCTCCATCTGTTTGTGTCCTCTTTGATTTCTTTCATCAGTGTTTTATAGTTTTCTATGTATAGGTCTTTTGTTTCTTTAGGTAGATATACTCCTAAGTATCTTATTCTTTTTGTTGCAATGGTGAATGGTATTGTTTCCTTAATTTCTCTTTCTGTTTTTTCATTGTTAGTATATAGGAATGCAAGGGATTTCTGTGTGTTAATTTTATATCCTGCAACTTTACTATATTCATTGATTAGCTCTAGTAATTTTCTGGTAGAGTCTTTAGGGTTTTCTATGTAGAGGATCATGTCATCTGCAAACAGTGAGAGTTTCACTTCTTCTTTTCCTATCTGGATTCCTTTTACTTCTTTTTCTGCTCTGATTGCTGTGGCCAAAACTTCCAACACTATGTTGAATAGTAGTGGTGAGAGTGGGCACCCTTGTCTTGTTCCTGATTTCAGGGGAAATGCTTTCAATTTTTCACCATTGAGGGTGATGCTTGCTGTGGGTTTGTCATATATAGCTTTTATTATGTTGAGGTATGTTCCTTCTATTCCTGCTTTTTGGAGAGTTTTAATCATAAATGAGTGTTGAATTTTGTCAAAGGCTTTCTCTGCATCTATTGAGATAATCATATGGTTTTTATCTTTCAATTTGTTAATGTGGTGTATTACATTGATTGATTTGCGGATATTAAAGAATCCTTGCATTCCTGGGATAAAGCCCACTTGGTCATGGTGTATGATTTTTTTAATATGTTGTTGGATTCTGTTTGCTAGAATTTTGTTAAGGATCTTTGCATCTATGTTCATCAGTGATATTGGCCTGTAGTTTTCTTTTTTTGTGGCATCTTTGTCTGGTTTTGGAATTAGGGTGATGGTGGCCTCATAGAATGAGTTTGGAAGCTTACCTTCATCTGCAATTTTCTGGAAGAGTTTGAGTAAGATAGGTGTTAGCTCTTCTCTAAATTTTTGGTAGAATTCAGCTGTGAAGCCATCTGGTCCTGGGCTTTTGTTTGCTGGAAGATTTTTGATTACAGTTTTGATTTCCTTGCTTGTGATGGGTTTGTTAAGATCTTCTATTTCTTCCTGGTTCAGTTTTGGAAAGTTATACTTTTCTAAGAATTTGTCCATTTCATCCAAGTTGTCCATTTTATTGGCATAGAGCTGCTGGTAGTAGTCTCTTATGATCCTTTGTATTTCAGTGTTGTCTGTTGTGATCTCTCCATTTTCATTTCTAATTTTGTTAATTTGGTTCTTCTCTCTTTGTTTCTTAATGAGTCTTGCTAATGGTTTGTCAATTTTGTTTATTTTTTCAAAAAACCAGCTTTTAGCTTTGTTGATTTTTGGTATGGTCTCTTTAGTTTCTTTTGCAATTATTTCTGCCCTGATTTTTAAGATTTTTTTCCTTCTGCTAACTCTGGGGTTCTTCATTTCTTCCTTCTCTAATTGCTTTAGGTGTAGAGTTAGGTTATTTATTTGTTTTTTTTCTTGTTTCTTGATGTAAGCCTGTAATGCTATGAACCTTCCCCTTAGCACTGCTTTTACAGTGTCCCATAGGTTTTGGGTTGTTGTGTTTTCATTTTCATTCATTTCTATACATATTTTGATTTCTTTTTTGATTTCTTCTATGATTTGTTGGTTATTCAAAAGCGTGTTATTTAGCCTCCATATGTTTGAAGTTTTAACCATTTTTTTCCTGTAATTGAGATCTAATCTTACTGCACTGTGGTCAGAAAAGATGACTGGAATGATTTCAATTTTTTTGAATTTTCCAAGACCAGATTTATGGCCCAGGGTGTGATCTATTCTGGAGAAGGTTCCGTGTGCACTTGAGAAGAAGGTGAAGTTGATTGTTTTGGGGTGAAATGTCCTATAGATATCAATTAGGTCTAGCTGGTCCATTGTGTCATTTAAGGTTTGTGTTTCCTTGTTAATTTTCTGTTTAGTTGATCTATCCATAGTTGTGCGTGGGGTATTAAAGTCTCCCATTATTATTGTGTTACTATTAATTTCCTCTTTCATACTCGTTAGTGTTTGCCGTACATATTGCGGTGCTCCTATGTTGGGTGCATACATATTTATAATTGTTATATCTTCTTCTTCGATTGATCCTTTGATCATTATGTAGTGTCCTTCTTTGTCTCTTTTCACATCCTTTATTTGAAAGTCTATTTTATCTGAGTATTGCGACTCCTGCTTTCTTTTGGTCTCCGTTTGCATGAAATATTTTTTTCCAGCCCTTCACTTTTAGTCTGTATGTGTCTCTTGTTTTGAGGTGGGTCTCTTGTAGACAGCATATATAGGGGTCTTGTTTTTGTATCCATTCAGCCAATCTTTGTCTTTTGGTTGGGGCATTCAACCCATTTACATTTAGGGTAATTATTGATAGGTGTGGTCCCGTTGCCATTTACTTTGTTGTTTTGGGTTCACGTTTATACATCCTTTCTGCATTTCCTGTCTAGAGAAGATCCTTTAGCATTTGTTGAAGAGCTGGTTTGGTGGTGCTGAATTCTCTCAGCTTTTGCTTATCTGTAAAGCTTTTAAATTCTCCTTCATATCTGAATGAGATCCTTGCTGGATACAGTAATCTAGGTTGTAGGTTATTCTCTTTCATTACTTTCAGTATGTCCTGCCATTCCCTTCTGGCCTGGAGGGTTTCTATTGATAGATCAGCTGTTATCCTTGTGGGAATCCCTTTGTGTGTTATTTGTTGTTTTTCCCTTGCTGCTTTTAATATTTGTTCTTTGTGTTTGATCTTTGTTAATTTGATTAATATGTGTCTTGGGGTGTTTCGCCTTGGGTTTATCCTGTTTGGGACTCTCTGGGTTTCTTGGACTTGGGTGGCTATTTCCTTCCCCATTTTAGGGAAGTTTTCAGCTATTATCTCCTCGAGTATTTTCTCATGGCCTTTCTTTTTGTCTTCTTCTTCTGGGACTCCTATGATTCGAATGTTGGGGCGTTTCACAGTGTCCCAGAGGTCCCTGAGGTTGTCCTCATTTCTTTTGATCCTTTTTTCTTTTTTCCTCTCTGCTTCATTTATTTCCACCATTTTATCTTCTACCTCACTTATCCTATCTTCTGCCTCCGTTATTCTACTCTTGGTTCCCTCCAAAGTGTTTTTGATCTCATTCATTGCATTATTCATTTTTAATTGACTCTTTTTTATTTCTTCTAGGTCTTTATTAAACATTTCTTGTATCTTTTCAATCTTTGTTTCCAGGCTATTTATCTGTAACTCCATTTTGTTTTCAAGATTTTGGATCATTTTTATTATCATTATTCTAAATTCTTTTTCAGGTAGATTCCCTATCTCCTCCTCTTTTGTTTGACTTGGTGGGCATTTTTCATGTTCCTTTACCTGTTGGGTATTTCTTTGCCTTTTCATCTTGTTTAGATTGCTGTATCTGGAGTGGGCTTTCTGTATTCTGGAGGTCTGTGGTTCCTTTTTATTGTGGAGGATTAACCCAGTGGGTGGGGTTAGACAATTGGCTTGTCAAGGTTTCCTGGTTAGGGAAGCTTGCGTCAGTGTTCTGGTGCGTGGAACTTGATTTCTTCTCTTTGGAGAGCAATGGAGTGCCCAGTAATGAGTTTTGAGATGGGTCTATGTGTTAGGTGTGACCTTGGGCAGCCTCTATGTTGATGTTCAGGGCTATGTTCCTGCATTGCTGGAGAATTTGCATGGTATGTCTTGCTCTAAAACTTATTGGCTCTTGGGTGGTGGTTGGTTTCAGTGTAGGTATGAAGGCTTTTGGACAGTCACTTATTACTTAAAGTTCCATGTAGTCAGGAGTTTTCTGGTGTTCTCAGGTTTTGGGCTTAAGTCTCCTGCCTCTGGATTTCAGTTTTATTCTTCCTGTAGTCTCAGGACTTCTCCAACTATACAGCCCTGATAAGAAAACTTCTAGGTTAATGGCTAAAAGATTCTCCCCCATTAGGGACACCCAGAGAGGTTCACAGAGTTACATGAAGAAGAGGAGAGGGAGGAGGGAGATAGAGATGAGCAGGAGGAGAAAAAGGGGGACTCAAGAGGAGCGAGACAGATCTACGCAGCTGTCTGTTCCCAGAGTGTTCTCCGTAGCCCAGTCACCTACAAAGATTCACAGAATTGGATTGGGAAGAGAAGGGGAAAGGAGGAAATAGAGGTGTTCTGAGGTAGAAAATAGAGAGTGAAGATTGGGAGAGAATAATCTTCGGTTTAAAAATAGGGCTTCTCTTCTTTTTTTTTTTTTGTAAGGTTATAGTGTATTGAAAATGAAAATTAAGGAGTAGTAGAGGAGTACTAGAGGACTTTAAAAGAAATAAGAGAAAAAGAAAAATAGAAAATAGAAGAGAAAAAGGAAAGAAAAAAAAGAAGAAAAAAGAAAAAAAAGAAAGAAAAAGAAAAAAAGAAAAAAAAAAAGAAAGAAAAAAAAATTTTTTTTCCCCCTAATTAAAAAAATCGTAAAAATCTGTGGAAATGAAAGTTAAGGAGTAATGGGGGAGTAATAGGGGATTTTAAAGGAAAATAAAAGAGAAAAAATAAAAAATAAAAAATTAAAAAAAAAAAAGAGAAAAAAGTAAAATTATATCTAGGAGTTTCTCTGGAGCTGTTGCGGTCAGTGTGGGTTCGGCTCAGTTTCAGATAGCTCCTCGTTCCAGCTTACGCTTCGATATCTACAGGCCCCTTCCGGCGTAGTCGGTGTTTTCTAGAGGGATTTTAATCTGTTGCACCAGTCCCTTCTGAAGCGGTTCCCTTTGTTTATTTGGCTTCTGTTTGCCGGTCTCTTCAGAGCCTCATTTCAGGGCAGAGGTGGACTCTTATTCAGGTAGCTAGTTCCGTCGCTCTGCGGGGAGGGGCTGGCGCTGCGGGGAGGGGCTGGCGCTGTGGGGACGCGCTTGGGCAGCGGTGATGGGCTGGCGCTGCCGGGAGGGGCTGACGCTGCTTTCTCCGTCTGCGCTGCTCAGGCTCCCGGCTGTTCTCTATGGAGCGCGCCCCGCGCTGCGCGAGGTTCCAGCCCTCGGGTGTTCCACAAAAGCGCGGGAGGAAAAGCTGCGCCTGCTCTCAGTGCCTTCCCCGTCAGAGCGGTCCAGGCAGCCAGGGGCTTGGTGGGCGCACTCTCCCCAGGTGTGGCGCGCCCACTCCCTTCCGCGGACCCAGTCTCAGTTTCCGCTGGCGCCAGTCGGGTGCCTGCGCCTTCTGCCCTCCGCGTCCCCAGCCCCAGTCCCCACCCGCGCCGGTCTGGTGCCTGCGCCCTGTGTCTCGCCGCGACCTTCCCCTCCCCCCTGCCTCCTGCCTCCGGCAGGGCTGGGCCGGTCAGCAGCCTGCGAGCTCTTCTCTGGATTTTCTCGGTCTCTTTGTTCTGCGAACGGCCGGCAGTGTGTTCGGGCCAGTTAATTTACTCTCTCTCTTTTGGTCTCCCACAGTTCAAGTTGGCAATTCACAGAAGCTCCCTCCGATTGTCCTCAGGGCATTCAGGCCCGGACCGTACCCCAAGCAATGCCACCTAAGACTTCCCGGGACGGATCTCCGTCCTTAGCTCTTTTGTCTCACTTTTTATCTTTTATATTTTGTCCTACCTCCTTTCGAAGACAATGGGCTGCTTTTCTGGGCGCCTGATGACCCCAGCTAGTGATCAGAAGTTGTTTTGCGAAGTTTGCTCTGCGTTCAGTTATTCTTTTGATGAATTTGTAGGAGAGAAAGTGGTCTCCCCGTCCTACTCCTCCGCCATCTTGGCTCTAACTGTTGCTTCTTGACCTGCATAAAGATTTCTCAGGAGGCAGGTCAGGTGGTCTGGCATTCCCATCTCTTTAAGAATTTTTCATACAGTTTGTTGTGATCCACACAGTCAAAGGCTTTGGCGTGGTCAATAAAGCAGAAGTAGATGTTTTTCTGGAACTCTCTTGCTTTTTCGATGATCCAACAGGTGTTGGCAATTTGATCTCTATTTTGCCACCCCCTAATGTGATGGTATTGGGAGCTGGGGCCTTGGGGAGGTGATTAGGTTCAGATAAGGGTATCTTGAGGGTGGATCTCCTGTGCTGTGGATGATGACTACAGCCACAAAATTAAAAGAAGCTTGCTCCTTGGAAGAAAAACCATGACAAACCTAGACAAAGCGTATTAAAAAGCAGAGACATCACTTTGCTGACAAAGGCCCAGATAGTCAAAGCAATGGTTTTTCTAGTAGTCATGAATGGATGTGAGATTTGGACCATAAGGAAGGCTGAGAGCTGAAGAACTGATGCCATTAAACTGTGGTGCTAGAGAAGACTCTTGAGAGTCCCTGGGACAGCAAAGAGATCAAACCAGTCAATCCTAAAGGAAATCAACCCTGAATATTCATTGGAAGGACTGATGGTGTCGCTGAAGCTCTGATACTTTGGCCACCTTATGGGCAGAGCCAACTTATTGCAAAAGACCCCGATGCTGGGAAAGATTGAGGGAAAGAGGAGAAGGGGATGACAGAGGATGAAGTGGTTGGATGGCATCACTGACTCAATGGACATGAGTCTGAGCAAATTCCAGGAGATAGTGAAGGACAGGGAGGCCTGGCAGGCTGCAGTCCTTGGGGTTGCAAAGAGCTGTCAGAACTGGGCGACTGAACAACAGCAACGAAGAAGAGGAATTGACCAGAGCCCCCTCACAGTCTCCGACCTGTGAGGACCCAGTGGGAAGGGGACGTTTGAAAGCCAGGAGAAGCAACGTCACCAGAACCTGATGCTGCTGGCACCCTCATCTCAGGTTTCCAGTCTCCAAATGTGAGAAATAAGTTTGTTATTTAAGCCACCCAGCCTGTGGTATTTTGTTTTGACAGCTAAGAGCTAATGCAGTCCTATTATTACTCCACTTTATAAATGGGAAAAGAGGTTCAAAAAGACTGAGTTACCTGTCTTGGTTCACCCAGCTGGTAAAGAGCAGAGATGTTTTGCTTATGGCCTGTGATTCTGTCCTTGTCAACTGAAGGTCCCCATCTTCTGGGTGACTAAGGGTTTAAATCCCTTCTTTTGTTTGAAACCTTAATGACAGGCCCTCTTGTCTTATTCGTCACCCGTGCCTGGCTTTTGAGTCTTTATCAGTGATCCAGGCCTCAATTTTCCTGAATGCTTCCTCCTGACTCCACAAAGTTGTCCAATTTGGGAAGGAGCTATATTAACCTGTTCTGTTCAAAATCACCCCGAGGACGGTGCACAGGCCTCTGCTACCTCCTCCTCTCTTACCCCTCCCCCATGAACCCACTCCCTCCTCCTGTGACTTGTTCAGGTTCCACGTGGCAGACTCTGAGAAGCCAGTTTTCTATCTCAAGACTATGCTTTCTGACTTGAGGCTGCTTTTATTCACTCTAAGCAGACTGAGGCCTGGCCTGCCCTAAGAAGGAGGAATCCCCATATCTTTGTATGTATTGCCTGTGTTTGCCATGCTTCTTTGTCATGCTCTGCCCTGGGACCCTTGTATATTGTCACTCAGTGAGACTAATGCAGAATTTTTTTTTTTCACTACGAAGCTTTTTTTTTTTTTTTAAACTTTTATTTTACATTGGAGTATAGCTGATTAACAATGTTGTGATAGATTCAGGTGGATAGCAAAGGGACTCAGTCATACACGTACATGTATCCATTCTCCCCCAAACTCCTCTCCCATCCTGGCTGCCACATAATATTGAGTGGCGTTCCCTATGCCATGAGTGTGCTGTTGCTTCAGTTGTGTCTGGCTCTTTGCGACCTCATGTATTGTAGCCCACCAGGTTCCTCTGTCCATGGGATTCTCCAGGCAAGAATACTGGAGTGGGTTGCCATGCCCTCCTCCAGGGGATCTACCCGACCCAGGAATCAAACCCACGTCTCTTACATCACTTGCATTGGTAGGCGGATTCTTTACCACTAGGGCCACCAGGGACACTCTCCTTGTGCTATACTAAAGCAAAATTCTGAGAAGAAGGGCCCAACTGGGTAGTTTCTTTGTGACTGAAGAAAGATGACGTGTTTGTGTGTGTGTGTTAATTAGAGGATTCTATTGGCAGAGAGGGAATGATGCTATTCTGGATGTATCTGTGTTTGTGTTGACATTTCATGTTTGCAAAACCTCACATCTTGGTGTGTTGATCCAATAAAATAATCCAGGGAATGAAATAAAAATACCCAGAAGATTGGTGGGAAGGAGAGCTGACTGTGTGTGAAAGATACCAGAAAATTCTTTTTGTCACCCAAAGCATTTCTAGAAGGAAAAAAAAAAAAAAACAGTTAAGGAAAATAGACCTAGCAGAGAATAGAGGGATGGTGGCACTGTGTTTGCCTGGAGCCTCTCATGATAGGCTTTTATCCTGTGAGAGCTGATTGGCACAGAGCTTATTAGCAAATTAAGCAGTGTTCATTCCTTGAAATATTTTGGACATTATATCAACTTCTTCTAGTGGGTTGTTGAAAGGACTCTATTATGTCAGGTTGGCTTGGAACCCAGGAAATGAGCTGGTACTCTTCAAAGTTAATAAAACATCATCTGTCATAGGATTTGCAGGTGTGACTCAGTTCCTGCATAACATATAGAATAGGAGGCCAGGGCTGAGGAGCCAGCCCTTTGGCAGGCCTCACGAGTGTGCTCCAAGCAGCCTGAAATCTTCTGTGCACTGTCTGGATTTGAAATGATTTGTTTGTGGGAGGATCAGACCTGCTACCCTCAGCACCATGCAGGCCACCCTTGACCCTGGGAAGCTCAGGAGAACCTCTTGTTTCTCTGGGGCTGGTTGCAGGTTACCCTGCAGATGTGCTTTGAAGTCATGACTTTTATCTTTCAAAAGAGGGGAATTGAATGACTTTTATCTTTCAAAAGAGGGGAATTTTATTGACAACCTCATGGCTATGGTAGTGGCCACACTGGAAAAAATCTGAGTCTTTTTTTTTTTCTAGGTGAAGTGGGTTCCAAAGGTGACTGGGAATATTGAAGTCAATATTGATTGCTGTTGTGTTCAGAATCTCACCTACCCAGACCATCTGTTGCCTACAGGACCTGTCCCGCGGGGAGCCGGGCAGGCTGGTTGACACCCCTGGATGAAGGGCTCTCCCCTTGGCATATCTCCTCTGGCCCTTCTCTTATATGAGACTCCTTTTGAAGAAGATGATGTGTTCATACTTCAGGAAGAACAGTGATTTTTCAATCTTTTTGGTCACAGGGCCTCTTTACACTTCTAAATTATTGAGCACTCCAAAGAGTTTTGGTTTCAGCTGGTTATATCTATTGATATTTATCATATGACAGAGATCAGCAAACTCTGGCCTATGGGCCAAGTCTAGCGCATGACTGTTTTTTTTTGTAAAAAAAAATTTAGTGGAACACAGTCAGGTTCATTTGTTTATGTATTGTCTATGGTTCTTTAGGGCTTCCCTGGTGGCTCAGATGGTAAAGAATTGGGAGACCTGGGTTTGATCCCTGGGTTGGGAAGATTCCCTAGGAGGAGGGCATGGCAACCCACTCCAGTATTCTCACTTGGAGAATCCCAATGGACAGAGGAGCCTGGTGAGCTACATACAGTCTGTGGGGTTGCACAGAGTCAGACATGACTGAGCAACTAAACCCATGGTTCTTCAAAGCTCTACTGATAGAGTTGATTAGCTGCTCTAGAGACTGACTGATGAAGTCTAAAATATTTATTATCTGTACCTTTATAGAAAAAGTTTGCTGATCCCTAATATAAAAAATAAAAGGAGAAATCTGTAAAATATTTATTTATTCATTTAAAAATCAATAAAAAAACCATGACAAGAAAAAATATGACTTTTTAAAATTGAAAAATGTTCCTACTTTCCAAAACAAAACAAAAAACACTTAGTGAAACTCAGAGTGGCATTGTTTTCCATGTCTGCAAATTCCTTTGATGTGTGTCTTAATAGAAGCAGCTCAATTCTCATCTGCTTCTGCATTTAATCTGGTGTGGTATGTTGCTTTGTTTGAAGTGGGCAAAGAACACCCAGCCCTGTAAAGGTATGTAGTTAGAAAAGGGAGGGGCATTTCAGTAGTCATTTCAGATATTTATGGATATTTCCCTTTGATTACAACAAATCTTGACAAGTGGCAATTTCTAGGAGACTGCTTGTAGAATCTGAAACCATAGCAATGAAAATTTCATACTCTGTTACGTTAAAATCCACTGGTCTAAATTGCACTTTAAATGGTTCTTATAGTCATGTAAGATTTTTGTAACATCATGCATTAATTATTTTGAAAATATTAGTTCACTGAGTTATTCATATCTTCCAAATGTTGATATACTTCATTTTGCATCATATCAAAACATCACATTTGTTAATATCCCCATTGAGCTCATTAAAAAAGTCTTTAAGCTGTCAAACACATGATGGTTTATACAGTTTTCCAAAATTCTAATTTTTGCTTGAAAGCTCAAATTTTGTAATTGACATCAAACTCTGACAGTTGTTTTCCTTGTCAAGATCCTCTCATTTAATTCATTTTTAAGAAAATGTCTGCCAAATACTCAAATCTGTGTAACCATAGTTTGTCAGTCAAGTGAAGTGGTGTCCCAGTTTGAAAAAGACTGAGTTTGCGACTGTAACAATTCAAGAGCTTTCCCAGACACAACCTTTCAAAATGTGCAGTAGAAGTGCTTTATGTATATTTTTTATGTATTCACACAACATATTATATGTGTGTGTGTGTGTGTGTGTGTGTATACATACTCAAAGGTTGCAATCTAATAAAGTTAATACTTCTTACAACTTCATAAAAGACATTTTTAAAGTAGAAGTGTTTTTTCATTCTTGTGAATATGCAAGGCCACTCCCTTGACATATATTCAGGTATCACCAGTTTCACCTTCCCCACCCCTTATTTTTGGATCATCTGTGTTTTTGTCAATATAGTGAAGGAGACAAATAACATTTTACTATTATTATGAACATAGATTTGACCTTGTGGATCATTTGTTTTTTTTGATTGAGGTATAATTGACTTATAATGTTGTGTTGATTTCTGTTGTGTGGCAAAGTGATTCAGTTATATGCATGCTTTCTTTGGTTTTCCCCATTGGCTCAGCGTCAAGAATTGCCTGCAATGCAGGAGATGCATGAGACTTGAGTTTGATCCCTGAGTGGGGAAGATCCCCTGGAGGAGGAAATGGCAACCAACTCTAATATTCTTGACTGGAAAATCCCATGGACAAAGGAGCCTGGTGGGCTGCAGTCCATGGGGTTGCAGAGTCGGGCACAACTGAAGCGACTGAGCATGCACATATGCATATGTTCTTTGGTGGGAATGTAAGTTGGTGCAGCCACTATAGAAAATGGCATAGAGGTTTCTCAGAAAACTTAAACAAAAAGAATTAAAAGAGACCTCCTTGTCAGTGCAGTGATTAAGACTTCACCTTCCAGTGCATGGGGTATGGGCTCAATCCTTGGTTGGGGAACTAAAATCCCACATGTCTTGCAGCCTTTCAAAAAGCCAAAAGTTAGAACAGAATATTGTAACAAATTCAATAAGCACTTTTAAAATAGTCCACATTAAAAATATCTGAAAAAAAAGAGAGAATTACCATACGACCTAGCAATTCCATTCCTGGACAAAACTCTAATTCAAAAAGATATATGCACCCCTCTGTTCATACCAGCACTATTCACAGTAGCCAAGACATAGAAACAACTTAAATGCCCATCGACAGATGAATGAATAAAGCAGCCATGGATCTTTGAAAGTGTGTCCCTGGACCACACTTGGAGAACCTGCTGAGGTAGAAATGGAACAAACTGAATTAAATTCTGCTGGTTCTAGGGGATGCCACTGGGGAAAAGGTGATTAAGTCTTGTTGGGAATGCACAGTGTATTGTATATATCACATTGTTGAAATTTCCCAGGGCTCATTAAGTTTTAAAGGCTCTGAGAAATCCTTGAGAAAATAAGTGTCTTTGAATTTGGGATTTTTCTAAACCTTTTGGGCAAAACATCCAGTTCCCTTTTTCAACACATGTGAATACCCTTTGGGAAACCATGCCCTTCAGGGCGTACACATGTCCGTTGGAATTCTTGAAAGTAGGATTTGATGGGCTAGGAAGTGATGTGTTGAGGGCTGAAGGCTCAGAGAACATGCAGACTCTGGCCTGAGACCATCTCTGGAGCATCTTCTTTTTCTTCCTGGGCTGAGATCCTGAGGTCCTGAGCACAAAGGTAGTGACAGAACCCTTGAAAAGGATGAAATGATAATAATCCTCCTGCCTAAATTTGGGCCCTTGTTGCCTCCTCCTCATGGAGGATGCCAGCAGATCTGCAGAACTGCATTTTTCATGTTGCTTAGTGGATCTTGAAGAGCTGAGTCAAGGCAGGAAGGCCCAGACGTCTGCCCTGAAGGGGGCAGGTATTTCTCAGTGGTGCTTGACAGTGAGGTATCTGTTTCTTTCTTCCTGCCTCTGTGTTTGTAAGTCGAGAACCTCAGCAGCCTGGCTCTGGGGTTCTTGTGATAATTGGGTGCAGCCCCTTATTAACTGGGACCAGGTGGGGACTTCCAAGAGGGCGCAGGCCCTTCTAGGGGCTATTTTTCTGAGGATTGACTCTGTACAACCCATCCCCTGAGAAAAATATTCCCCTTCTAGGGAAAAACACTGAGTGTGATGGTTCATCCTCAGTGAGGTTGAACTTCAGAGGTTTCATCCCTCCCAACAAATACCTCCATCAATCTGTATATACACCCCTTGGTTGTGGCTTCTCCAAGCTGTCCCAAGGCTCTGTGCCTGAATAGTTTAAACAGATTTGTGAGATGGTTTTTCCTACAGATAGTGACAAATCTATAAATGGAGTTTGTGCTGTTTCTGTACAGTCTTCCCAAATGCCCACCCAGACCCAGGTATTCCATCCCATCCATGGGTCCCCTCTCTGGTTGATGCCACCAAGGTCAAGCTGTGATTATGCGCAATCACTTTGAGAACATTTTGTTGGCCATTCACTGTGGGCAAGGTACTCCACTATGGGTGTGTGAGTGGGGGAAACACAACCAATTAAACCTCCTAGTGTGGGAAGATGAGGTGTTCACGAATATCCTAAGTGCAGGGGGAAGTGAAGCAGGAGCCAAGAGGGCAAGGCATGGGCACTTTTGACTGGGAATATCCCAGGAGGCTGCCTGGAGGAGGTAGCATTTCTGGTGGTCCTTGAAGGCTGCTTTGAAGGCTTCTGGGACGGGGTTTGTGTGGGAGGTGCAGAGTAGGAAGACCCTGCAGACAGTGATGTGTGGGTCAGGTGGGAGGAGGTGTAGACAGGAATGGGAGGGGAGTAGGGAGAGTGCACAAGGGCTCTTCTGCAAGGCAAGTCAGAGGGAATCAGGGCATTGGTAATGCAAAGGCAAGGGAGGGCGATCTTATGTGTCATCCTCTGTGAATGAGTGCGGCCTCTGCCTGGATCCTGGGGATGGAGAAAGCGGGTGGATGTGGCCACAGTGCTCTCAGTTCCGATCTCCTTTAATTTAAACAGCTTTTAGCTGTTCTAGACACTGCATTTTGGCATCTGACTCATTCAAACCAAAGATTCTGCTGCTTAAACAATACACTGAAAATCACTAGGCAGCATGTCTGCGAAGGCTCCTCCTATTTCTAAATGGAACCCACACTTCTTGGTAACCTCAATTTCCTGATGCTTTTGGGGTATTTTCTTATATGATTCTCATGCATCTGGTCTTTTGTCCATGCTCAGGGATGAGCTTCTAGAAGGCAGGGAGCGTTTATGTACTCTGTTGTTAAAGCACCCAGTATGGATGTGTACACAAGCTTTCCATTCCTGTTCCTGGGGTGCTGCCACTGGTGCTCTAAGCAGGCTTCTGAGTTCCCACTATTTCCCTTTGTATGAAAACTGGCCGGTGGGCACCTAAAAGGTGTGATGAAAATGACACTGAACTGGGCAGCAGACCTGGATTCTAATTCTGCTTGTCACTCCTTGGCCTTGGGACTGGGGCCATTTGCAAAGACTCTCCTGTTCTTGGTTTTACTTTCAGTGAAATAAGAGCATTTTTAAAAAGCCGTGTTTCTTAAATGTGGCCACGGGGAACTATGATGACTACAGTATGTCCAGAATGTTCTGAATTTTATAGGCTCAAGACATATTGTACACACTTGTATGTGTGTGCCTGCATACTCAGTAGCTTCAGCCATGTCTGACTCTTTGCGACCCTATGGATTATAGTCCACCAGGCTCCTCTGTCCTTGGGATTTACCAGGCAAGAACACTAGAGTGAGTTGCCATGCACTCCTCCAGGGGATCTTCCTGACCCAGGGATCGAATCCCTGTCTCTTACATCTCCCACATTGTCAGGCAGGTTCTTTACTGCTAGTGCCACGTGGGAAGACCCAGTGTCTTGTACACATGTAATTATTTTTTAGATATATTTAGAAGAGGTTGGGACTTACAAAATGCATGTCCATTTTAAAATGTTACTGAGTTCATAGTACCTGTTAATGGCAAATGTAATAAAGACTAACGTTTATTAAATGCTTGCTTGTTGTGAATTATGGTAAGTGGCTGTCTCAGGTTGGACTTGCAGGCCCAGAGAAGGAAATTTGTGTACAGGGGACTCTTGTAGGATTTCTCTGAGAATGGAAGAATCAGGGCCGAGGAAGAGAAGAAACCACACTGGGCTGTGAGTTCAGGAGAAGCCCCAGGTTCAGCCTGATCACATGTGGGGGCTCTGGAGTGTAAGTTACATCATGGAGTTTATCCTCACTGATGGTGAGGGGACCTGGGCTTTTGTATACACACCCCAGTCTGTCATGGGCTCAGGATCACTACAGTGGGGTAAGGGTGGTGCTGGGGCCCAGAAACTCCCAGGTACTTCTGACTTTTTGTGCCGCACACCATGGAGCAGCTTCACCAGGCTTTAAGAGTTAGCAGATGAAGGGAAAAAAATCCAAACAGCGTCAACCAGGAGTGGCCAGAGGACAGGTGCATAGAAACCATGCAAGTGCTCTAGAGGTGGAGTGTTCACAGGACCTACTTGCTCATTCTCAGCTCACTCAATCTGATAAAAGGAATTTTCACATATTGAGATATAGGGAAATTATTCTCGCTAATCCATAAATTATTAACTTGAGTCTTTTGCTAACTAAAAGAACCTGTTTGTGACCAGTTAAACATACATTGGACATCTGCTTTAATTATTATAGAAAAATAAAAGTAAAAATTATTGACCCAAAGTAAAGAAAATCCATGTTAAAAATAAGGATTAAATGCCTCTCTTCCTGGGATGCTGATGCTGGTCCCCATTTAATAAGACTCCCTTCCCAGGCACCAAAGCCATACTGACTCGCTGCCTATAGGCTGATCTGTTCTTTCTTTTTCTTTTTTTTGAAACCTTGAAGAAATTTAACCCTGATTTCTTTAATGTTCATTGTCTTTTTTTTGTTGTTGTTCAGTTGCTAAGTTGTGTCCGACTCTTTGAGACTCCATGGACTGCAACACACCAGGCTTCCTTGTCTTTTATCATCTCCCTGAGTTTGCCAAAACTCATGTTCATTGAGTCAGGATGCAATCTTTGTCTGGACAAGATATAAATATAAAACTACTGGACACCATGCTTTTCTGGAGCAGTTCCTCAGAGTCATTTGGAAAGTAGGCTTTCTGGCTAGTCCTCAGTTTCACTCAAATAAAACTCTTTCCCATTCTTATTATTGACCGTGTATTGATTATTTTCATTTACAAATCCTTACAACAACCTTGAGAAGTAAGTATTATTGTCTCCATTTTACAGGAAAGTGAGGCACAGAGAGGTAAACAAATCTGCCTGTGGTCACAACAGCTACTACATGGCAGACCCAAGACTCACAGCAAGAAGCCCGTGCTTTTCCACCATATGGCAGAGTGCTCACTGCTTCCCCAAACACAGCAGCTGTTATGTGTGTAATCAAGAAGATTTGAGGAATGAGTGAACAAGATATTGGAGGTTCTGGGTGGTGGTCTAACATTTGATGACATCATAATCTCTCGCCAGTTTGTGCTCTGATTTCAAAGCAATTTTAGGGGCAATTTGGATTTCAATTATTTTCTGTCTTAACAGTCACTCTGACTGAAGCAATTTAAATCAAAATCAAAAGGTCCAGCCATAGTTGGTTAATAGCTACAAAAACAATGGACAGAGGTGAAAGATTTTGAGAGAACTACAAGGTACTTCTGTTGGCAGAATAATTGAGAGATGGCTATTTGGGCGGGAAACAAGGTGATCTGGATTTCTAGTTTCAGCGAAATTACTTAATTGACAACATATGCTTCCCAATTACCATAGCAGACTGGGAGGGTGGCTTTTAAGTGGGGGACATGTAGAACAGTGCAAGATGGCTGACTTCTAAATACAGCGAGGGGAAAGACTGCCTTCTAGTTATGTTAAATTCTTGGCATTAATTGTCTCTTTCCCTCTGTAATCCTGTGTTCATGAGGATGGTGACACAAAGTTCCTGTCATGGGTCACTTTGAGAATTCCATGGGTGGCGAAGCACTCTACAGCTGTGCCATGGGCAAGCCAATGGTTGAGGGCACTCAGGCAGGGGGAGCTGACCTAGATTAATAATGGTTTTCAGTCAGGGACAGTATCCTTGCCCTCCCCAAGGGTTTTTGGAAATATGGGAGGATGTTTTGTTGTCATAGTGAATAGGTTGTCACATGATGAGTGCATGTGAGCTACTGGAATTTAGTTCCTAGGGGAACTAAATATCTTGCAATGTACAGGACAGGCCCACTTTGAAGAAGAAATCTCACTCTAAATGCTAATGATACCAACACTGAGAAACTCTGGGAGAAGTGATTTGAAGAAAACAAATAAATCATCTTCAGGTATGAGACACAATGGCCTTTGAAATGACTTACACTTTCCCATGTGCCTCTGGAAAAACACATGTGAAATTAGAGGGAAACTGAGCATCTCAGCAGTTAAGACTGCTCAGGCTGGACTTGCCCTTATCTTTGGTAGTAGCTCCCTATCACTGGAGGTAGTTAAGAAGAGACTAGTTGACCTCATCTAAGGGATATTGTAAAAGGGATATCCAGACTCAAAAGCAGGATGGATTAGATGATCACTGAGAGGTATCTTAGTACCAAGATACTGGGATTCTTCTTATGGTTTATTCTCAGAATTCCAGGTGAGGTTGGGAAGAAAAGAGTTAAAACTGAAAATTATACATGTTTGTGAGGTCTAGTCTGAGACAAGAAGGTTGGACTAAAGGAACATGAGTGTAGCATTCGGAGATAAAGCAGAAAGCACATCATGTTGGGAAGACCTCTGGGTTAGGAGTCAGCCAGTCCTGATTCCTGCCTCCATGGTGAGCTCACTGGTGAGTGTAGTGCTGGGCTCATCACATTTTCTTTGCATCTGTCAGGTGACGGTGCTCAATGGTTCTAAGCTCAGAATCTGTGATTCTATAGTTTGATGGTAGACCATGTTCTTTGATATAATTCTACTGTATTCTGAGACAAATACTTTATTAGTCTTTCCAATATGTGAAATAAAAATGTCTGTTTTTTTTTTTAATTCATAAGGAAATAGCATTGAGTAAGCATGGAGGCTAGACTATCTACCTTAATATTAAAAGTAAAATAACTGTCATATTGAGATTTTTCTTCTCTAATACCAGCCTATGAATTCTAGTACCAGTGGGTAAATGAGTCTCACAAAGTTGCTTGCTTCCTTCACATATCCTTGATACCCTTATTTTTGGATCTTGGTGCCTCATCACAGAAAACATATTATAATATTCTCACATCCCCATTGAATAAAATTTATACATATTAATATATTTTTTTATTCTGATAAAATGTTTTATGAGCATTTAATTAAATTATGATGAGTTTTATATTTTGGAGATGATAATTTTTTTTTAAATTTCAAACTTTTTTGGTAGAACTTTTAAAGACTCAGAGTTACTCATCACTTTTACTAATGCTTCATAAATGTCTTTAGAGAAAGTCAGGAACAAGACAAGGGTGCCTACTCTCACCACCACTATTCAACACAGTTTTGGAATTTTTAGCCACAGCAATCAGAGAAGAAAAAGAAATAAAAGGAATCCAGATTGGGAAAGTAAAACTCTCACTGTTTGCAGATGACATGATCCTCTACATAGAAAACCCTAAAGACTCCACCAGAAAGTTACTAGAGCTAATCAATGAATACAGTAAAGTTGCAGGATATAAAATTAACACACAGAAATCCCTTTCTTTCCTATACACTAACAATGAGGAAACAGAAAGAGAAATTAAGGAAACAATACCATTCACCATTGCAACGAAAAGAATAAAATACTTAGGAGTAAATCTACCTAAAGAAACAAAAGACCTATATATAGAAAACTATAAAACACTGATGAAAGAAATCAAAGAGGACACAAATAGATGGAGAACTATACCTTGTTTATGGTTTGGAAGAATCAATACAGTGAAAATGAGTATACTACCCAAAACAATCTATAGATTCAATGCAACCCCTATCAAACTACCAATGGTATTTTTCAGAGAACTAGAACAAATAATTTTGCAATTTGTATGGAAATACAAAAAACCTTGAATAGCCAAATCAATCTTGAGGAAGAAGAATGGAACTGGAGGAATCAACCTGCTTGACTTCAGACTATACTGCAAAGCCACAGTCATCAAGACAGTATGGTACTGGCACAAAGACAGAATTATAGATCAATGAAACAAAATAGAAAGCCCAGAGATAAATCCATGCACCTATAGACACCTTATCTTTGACAAAGGAGGCAATAATATACAATGGAGAGAAGACAATCTCTTTAACAAGTGGTGCTGGAAAAACTGGTCAACCACTTGTAAAAGAATGAAATTAGAACACTTTCTAACACCATACACAAAAATAAACTCAAAATGGATTAAAGATCTAAGTGTAGGCCCAGAAAATATAAAACTCCTAGAGGAGAACATAGGCAAAACACTCTGACATAAATCACAGCAGGATCCTCTATGACCCACCTCCCAGAGTAATGGAAATAAAAGCAAAAATAAATGGGACCTAGTTAAACTTAAAAGCTTTTGCACAATGAAGGAAACTATAAGCAAAGTGAAAAGACAGACTTCAGAATGGGGGAAAATAATAGCAAACAAAGCAACAGACAAATAATTAATCTCAAAAATATATAAGCAGCTCCTGCAGTTCAATTCCAGAAAAATAAATGACCCAATCAAAAAATGGGCCAAAGAACTAAACAGACATTTCTCCAAAGAAGACATACAGATGGCTAACAAACACATGAAAAGATGCTTCACATCACTCATTATTAGAGAAATGCAAATCAAAACCACAATGAGGTACCATCTCACGCCAGTGAGAATGACTGCTATCAAAAAGTCTACAAACAATAAATGCTGGAGAAAGTGTGGAGAAAAGGGAACGCTCTTACACTATTGGTGGGAATGCTAACTAGTACAGCCACTATGGAGAACAGTGTAGAGATTCATTAAAAAAACTGGAAATAGACCTGTCATATGACCCAGCAACCCCACTGCTGGGCATACACACCAAGGAAACCAGAACTGAAAGAGACACGTGTACCCCAGTGTTCATCTCAACACTGTTTACAATAGCCAGGACATGGAAGCAACCTAGATGTCCATCGGCAGACCAACGGATAAGAAAGCTGTGGTACATATACACAATGGAATATTACTCAGCTATTAAAAAGAATGCATTTGAATCAGTTCTAATGAGGTGGATGAAAGTGGAGTCTATTATACAGAGTGAAGTAAGTCAGAAAGAAAAACACCAATACAGTATACTAACACATATATATGGAATTTAGAAAGATGGTAAGGATGACCCTATCTGCGAGACAGCAAAAGAGACACAGATGTAAAGAACAGTCTTTTGGACTCTGTGGGAGAAGGTGAGGGTGAGATAATTTGAGAGAATAGCATGGAAACATGTATATTATCATATGTGAAACAGATCGCCAGTCCAGGTTCAATGCATGAGACAGGGTGCTCAGGGCTGGTGCACTGGGATGACCCTGAGGGATGGGATAGGGAGGGAGGTAGGAGGGGGATTCAGGATGGCGAACACATATACACCCATGGCTGATTCATGTCAATGTATTGCAAAAGCCACTACAATATTGTAAAGTAATTAGCCTCCAATTAAAATAAATAAATAAACAAAAAAAATGTCTTCAGAGAAAAGACATTTGGTAGAAAGACAAAATTCCTTTCTCAGAGTCTTCCTCTGTGCTCCAACAGGCTACGCCTTTCAGGTCAAGGTGGATCTGGGTGCAGGAAGGGAGGGCATGGGGAGGCCTTAGGTAATGACCAAGTACCTGCAGCTAATTTGTAGGTAGCTCTGAAAAAGTAGTGAGTGTGTGTGTATGCTTATGTATGCATGCATTTGTGTATGTGGTAGTGAGGGTGATGGACGAAGGTGCTGAGGGATAAACGGATATGAGAGAAAAGACAGCACAGGGTCAATGGTAAGGTGTGACAAGTAGAGTTCTGAGATGGCTCTCAAGATACCCAACCCCTGGCATACACATTCTCTATAATTCCTCCTTGTCCCACCCCCCCCCTCCTTTGAGTGTGTGAACATGATGAATTTTCACTCTTGTGATTATGTTATGTTATATGACAAAGGAGAATGATTTTTTAGATTTAATTAAGGCCCTTAATCAGCTGAGTTTAAGTTATCAAAGGAAAGACATCCTGGGTGGGCCTGGCCTAATCAGGTGAACCCTCTAAAAGGTGGTCTAAAGATCCAAGATGGATGAGGTTGGAGGCACTCTCCTGTTGGCCTTTGCTATGGACTGAATGCTTGTGTTCCACCCCACCTCCAGTCATGTGTTGAAGCCTTGACCCCCAAAGTGATGGTTTTGGGGTTTTGGAGACAAAATCTTTGGAAGGTCATTAGGGTTAGATAAGGTTGTGAGGGTGGGGTTCTCATGATGAGGTTAGTGCCTTATAAGATGAGACAACAGAGAGCTTGCTCCCTCTCTTCCGCTCTTTCCTGGTCTCTGAGCACTTGCATATGCAAAGGTCACATGAGCCCACAATGAGAAGGTGGCTGTCTGCAATCCAGTGGGAGAGCCTCACAGAACTCAACCATGCTAGAACCCTGATCTCCCCCAGTGAGAATATACCTTTCTGTTGTTTAAGCTGCCCAGTCTATGGCATTTTGTTATGGCAGCCTGAGCAGACTCATTTAGCCTTGAACAAGCAAACTATCATGTGGTCAGAGGGCCTCATGGCAGGACCAGCAGGTCTTTAGAAGCTGAGAGCCTCAGTTCTATAGCTGCACATGTCTGAATTCTGCCAACAGCCAGTGAACTTGGAAACCTGGATTCCAGATGAAAATGCAACCTTGTAAGATCCTGGGCAGAGAATCCCAAGAGATGCTCAGGCTCCTGACCCATGGAACTTCAGATAATAAATGAGTGTGGTTTAAAGCCACTTGTTGTTGTTCAGTTGCTCAGTCATGTCTGACTCCTTGCAATCCCATATGAACCACAGCCAGGCTTCCCTGTCCTTTCCTATCTCCTGGAGTTTGCTCAAACTCATGTCCATTGAGTCAATGATGCCATTCAACTCTCTCATCCTCTGTCGCCCCCTTCTCCTCCTGGCCTCAGTCTTTCCCAGCATCGGGGTCTTTTCCAATGAATCGGCTCTTTGTATCAGCTGGTCAAAGTATTGGTGATATCTCATGTAGCAAAGAACACTTATGCACAGTGCCTGTTGGAGGGTTGCCTTTGTTCAGCCCAAGACAAGATTTTGGGGGAGAGGTAACCCGTTTTCCCTCACTTCCTTTCTTAGTGCCACTCAGTTGAATTTTTGCACCTATATGATTCACAGTATATTTATCTCAGGAAAAACAAGGAGACTTTGTGCGTTGGTTTCATCATTAAAAGCCCAGCTGCCCACGAATTCTGTGTGTGATGGAATTTCTGTGCTGAAACACTTTGCAAGCTTTCCTAGGAAGGTAGCTCAGGACGGAATTAAGAAAATGAGAGGCTTTTATCAGCCATGGCTTCAAGGAAAGCTGCAGTGCCACGGGAGACTGATAATTCCTTCCCGGATAATATTTCCAATTCTTCTCTTCTGTTGCTGACAGTTGCTCTTTACTTGTTCTCAGACGATTTCTACCAGTCAGCCTGCAGCTGGAAGTGTGTTTGGTCACCAGGAGGTTGTCTGCTCTGCCTTCCTCCTGGAGAGATGAAAAAACTGGGAACTCACCCTGTTGTTCTCGAGTTTCCTGTCTCTCTTGACTCAGCATTAAGCAGAAAGAAAGTTGAGTTTTGATAGAAAAAAAATCTCTCTGACTCTCTCCCCTCTCAGGGCAGAGAAAGAAAATGTATCCAGGAATTGGAGCCCTGATGGGTGTGAATTGCACAGTTTCCAGGAAACTTGATCTTGTATCCTCCACTTGACTAGGGACTGTGTCCTCCTACTGATGGAGCCTCTTTCCCTTATGACCCAGGTCCTCCCCATAATCCCTCTCTCAAAACCTGTTCCTTTTCATTATGTGGTCATAATTATTCCTCTGTCAAGCACATAACCTAACACCTCTCTGTGCACAGTGCCAAGGTTTGAAACCATAATAAGTGGAATGCTCACCTTCAAAGCCATTATTTCGATCATTAGAACACAGCTTATTCCTCAAGAGGACATTAACATTTGAAAATGTGTCAACCAGAGTAAGAAATTCATCATGATCATGGACCACCAGCCAACTGATTAGAATGCAATGTTCTAATCTTCCTAGATTTTTTTCAACAATCTAACATCTCACATTAGTTTATGTTTTTCAGATGTTTTTAAGTTGTTCAGTTCCCAGTGAATTGTTTGTAAAGGTCAGAGAAGTTGATTATTAAACACCAAACTAGGAAAGAAATGCAACCAGAAAAGGGCAAAGGGATCCTCTGAGTGCATCAGGGCTGATGGAAGAGTCTGGTCCCCAGTCCACGAAGCCATTCTATTCTAGTGCAACTCAAAGCCAACAATGACCTCTGTATTTGGGTACCTATAATTTTCAACAAAAGTGAATCTGGTTGCTGTGCTGAATTTCTCAGAAGACTTTAATGAGGTCACCTCTGAAGTTCAATTGGTAGGGAGTAAAGGACAAATATTCCACTTTTGCCTAGAAATAAAAGCCACATTTCACCATTAATAGCATGAAAACCATTAGTTGAAAACGTCTAGGAAAAAAAAAAAGTGTAGGTTGGAAAGTAAAATATAAATTCCCTGGGAGCTGAAACACAAGGGTTAATAATATGTCAACCTAGAGATTTTCTGGATGGTCTCTGTCATTCGGGTAGCACTACTTCTTTCTAAAGCTCAGGGAGGGAACCAGCAAAGAGAGATGGTGCAATTAGAGTGACCTTTACCGTTAACCCTGCAGTTTTGGGATATATTTGAAATGGGGAATATTTTTGGTTCTGAATTTCAAGCTCTTCACCTGTGGATCCAATCTCTTCCTATTATCTAATGCTGTGTGATAAACCACACAAATTTTAGTGACTTCAAACAGAAATATTTATTTTGCTTATGAATTTGGGCAGTAGAGACTGTTGGGAAGTCAGACGGGGTAGCCTGAAGGCTGGGGTTAGAATCATCTGAAAGTCATTCACTCCCATATCTGGGGATTAATCCTGGGAGGATTAGAACAAGGGGCTAACACAGTTGGGGTTCCTTGGGCATCTTTCTGTTTCCATGTGGCCCCTCTAGCTACTTATATGTCAGCTCAGCATTCCAAGGTCCATGTTCTAAGAGAGAATAGGCTGCAGTCAATAATACTGCACTGTACACTTAAGCTTTTATTAAGAGGGTAGATCTCATGGTAAGTGTTCTTATCATAATAAAATAAAATTTATAAACGAGAGAGTGTCAGGAAGATGCCACATCACCATTTGTGACCCAGTCTTGGGAGACATGCTGCATCACTTCTGTTGCTTTCTGTTTGTTGGATGCACATCGCTAAGCTGGCCCACATCCAAAGGCAACAGGATTCCACTCTGCTTTTAATGATGTCAAAGAATTTGCAGACATATCTTTAAAGCACTGCAAATCGCTAAAATGTTTTGGAGAATCTCTGCCAGCATCTGCAGACACAGTCCAGGATAAAGAGACACATGAGCCGTGGCCCCACCTTCATCTAGGTGCATCTCAGCCTGGATATAAGGTCATACTAAGTAAGATGACAAGAGGGAAAAACAGTGAAACACATAGAGGAACATTATCGCTAAGAGGGATTAATGAAGGAACAAAGCCAAAGACAGAGCAGGAAATCTGAGGCTCCATGTTACTGCAAATGGCATTATTTTGTTCCTTTTAATGACTGAGCAGTCATTATTGGAATATATTGAAAATATATATATATATATAATGTATTCCCGTATATATATATATATAATGTATATATATATACACACCACATCTTCTTTATCTATCTGTTGATAGACATTTAGGTTGTTTCCATGTCAAAGTCAAGAAATATTGATCAAAGTGCTTTATGCTGTGCTAGATGTTTTTACACACATTTTATCATTTGTCAGGACAGCAAAGTATTAACTCATAGTAAGGTTTCAGAGACTTAATTTTAAGAATGAATAAATACTGCAGGAAAGCAGGAAAGCTTTAGAAAAGCTAATTCTCATTTACCTTAGGGCAATAGTTCTCAATTCTTAATTGGGGTAATTTTGTACCCTCCCATGGATGTTTGGCAATGTCTGGAGACATTTTTGCTTGTCACAACTGTGAGGTTAAGGGCAAGAAAGGGGAGTATTTCTATGGCCTTCTGGTGGGCAGATGTCAGGATACTGCTACAAGTTCTATAATACACAAGACAATACCCAATAACAAAGCATTATCTGGTTCCAAATGTCAGTAGAAATGAGAAAACCTGCCCTAGAGATGTGATAGAATCTAAAAAGCAGATTGCAATACTCATGAAAACTCACTCCTTCATCTACATGTTGTTCAATTCACTAAGTCGTGACTGATTCTTTCTTTGTGACCACATGGACTGCAGCATGCCAGGCTTCCCTGTCCTTCACTGCTTCTGGAGTTTGCTCAAATTCATGTCCTTTGAGTTGGTGATGTCAGCCAACCATCTCATTATCTTTTGACTCCTTCTCCTCCTGTCCTCAATCTTTCCCAGCATCAGGGCCTTTTCCAAGTTTACAGAAGAGGAATCAAAGCTTGGATAGGTTAGAATGAAGATAAAGGCAGGATTCAGATCCAGGGTGTCTGACTTCAAAGGCATCATGCTTTCCTTTAACTAGATTTCTCTCCCTCAGCACTATTGACATTTAGGACCAGGACGTCTTTGCAGGGAAGGCTGTCTTGTGTATCTTGGGATGGCCGGCAGCATCCCTGACCCCTATGTACTAGATGCCAGTTACACTCTCCACCCAGTTGTGACAACCAACAATGTCTCCAGATGTTGCCCCATGTCCCTTGTGGGGCAGAACTGTCCCAGTTGAGAACCACTGTTTTAAACCACACAGCTGAGCTGATTAAAAGTTGTGGCGCCTAAAAATCCATACACCTGCAATTGAGAAAGGCCACTGGAATTCATGTCTTTACATTTTCACACGTTTTTGTGTGTTTTAGAAAACTGAAGCACTCACATGTGTGGTCTCTCAAATCCAGTAGGAGACAGTAAATGGTTTGTCATATTAAGTAATTTTGGGTATCGCTGGCTTATAGAAACACGTCTTCATTTGGAATGTCCTTTCAGGAATCAGTTGCAGAATCAGACAAAGCTTCTATTAATAATATTAAGTAAAGAGAAAATGTGGTAATTTGCAAGGTGTTCTGCTCTGTCTGACACAGTCTAGGTAAAATCAACGTGGGAGGATCTCTGCTTTAGCTCTCCCCAGGAGCCCCTTGGCATGTGTACAAAGCTCTGCTTCTGAGAGCAGTTGGGCTGCCCTTTCTATGTGGAGAGAGGGTGAGTGAGCAGAGCTTGGAGGGGAACTTGGCACAGCCCCTGCTGACTTCATCCGGCCTGCCAGTCTGAGCCGATTTGTAAGGCTGTGTTTGGTGCCAGGGACAGGGTGGGAAAGGGAAAGTACATTCAAACAAAAGAATGCCCCTGAAGTATCTGAAAAGAGGCTTTTAGCACCATTCTTTTGGTGCTCTCAACCAGACGGAAGGTGCAAAAGTTGAAAAAGCAGCCACAACCACTTTGGAGAAGGGTTTTGCGGATCCAACACAGTGATATTATCGCATCTATTTGTTGGACAAAGGACTTCATTGTATCACAAAATAAAACATGTTTCTCCTTCCACTTCCTGCTTTGTGATGTGTCTTCAAAAGTGAGCTTGCAAAGGAGCAGCGTGGAAACTTGGCAAAGGTGATTTTTTTGACAAGCGCCTTTCCAAATATCTGATTGAAAGGGTTTTCAGACTGCTTTCCCGGCCTACTGTGCAATTTGCAAACGATCCCTTTTTTTGGTCAGTTGGGGGTGAGGGACTGATGCAAACCACTGAAACTCACTTCTGACATTTATAGACAAACTTCTTTCAAGTTTGTTAGTTTTCAGCACGGGCAGCAACTGAACGGTCTTGCCGTCAATTATGGTTTTCATGTCAGGATGCCCAAATATCCTGGATCTCCAAATATCTAGTTCCAGGGCTATTTTCTGCTTCTTCTCCCTCCCTCCCATTCCGGATCCCTCATGAACACCCTCCAAAGTCCTGGTAAATTCTAACTAGTGGTTAAATTCTTTATCTTCAGAGTTTGAACAGATTCTCAAGGCACTGAAACACTGCATGACCTGAAGATGGAATTCATTCTCAGTAAAAATCTATTAATAGTCAAGGATACAGTTGGAGAGAACAAACGTATGGAAATGGGGGCATGGGGGGGGGGAATGGGAGTGGGGTGAACTGCAAGACTGGGATTGACCTATATATGCTATCGATACCATGTATAAAATATATTACTAATGAGAACCTACTGTACAGCTCAGGGAACTCTACTCAGCACTCTGTGGTGACCTAAATGGGAAGGAAATCCAAAAAAGAGAGGATATATGTATACATTTAGCTGATGCACAGCAGACATTAACACAACATTGTAAAGCAACTATACTCCAACAAAAATTAATTAAAAAATCTAGGCAAGAAATTCTCCCCAGCCAAGAAATCTGGAGTCAGGATGTAAGGTCAATTTCCCATGAGTGTAAAACTGCATAGTTTATCTCAAAAGGTTAGATATTGTATGAGTCCATTTACACAGCATTCTCAAAATGACAAAATTAGAGATAGGGAGCAGATCAGTGGTTGCCAGGGATTAGGTAGGAAGGGTGTGACTCTAAAGGGATTGCATAAAGAATTCCTCTGTGGTGACAGAGCAGGTCTGGATCTTACACAGATCTACACACAGGATAAAAATGTCATGGGAGACAAGGACATACCAAAAAAAAAAAAAAAAAAAAAAGAAGTGCATGCAAAGATTGGTGAAATCTGAAGAAAGGTTGTAGTCCTGTTAATTGTATCATCCCAGTGTGAATTTCCTGGTTTTGAGAATGTGCTGTAGATATATAAAATGTCAGTAGGAACTGGAGGATGGGTACACAGAACCTCCCTGTACTCTTTTTACAATTTTTTTGTGCATCTATAATTATTTAAAAAGATAAAAACTCTACCCCAAACTGTATATCATTATAGCATCTATCATGGAAGAGATGAGATGACCCATCTTAATCTTAGGTGATTAAGGAATGAATGAGGTGAACAACTGAATAAAGGAAGGATATTTTGCATTACATTAGTGGAAATTTAAAAGAATCAGGACAATAGATGACATTTTTTAGCACTTGCTATGTGTCAGACACTGTGCTAAGGATTTTAAGCACTATCTCATTTAATCTTCTTAAGGATTTTATGAAAAAAAGATAATTTAAAAGATAATTCTGCATATTTAGTAAAACTGTGAAGAAAAACATGGAAATTATGAATGACTTAAAATCGGAATATTGATTATAACTGCTTGGTAGGAAGAGCAGTGCTGTCATGGGGTGGGGAGGTGGGTATGTGGAGACAAAACAGAGGTTATGTAGATATTTGTTGTACAATTGGTTCTATTTTTATTTTATTTTTAAAAATTGCAGTATGGTTGATCTACAATACTGTGTTAGTTTCTGGCTCAGAACTGTGGGTCACTGTGACCACTGGCCAGGAACCACAGCAGATCCTCACAGAGAGCCCCCAGCATGAACTATTCACGTCACTTCCAAATGAACAGGTGCAGCTGGCAAAATGAAAATGGTTTTCTATGTAAAATCTGGCAGAAGACTTGTGAGTCATTAATTCCTCATCAGCCCCTGGCCCCGCATGGACACATAATCAAATCTCAATGATTCATATTGATGAAGGGGGCAAGTGTTCACACTTTCTTGTCCCAGTGCCTTTAGGATATGGAAAAGAGAGGGAGCCTGGAACAGGCACCCTAAAGGTTAAGAGCTGCAAAGGGTTTCTGACAGCACTGGGCCAGCCCCTAAATTTTGCAGATGAAGAAGACAAGTGTGGAGAAGCTAAGACTTATTCTGGAATCACTGCTGATGGTGACTTCAGCCATGAAATTAAAAGACACTTGCTCCTTGGAAGAAAAGTTATGAACAACATAGTAAAAAGCAGAGACATTGCTTTACCAACAAAGGTCCATCTAGTCAAAGCTATGGTTTATCCAGTAGTCATGTATGGATGTGAGAGTTGGACTATAAAGAAAGCTGAGCACCAAAGAATTGATGCTTTTGAACTGCGGTGTTGGAGAAGATTCTTGAGAGTCCCTTGGACTGCAAGGAGATCCAACCAGCCAACCCTCAAGGAAATCAGTCCTGAATATTCATTGGAAGGACTGATGCTGAAGCTGAAGCTCCAGTACTTTGGCCACCTGATGCAAAGAACCAACTCATTGGAAAAGACCCTGATGCTGTGAAGGATTGAAAGCAGGAGGAGAAGGGGACGACAGAGGATGAGGTGGTTGGATGGCATCACCGACTTGATGGATAGGAGTTTGAGTAAACTCTGGGAGTTGGTGATGGACAGGGAGGCCTGGCGTGCTGCAGTCCCTGGGGTGGCAAAGAGTCAAACACGACTGAGTGACTAAACTGAACTGAACAGACCTGAGTAGTCTGGATCCCAGAGCCCCAGACTCAGGACCCTCTACTATTCATGATAATTACTGATATTCTCCATCAGGGTTTAAGGGTGCTCACAGAGACATCCACAAAATAGTCAGATGCAAACACATGTGGGACGTTGGGAAAATAAACCAGGAAAACAAGATCAAGCTTGGGGTATAGCTTTTGTTCACTGAGTGCATTTTAAACTCTTTTCACAATACCAGGTGATTTTAGCTGCCTTACCCCAGTGGATGTCAGCTCTATGGAGAGGACCCAGAAAATAGTTCCTTTTCAAAGTATGTGACAGAACAGGGAAGTTTGGTGCTATTTGATCTTAATTTCTTTTAAAAAATTATAGAGGTAACATGTGACTATTTGCTCCCTGTAACAGTTTGAACAGTACAGATGAATGAAAACGGTACAGTATAGGATGAAAAATGAAAGCACCCATTCATTTCTTTCCTGGATGCCATTCTCTTCCTTATGGGGAACCATTGCTAACCATTTGGTTTTTATCATTCAGATTTTTTTCTATGTATTTATATATGGATATAAGACATACTTGTATGTATTTTAAAAAAGGTAAAAGGATCCAACTATTCCTATTGTTCTGTGATTTGTTTTTCCTCTTAACAGTGTGTCTTAGACATCTTTCTGCCTGGGTCGATCTGGCCCTGCTTCCATCATCTTTGTGACTGCATTATAGCACCTTTGTCATAACTGTCTTCATAGTGATGGCCATTGGACTGAATCCAAATGAACAAGGATCAGTGGATATTCTAGTACTCATGGCTTGGTGTGGGCTATCTATGTGTATTTCATGGAATCCGAAGTAGAAGAGTTCATTGTCTGCATGTTTGACCGGATATTGTCAAGGTGGTCACCAAGAAGCCTACGATGAATTACACTCCTACCCCAGTATATGTTTATCCATTTTTCTACATTCACTTTAATACATAAATACTCTCAATCTTTAAAGATTTTGCCATTCTGAGGGAAGAAAGGGTTTCATTACATTGCTTTAATATTCACTTTCGTATTTCCTAGTGAGGTTGAATATGCTTTCCTATTTGTCATGTGTGTTTCTTCTGCTAATTACCTAATTATATCTGGTTTCCTTTTTAGAAATATCATTCTTATCAATTTGTAGGCACTGTTTATGAACAGAGAGTGATTTTATTATGGTGCAAATCTTTCTTCTTGGTTTATTGCATTACTTTAAAGTGTGCTTATGGTGTTGTTTGCCTCAGAGATGTTTTAAATTTGTGAATCATCAAATCTGTAACTTTCCTTTTATGATTCATACATTTTTTGTTTTGCTTTGGAAAACATCCCCCAAATTATAAAGTTATTATTTCAAACTTTCTTCTGACAACTTTTTAGTAGTAAGATCTTTAATCTAACCAGGATTTAATCTGGCATATAGTGTAAGAATCTAACTTTATAACATCTTCCCAATTGGATAATCATTTGTCCCAACATCATCTATTATGTAGGTCACCCTCTTATGGTCATAATACCAAATTTGCATTTGATTTTGAACATGTATTCAATTTCATTGTTTCAGTTCAGTTCAGTTCAGTTGCTTACTTGTCTCCGACTCTTTGCCACCCCATGGACTGCAGCAGGCCAGGCTTCCCTGTCCATCACCACCTCCCAGAGCTCACTCAAACTCATGTCCATCGAGTCAGTGATGCCATCCAACCATTTCATCCTCTGTTGTCCCCTTCTCCTTCTGCCTTCAATCTCTCCCAGCATCAGGGTCTTTTCAAATGAGTCAGTCCTTTGCATCAGGTGGCCAAAATATTGGAGTTTCAACTTCAGCATCAGTCCTTCCAATGAACACTTAGGACTGATCTCCTTTAGGATGGACTGGCTGGATCTCCTTGCAGTCCAAGGGACTCTCAAGAATCTTCTCCAACACCACAGTTCAAAAGCATCAATTCTTTGGCACTTAGCTTTCTTTATAGTCCAACTCTCACATCCATACATGACCACTGGAAAAACCATAGCCTTGACTAGATAGACCTTTGTTGGCAAAGTAATGTCTCTGCTTTTTACTATGTTGTCTAGGTTGGTCAGAACTTTTCTTCCAAGGAACAAACATCTTTTAATATCAGGGCTGCAGTTACCATCTGCTGTGCTTTTGGAGCCCCCCAAAATAAAGTCTCTCACTGTTTCCATTATTTCCCCCTCTATTTGCCTTGAAATGATGGGACTGGATGCCATGATCTTAGTTTTCTGAATGTTGAGCTTTAAGCCAACTTTTTTACTCTCCTCTTCCACTTTCATCAAGAGGCTCTTTAGTTCTTCTTCACTTTCTGCCACAAGGGTGGTGTCATCTGCATATCTGAGGTCATTGATATTTCTCCTGGCAATCTTGATTCCAGCTTGTGCTTCATCCAGCCTGGCATTTCGCATGATGTACTTCGCATAGAAGTTAAATAAGCAGGGTGACAAAATACAGCCTTGATGGACTCCTTTCCCAGTTTGGAACCAGTCTACTGTTCCATGTCCAGTTCTAACTGTTGCTTCTTGACCTGCATACAGATTTCTCAGGAGGCAGGTCAGGTGGTCTGGTATTCCCATCTCTTTAATCACTCTCCACAGTTTATTGTGATCCCCACAGTCAAAGGCTTTGGTGTAATCAATAAAGCAGAAGTAGATGTTTTTCTGGAACTTTTGTGCTTTTCCGATGATCCAACGGATGTCGGAGATTTGATCTCTGGTTCCTCTGCTTTTTCTAAATCCAGCTTGAACACCTGGAAGTTACAGTTCACATACTGTTGAAGCCTGGCTTGGAGAATTTTGAATATTACTTTGTTAGTGTGTGAGATGAGTGCAATTGTGTGGTAGTTTGAGCATTCTTTGGCATTGCCTTTCTTTGGGATTGGAATGAAAACTGACCTTTTCCAGTCCTGTGGCCACCGCTGAATTTTCCAAATTGGCTGGCATATTGAGTGCAGCACTTTCACAGCATCATCTTTTAGGGTTTGAAATAGCTCAAAAGGAATTCCATCACCTCCACTAGCTTTGTTCATAGTGATGCTTCCTAAGGTCCACTTGACTTTGCATTCCAGGATGTCTGGCTCTAGGTGAGTGATCACACCATTGTGTTATCTGGGCCATGAAGATCTTTTTTGTATAGTTCTTCTGTGTATTCTTGCCACATCTTCTTAATATCTTCTGCTTCTGTTAGGTCCTACCATTTCTGTCCTTTATTGAGCCCATCTTTGCATGAAATGTTCCCTTGGTATCTCTAATTTTCTTGAAGAGATCTCTATCTAGTCTTTCCCATTCTATTGTTTTCCTCTATTTCTTTGCAGTGATCACTGAGGAAGGCTTTCTTATCTCCCCTTGCTATTCTTTGGAACTCTGCATCCAAATGTGTATATCCTTCCTTCTCTTCTTATCTCAGCTATTTGTAAGGCCTCCTCAGACAACCATTTTGGCTTTTTTAAATTTTCTTTTCTTGGGGATGGTCTTGATCCTTGCCTCTTGTACAATGTCATGAACCTCCATCCATAGTTCTTCAGGCACTCTGTCTATCAAATCTAATCCCTTGAATCTATTTGTCACTTCTACTGTATATTCATTTGATTTAGGTCATACCTGAATGGTCTAGTGGTTTCCCTACTTTCTTCAATTTCAGTCTGAACTTGGCAATAAAGAGTTCATGATCTGAACCACAGTCAGCTCTTGGTCTTGTTTTTTCAGAGTTCTCACAAAACATGGTGCACTGGAGAAGGGAATGGCAAGCCACTTCAGTATTCTTGCCTTGAGAACCCCATGAACAGTATGAAAAGGCAAAAAGATAGGACACTGAACAAATCAGTGGAGAAATAACTCCAGGAAGAATGAAGAGATGGAGCCAAAGGAAAAACAACACCCATTTGTGGATGTGACTGGTGATGGAAGTAAAGTCTGATGCTGTAAAGAGCAATATTGCATAGGAACCTGTAATGTTAGGTCCATGAATCAAGGCAAATTGGAAGCGATCAAACAGCAGATGGCAAGAGTGAATGTCGACATTTTAA
This sequence comes from Dama dama, assembly GCF_033118175.1. Classification (NCBI taxonomy): domain Eukaryota; kingdom Metazoa; phylum Chordata; class Mammalia; order Artiodactyla; family Cervidae; genus Dama; species Dama dama. Next base: position 39,046,010 of record NC_083691.1, read on the forward strand.
GAATCAGCAAACTAAAACGGACTGGACCATTATATCTCCTACTATGGGGAGGAATCCCTTAGAAGAAATGGAGTAGCCATCAGAATCAACAAAAGAGTCTGAAATGCAGTACTTGGATGCAATCTCGAAAACCACAGAATGATCTCTGTTCGTTTCCAAGGCAAACCATTCAATATTACATTAATCCAAGTCTATGCCCTGACCAGTAATGCTGAAGAAGCAAAGTTGAACAGCTCTATGAAGACCTACAAGACCTTCTAGAACTAACACCCCAAAAAGATGTCCTTTTCATCATTTAGTATCATGTGAATAACACCCTATAAAATACTGACATTTCTCACCTAGGCATTTTTTGTGCACTTGTTCCTCTATGTGAACTTTAGATACAGCTTTTCAAGTTCCATTAAAAACACTGTTGATATTCTAACTGGCATTACTCTGAGTTTATAAATTAAATATGAGATAATTGATATTTTATGAAAGTTAGTCTTCCCATTCATCTGGAAAAGTTTTTTTAGTACTTCAGTAAAATAGTTTTCTTCTCAAGGTTTGTGCATCTCTTTATTTGGTTATTTCTAGCTATTTCATAGTTTTTGTTCCTCTGGAGACTTTGAGATTTCATTGTAATTTCTATTAGGTTTTTTTTTTTAATACAAAGCTAATTTTTTTTAATGTTAATCTTGTAATTTGCTGCCTTACTAAACTTCCTTATTGTTCTCTATGTTTTTTGGTTTAATTTCTTTGCTTTAAAAAAATATCTAATGTCATCTGACAATAATGACTATTTTATCTCTTTTTCTCCAATACTTTTTTCACCTTTCATATCTAAGTGCATTGACTTGAACTTCCAGAATAATGTTTTGTAGCATCTTTCTCTGGTTTGAATTGTAAGCAAATGTCTCTACTATTTCACACTGAAGTATGATGTTTTCTGTAACACCTTTTATCAAGTTAAGGAAATCTTATTTACTCAGTAATATAGTAAGTTGCAATAGTAAATGTCCTAAATTTGAACCCTCATTGTAGTCCCTGAATAAGCCCTGCTTTTTAATGCCATTAAATTAGATGCCAAACCCTACTTGGCAATTTTAAATGGTTTCCTAGTAAATAGAGGCCTAACTTTAAAATGATAATAGTAATAATAAAAACAGGAAACAGGAATTCAAATGTTTTCAACAAACATAGGAGGAGGCAAAAGGAAAGAGGGGATGAAAGCATGATAAGCATCTTGCCTTGTTTCAAGAGGAGTTTCTATGTATAAATTGTTTTTCAATCTTAAAAAATATTTAATTAAAACATTTTAAATCCATGTGTTCAGCATACATTTAATCGTGAGAAAACTGGAACTATAACATGTTATTTCCAAACCAGTAGAGCAAAAGAGGAAACAAAAACTTCTTTAATCAACAAAAGTAAAAGAAGAAGAAAAAAGAAAAATAGCACAATGATAGCTCATGGAAAAAAAGGTAACAAGAATGAGGATGTTATCAAATAGCAGTAGTCAAAATAAGGGTGATTATATCAAAATAGTCTATTAAGTATAGTGATACTTAGATTGAGTTAGAGAATAAATTCCGGTTATATGATGCACACAAGGGTTACACAAAATGACACAGAAAAATTGCAAACAAAGGATAGAAACAGTTATACCAGACAACTTATAACCAAAAAAGATAGATCAATATTCATTTCTAAGCAAATTAATTTCCAATTGAAAGCCATCTTTTCCCCCTCTTTCCTTTCTCCCTCCTTCCCTCTTTCCCATTCACCTTCCCTTCACTGTGTCAGCTATCAAGTTCTATAGACTATTTGACAAGACTTCACAGCACTATGTACTTTTGGATAAGTGCACATAAACTGACACATTTGATAGCTTGGATCTGTTTTCCTGGTGCAAATGAAATCCCTGTTTCTCTTGGGGTCACTGCAGTTCTGGTTGGAGGTGCTGGTGCTTCTTTTGGAATGAAGAACAGTTATGGGTACCAGTGGACTAGACTTCCCTTTTAGGTCAACCAGTAGTTTGTCTTCAGATGAAGGTTACTATTTTCCCTTAAGGTAGCCCACAATATTTAGGAAATTGCTTTGTTCCAGCCCCTGTATCTACTCTGAGGATCTCCAGTGTCAAAATGCCCATGTTATGGAGCTGTACTTGAGGTCAAAGCCAGCATCTGGCACTCTATCTGGGCAGGAACACAGATCTCCACACTCTCAAACAGGGCCCAGGCCTATTCCTAATCCTTCCGTCCCTATTGCCTCTGATCATACTGTTTACAGTCATTCCTTGGAGGACTTCTCACTTCCTTTATGGAATTCTGAATTCTTCAGATCTGTTTCCACTTGCTTTTTCTAGAAAATTCTCAAGGTTCTGATGTGTTAGTGGCCACTCTCTTGATTTTTCAGCTCTGCTAAAATTTATTTTGTTTGTGCATTCCTCAGTCACATCAATGGAATTTGGAGAATGAGACCAGGCAAACACTTTACTTCAGTCAGTCGTTTGAAAACTTCATTTGATCTTCCTCACTCACTTAAATGTGTCTGAGATCATTTTCTGGGAAAACCATCTCCAGAATATTCTGCTTTGTAATAAAGGGTCAGACAGCTAAAGCTACAGTAGAAAACTCAGTTATTATTCCCACCCACAAATTAAAATGGCCTTATTGTCCAGAAATAAAAACAAAAGCATAAAAAGAAAATAAAAAAACTCTAAATTCCTAATACCAAACATATTCATGTTAATAATTTGATTTGAATAGTTTTGAGTTGTTTATATATACACAGATATACTTTTCTCCATAAAATGAGGTAGTAGTCTTTAGTACAGCTAATATTTATCATGCAGTTAGTATATATCTCAGGCAGTTTGCTGAGATTTTTAAAAATTATTTTTATGTTATTTTATTTAGTCAATTTTCTCATTCATGCTTTTAATAGCCCTTCACACTTGAGATTATTCATAGCTCCTCTTTTAATGCTCCCTGAGGTAAGTAACTTGCCCATGTTCATCTAAGATCCCCACTTAAAAAAAACTTTTTTTGGGCTATGTCACACAGCATTTGGGAGCATTCAGAACCTTAGTTGCTTGACCAGGGATCAAACCTACAGCCCTTGCAGTGGAAGTGCAAAGTCTTAACCTCTGGACCGCCAAGGGAGTCCCTTGTCTAACACTCTTAAGCCCTACATTCTAGTACTACCATGGGTATATATATTGTTTTATACCTGTTTTGGAAAACAAATCCATGGATTCCTTTTTATGTCAGTAAAGATGTACCTATATCAGAAATGATAAGTCTAATTTATTTTTCCAGAATAAACAGTGCTGTATTGCGGACTATTCACCAAATTGTATCAAGCGCTGATCAGGAGTCAGGCATGTATTGGGCACTGATGATAAGCCAGATGCATTCTCTGACAACATTGGGTTTTACATTCTAGTGTGTAAACACTACACAATTACAAATGATGATAGAAAAGACTCTTTAGTTATAAATGTGATCATATACCACTTAAATGTGGAATCTAAAAAAAGGTGCAAATGATGTTGTTACATGATTAAAAGGATTTTATCTTATTAATAAAAATTAAATAATGAAGCTTATTTTACCTTACAAAAAGCTGTCTATGATATGTACACTTTAAAAACATCTTTAAACTGATTTATGGTTGCATTTTACTGTAATCAGAAAAAATATTCCACATGATATTTTTTTAAATTTGTGATTTATCTTACAGATAAGAACATAATCTTATTTTTCAAATGTTCTATGCACTCTTTACTGTAGTTTTGGCTTATAGTATTATAATTATGACAATTTTGTCAGGTCTGCTAGTCATATTATTAAAGTCTTCCATATTGCTTATTGATTTTTTTGTATACAAAATTAATTAATTACCGATAAAGCTGTCTTGAACATTCTCACTATAATTCTGGATTTGTTTATTGGTCAAATCAAACTGTACTAGTATTTTTAAAAAAAGGTATGTGAGAGATACAAGATTCTAGTGTATGCTCAGCTTGAGAGCTGGTCTGACCTGGGAGGTTTGAGCAGCCATCTCTGAAGAACTGACATAGTGGAGAAAAGTTTTACTATTGCTTGCTGGGTTTTTTTGCCTTTATGGTTCAGTTTGTGAGATGGTGTTAAGTAGAATCCAGTCCAAGAAGCCTTTGAGAATAATATTAACCTAAAGATGTTCTCACTAAGAATCCCTGGGATTAAGATCTTCTTGCTGTGCGCAAATCATCTGAATGAATTAAACATGTAATTGAAAGGCTCATCGTGTGCTACTCGAATGCTTGGCTGTACTAGAAATAAAATGAAAATGAAATCATTTTCTCTTTCAAATAAATATTATATACTGTGGGCTTCACTGGCTCCATTAACACTATCCAGTTGCACAGAGGCGATTATATTATTTATAACACATGCAGATATTAAGAGGCTCCTTCAACTTAAGGCAGATAAGCACTGTAGGATCATTTCCCTCCTTACTCAACTACCCAGAATTCCTTGTCACCTCTCTCTAAAGCCTGTAGATCGGTGGGGTTTTCAAGACTCCAGAGCAGCCAGCCATTTTCAAAGGGTGTTTATTTGCTCAAAATAATCTAGCACCATCATGAGACTGGAATGAGAATTCCTTGTACTCTTGTTGGGTCATGATTTTGTTTGCAGGTTACCCTTCTTAAGCACTGGTGTGTTATCAGCAAATAAAATGCCTGTCAAATTAGTCTCTGACCCTGCAATATATTCTAAAAATCTGCAAAGGGAATCCAGTTTTAAAAAGTCCATATCATCTTCCTCCACAACATGATAAAAATGGAAAGAATAGATGATAAGATGGCCAACAGGCACATGAAAAATGTTCACTATCACTAACTATTGGTGAAATGCAAAAAACAAACAGACAAAAACCACAACTATAATAAGGTACCACCTCATACCAGTTAGGCCATGGTCAAAAAGTTTACATATAATAAATGGTAGAGTGGGTGTGAAGAAAAGGAAAACTCCTACACTATTGGTGGGAATGTAAGTTTTAACAAAGATTAAATTTTACATGAAACCTGAATTTCCAGTTTCTCAGGGAAAATCAGAAAATCTGGAGACACCAGGTCAGCCTCCTATAAGAATACAGTCTTATGTTTCTTCGCAGCATCTACCTTCTTCATGTAGGCCTTTGCTCTCAAGTGTTAGAGTCCTCAGCACTCCTGTTTGCATTACTGTCCTTTCTTCCTATCTGATTACTGTGAGCATTTGTGTTTGTAGAATTGAGAGACAGATCATCTTATAGTCTGTTTTTGAGTGTCAAAAGTTACCTAAAGGTTATTGTTTCTCCACTTTTATCTTCTAAAATTCAAGTTCAGTTTGCATTATTATAATCTGTTTTGCATGTATAGCAATTATAGTAATGACTGGAATACCTTTTAAAGCTATAAAGTAGTACAGTTTAAAATGAACATTAAATCCCAAATCTTATTTTTAAGCATCCATCTGTCATGATAAAGATGGAAGAGAAGTCAGCTAACTGTTTAATTAGAGAAAAAAATTCTCTGTCTTGCACTAAGCTTTGAAAAAGAAAGCTATCCTTCAATTGTGGACTTAATGCTGACTCTATTTAGGATTTACAAATGGATTTGTTTTGGAAGAGGACTCTTCTTTACCAGAGCCCTTTCTGGAAGAGAATTTGGATTTTGGCATGAATCCATCCTTCTGTGGTTCCTGAGTTGAAACTCAGCTCTTTTGTGTAGCCATGATAAATCATTTGATTTAGGAGAGCCATCAGTGAAAGTAGCTGCTATTTACTTTGCTAGCATTAGTAGAATACTAATGTGATGGCTTGGTAAGAGTCTGAAAGGGTAAGAGGAAGAGAAAAAGAATTTTCATGTTTACTAAAGATTTAAAACTCAAACCAGAGCAGAATAACTTGTATCTGTTTTCACTGACAGTCTGACAGAAGGAAATGTTTTAATTTTTTTTTTTTCACTCAGACTTTAGGATTAAAGAACAGGGGAAGTGATAACCGAGGGAGGCTGTGGAAACAGTCTAGAGATGTTTAATAAAATACCAAAATTTCTAGACAGGAGAAAGTCATTCCAACTTTGGAGTGGGGCAGAGATAGATGATAAGGAAGACAAATGAGAACTTGAAGACCTTTTGAAATCTCCAATAGAACTTTAATCAGGGGCCACAGACCCATAGCAGAAGATCTTAATAAGATTGATTTGAAATTGTGTGTGTATTGTATGGTCATTACTTATTACAGCTAATTGGTGTTTAGTGTTAGAATTGTGTTCTATGGGTTAATGCAATCTTGACTCTCAACCATGGCTCCAGAGTATTTCTTTGGCCCTGTTCACTATGATGCAAATCACAAAAGGGGTTGTGTCTGCATTATAGAAAAAGTGCCACATAGCAATGCTTTAGCTTCTGACTTTTACATTTAGATTTTACATTTTAGGAGAACTGTTGAAGTCAACATGTGGATACTTGCTGAGAGAGGTTTCAGCAAGGAACCATGGATATTGATTATGATAATGCTTTTGGTCATTAGAAATCAGCATTGAATGACTAAATCCACTAGGGGCACTATCAGTAACAGTCACAGAAAGTCATGGATAGACACACATTGACACAGATTCTGTCCATGAAACAAGCGTACCTTTTTCTTTTTCTAAACTTTAAATTTTTTAATTGGGATATAGCCAATTAACAATGCTGTGATAGTTTTTCAGGTGAAAGGTGAAGGGACTCAGCCATGTATATACATGTATACATTCTCTCCCTCAAATCCTCTCCTATCCAGGCTGCCACATGACATTAAGCAGAGTTCCATGTGCTATATAATAGGTCCTTGTTGGTTATCCATTTTAAATATACATCTAACAACAAAAGCCTGTCCCATTGTGGTAGATGCTGTGATGTACTTGCCTTCTTCAGGAAAGAAAAGCTTCATTCCCTAGTTTGTGAGAACATTAATAGCAGAAAATACACAGTTGACAGCTCACCCCTGGGTTTGTCTTGGTGGCTACTACTATACCCAAACTACACCCAAAGTTATCATCCTTCCAGGGGCTACACAGATCATATCCAATATCATATCCATGATATCCATCAAAGTCAGGATATAGAAAATTCTACAAAACCACCTTCATTCTTGACACTAATTGCAGAGTTTGGGCATCTCTAACACCACTCTCAAGTTTAGCAATTCACTAGAAGGGCTCACAGAGCTCCTTGAAAGCTATTATGATCACAGTTACAGTTTATTAGAGTGAAAGGATACAGATTAAAATCATTCAGGATAGAGAATCAGGGACAGAGTCCAGGAAAGTTCCATGTATGAAGTTTCCAATCACCCTCTCTCTCAGTGGAACTGCAGACAACACTAAATTCCCTAGCAGCGATATGCGACAAAGAACATGGAGTGCTGCCAGATAGGCAAGCGTACCTGAGCCTTTGTGTTCAGAGCTTCTGTTTGGGACTCCATAACATAGATGGACTTGCCTGGTGGCACAGATGGTAAAGCATCTGTCTACAATGCAGGAGACCTGGGTTCGATCCCTGGGTCAGGAAGATTCCCTGGAGAAGGAAATGGCAGCCCACTCCAGTACTCTTGCCTAGAAAATCCCATGGATGGAGGAGCTTGGTGTCCATGGGGTTGCAAAGAGTCAGACACGACTGAGCAACTTCACTTTCACTTTCCATAACATAGATGTGGTTGACTGCCTTCATGGCTGGCATCAGTCTCTAGCTCCTTTTGAGATCAAAGTGATACCTTTTGGCCCAAAAACCTACCATAAATCACATTGTGAGACCATCTGCTGTGGCATAAGGCTCTTAGTAAACAAAAGCTTTTATCAGGCAGGACATTTCAAGGGCTTAGTTATGACCTTCCAGGAACCGAGGACAAAGGCAAGATTTCTCTTTGAACCAGGTTAATTTTTTTTTTTTTTTTAACCCCACAAGACATAAAGACCCCCTTCCCCAATTTGCGACAATTTTTTTTTAAATTTTTTTTTAATTTTTATTTTTTTAATTTTTTCAGTGGGTTTTGTCATACATTGACATGAATCAGCAATAGATTTACACGTATTCCCCATCCCGATCCCCCCTCCCACCTCCCTCTCCACCCGATTCCTCCGGGTCTTCCCAGTGCACCAGGCTCGAGCACTTGTCTCATGCATCCCACCTGGGCTGGTGATCTGTTTCACCATGGATAATATACATGCTGTTCTTTCGCAAGAGAAAAGGGAACCCTCTTACACTGTTGGTGGGAATGCAAACTAGTACAGCCGCTATGGAGAACAGTGTGGAGATTTCTTAAAAAACTGGAAATAGAACTGCCATATGACCCAGCAATCCCACTTCTGGGCATACACACTGAGGAAACCAGATCTGAAAGAGACACGTGCACCCCAATGTTCATCGCAGCACTGTTTATAATAGCCAGGACATGGAAGCAATTTGCGACAATTTTGAAGGTTCATACTAGTTTCAGATCTCACTGTAGGGTAAGATCCTACAGTGATCCTCCTTTGAGATTGCAGGGCAGCACAACTTGTCCCTCTGCCAAATCCTGTTTTCCTCCCATAGTTAAGTTGAGGATCAGTTCTTAATAATTCATTAGCATGCTATTCTCCACCTCAGGATCCACTTTCAAGGGAACCCAACTTGCAACAGTTGCCATCACAAGTGGTCAAGAAAGCAGATGCTGAAGTGAGATTTTAGAGCTAGATCTCTGACTGCCCTGTTGCTGTTTAGTTGCTAAGCTGTGTCCAACTTTTTGTGACCCCATGGACTATAGCCCGCCAGGCTCCTCCATCCATGGGATTTCTCAAGGAAGAATGCTAGAGTGGGTTGCCATATAATTCTCCAGGGGATCTTCCCAACCCAGGGATTGAACCCATGTCTCCTGCTTGGCAGGCGGATTCTTTACTACTAAGCCACCTGGAAAGCCCAAGTGGCAGGAGGGTGCCCTCTCCACCCAGACGCTAATAAAAAGCCCATCACCAGTAGAACGTAGAGAACAAATAATGCCTGGCACAAATAACAACATAGCAGTTCCATAGTTAAAACTTTGACAGTGAATTAGAATTGTATCCTGGTGGAAAAGAATGCAGTTAGGGACTTCCCTGGCAGTCCAGTGGTTAAGAATCATCACTTTCATAGCAGGGGAAGTGGGTTCAATCCCTGGTCAAGGAAATAAGATCTCACATGCTACAAGGCACCACTGAAAAAAGAAAAAAAAAAAAAAAAAGAAGAAGAATGTAGTTACCAGAAGTGATTTGATCAATCAGGTGGTGAGAATTACTGGGGCATTAATAACCATAAGAAGATGGAATTGTGTGGCTTGTTAACTGATGCTCTGGATAAAGATAATAAGAAGCAGGTGATTAATCAGCAATTAAAAGCTAAGTAGGAAATCTAGAGTGCCTTCTTGGTATCATACAGATAGATTTTAATCTCTTTCAGGAATAAGTGAAGGGAGGCAGCATTAGGGTGATGAACTATCCTAGTTTACTTGGGACTTAAGAGGTTCACAATATGTGGGGATATTCAGTTTTCAAACCAGGAAAGCCCAGGCAGACTGGGATAAATTGGTCATCCCAAGTGATACAGAAAATAGACCACACCAAAGACTGCACTGGCAGAAATCAGTGCCACTCTTGAAGACCTATGGATAAGGCAATGGTACCCCACTCCAGTACTCTTGCCTGGAAAATCCTTTGGACGGAGGAACCTGGTGGGCTGCAGTCCATGGGGTCGTTAAGAGTCGGACACGACTGAGTGACTTCACTTTCACTTTTCACTTTCATGCATTGGAGAAGGAAATGGCAACCCACTCCAGTGTTCTTGCCTGGAGAATCCCAGGGATGGGGGGAGCCTGGTGGGCTGCTGTCTATGGGGTCGCCCAGAGTCGGACACAACTGAAGCAACTTAGCAGCAGCAGCAGCAGCAGCTTCAAGACCTAAGGATGCAGGATGATCCCCATCATATTCCTGTTGTATTTATCAGACTGACCCCTGCAAAATCCAGGCAAATCTTGACGGATGATAGTAGACTATTGGAAACTCACCCAAATAGCTGCTACAATTGCTCCTCTGATATTTTTTGCCGAAGCCAATTGACACAAGTTTGGATACATGGCATGAAGTCATTTATCTGGCAAATTCATTCTTTTCCATTCTTCTTGAAAAGGAGAGGATCAAAAAGAGTTGATATTCACTTTCAGTGGACAACAGTGTACATACATCTGCAGTCTCACCCTGGAACTATGTTAACTCCTCCAGTCTCTGACATGGTATAGTCAAAAGAGACCTGGGCTGTTTGGTGGAAAGCGTATTGATTAATGTGTGTTCAATCTACCCTGTTTAGCTGAAAGTCAGATCATTTTTCTAATAGAGCTGTAGGAAGAGGAAATAGCTGCCTCCCGAGGAATAGAAATTTCCTTCATTGGGAGAGTCCTAGCGTGAACTGGGTGCTTCTTGTCATGGCCATTGCAGAAAGGAGCCATGTTTCTGATGGAGGAAGTTGGAACTGTTAACCATAATATCCTCTGATTTAGAAACAGGGTGAAGAAGATTCACGTTGGTGAGACTGGGATGTAAACTTTGGAAAAATACCTTCAGGTGTTTATATTTAATCAGAAGCCAAGAAGTATCCAAGTCCCCATCATCTAATGGCATGAACTTAAACAGAGTGGAGAAGGTATGTCTGTCAGAAAAAGAGTTTATTCTTGGAAGTCTACTTTAAGAACATTGCAGCCTCTTCAGGTTATCTCTTGGTGAATGCTGTTCATAACCTAATGTCATTTGGGCTTTATCTCTCATTCCAGTCACTCCTGTGGTGACCAGGTTAGTAATGATTTCCAGCAGCGTCATGGGTACAACTCTCAGGCCAATGTTACGCTCCTCATTGTGCGTCTTTTCCTCTGCTGCAGTGTGGAGGTCCTTCAGGAATTGCTTGGCTCTCAAGCATGTGGATGGGACAACGCTAGACCAATGGGCAATAGAGCTGGTGGAGCAATGCTTTATCTCTTCCCCCTTGGTGGATGACATGGGCATCACACATGATCCCACAGGACCCAACACCCAGTCTTATATAACAGGGGCCAACTCAGTAATACATCCTTATGTTGGCTCTTTCCTGTTCTTTCTTCCTTTCCGCTTGCTTCCAACTTCTGCCTCTTGAGGTCACACCTCTGGATAAACAACTTGCCTGTGAGTGTTTGTCTCAGGCTCTGCTTTTGGGGCAATGAAGCCTATATTCTGTAACATGATAAGGCATGTGTTATCTACCCAGTCAGATGTTACCTAGAACTATATTGTTAGCATGCAATCTCCACGTTGTGTGTGTGTGTGTGTGTGTCCTTCTGTGTTCTCACTTGTTTTCTAAGCTACATAAAACAAGGCAAAGGAGGTCAAGTTTTATTTTGAACAAAGACAGACATTTGAGGAATAGCAGCAGTGAACATTCTTTGGATTGGTCCTTATCAGTCAAGCACTGTTGTAAGTGGTTTATATGCATGATTTTACTTACTTTTCCACTAAATCCTATGGGGAAGGTGCTATTATTGTTTCTACTCAGAGAAACTGAGGCTGAGGGAATGTTATAAACTTTCTTTAAATAGCTTGGCTGGAGAATAGTGAAGCTGGGAGGACATCTGATTCCATTGTCTGATGTCAGAACAGCACTCTTAAATATGAGAAATCCCAGATGCAAATCAATATTAGGCCTTGTGGGGGTGATGAATGGGGTTTGATTGCCAGCATTTAATGGGCAAGTATTAGCACAGGATTGTGTACCAAGCTGATTTTTCTCAGGAGCCTGGAGAGAGTTGCTAGGCTCTGGAAGCAGAGATAGAATCTCTCATTCCCCAGGCAGGTGAGGGTCAGCAGAATGGGGCCATTTGACCTTTTATCTGGCTTTATCTGATTGCTGGAAAAGGGTGAACACTGTGATATTTATTTACGGTTATATATAATGTTTATGATTATTTATGATATTTGTAAATAGATGGCTCTGACTGGTAATTTATGGCTGTTTCTTCTGCTTTTCATCATAGAGACGGCCTTAAAAATAATTTCAGTTTGTCGTGAAAGGACAAATGGATGGTGTTTGCTATGTTAGTCTTCAAGTAGAAGCGGCTGGTGACACCTGGGAAAGAAAACAAATAGGATTAGGTAATTTACAAAAGTGCTTCATTTTTCAAAACCTTCTCACTTTCCTTACTTCTTCGTGTTATACCGATATAGAATGTTTGTCTTAATTAGAAGAAACAGGTCATGACTCTGAAAGCAAACAGATCCATTATTCTTCAAGAAATGCTCTAATCCTCCAGCCTGAGGTCAGGCTGTGTGGATAAGGGGTGCACTGGGGGAGGGGATTTTTTTTTAAAAAAACAACTACTGCTGAGCAAATATTTCCTTCTCCCCATGACAATAAGCTTCCAAAGCAACCCACAAATGTCTTTCTGGAGAGTATACACAGATCCAGACTCCAGGCCCAGTCCTGGTACACCTGCTCAAGCTGAAGGTTAGGTTCCTGTGATGACAGCAGTCATCCACACCATATCTGTTTCCTGGAATGGGGCTCAACAAAACAAGTGAAGGTGGGGTTTCCTTGCAGTTGACTTTTGTAAGACATACAGTCATTCATACATTCTCAAGTTTGTAATAGGCATGTAAAGTTTTGTCACATGGCATGGAGTTATTTGCATGAACCAACTTTATTAGTTTCCTGGGACTCTGGCCCCAAATGAGAACCACAGTGACAAGAACTATAACTTATGAGCTCTGTGTCCTTGCTCAGCTTAAGGAGGCTTTCTGAGCAGGTACTGGAGTGACAGGTGATTGAAAGATGAACCAGATACAGGCCATGCCTTCCAGAAGCTCACAGACTAATGGAGGAGTGTGTTAACAAATATACCCCAAATAACTAAAGCCTGAGATAGAAAGAGTCAAATTTCATCACATATAGAGGGCTAGAGGAGCTTAAGAAGGAGCTTATTTCCAATTTAAGGATCCAGGAAGGCTTTGTAGAATCCTTTGGATTTAACTTGAAGGGAGGATTGGATTTGAACACTCAGAGGTTGGGCTGGGAAGAACTTTCCAGAGGAAGGATACAGTGTGTACGAAAGCAGAAGTGTGCAAACATCAGTGTATGTGTGGACAGCAGTCTGAGACCAGTGCAGAGTCCAAGGAAATGGTGACAGAGAGTGGAGGGACTGATTTGCCCATTGGATGAGGGATAGTTGAGGAGCCATGCAGATAAATTAACCCTTTGAGAGCTGGAGCTGTGAACTGTCTGAGGTCACACGGTTAGCAGTTGGCAGTAGGGTGGATTTCAGTCCAATCTCTTGGTTTTTAGTTCATTAAGATTTTTCTTCCTCTCTTTAGATTACAAAGGGTTTCTAAACTTTGCTTTTCTACCAGCTTTGTGAATAGGTTTACCTTGCTTTTCTTCCACCCTCTCTTATCCATTAGGATACCAGCAGGTCTGAGCCAGTAAGGCTTTGGGAACAGGCATGTGTCTGTGTCTGGAGGTATGTGTGTGTGAGAGAGAAGGATTTGTGTACGTGCGTCTCTGCTTGATGTCTCTGTACTGAGGCCAACTGTGAATCACCTTTGGAATTTTGTTAAGTCAACTTGACATGGGCAAAAAGCCAGCGCAAAGAATTTTACTTTGCCCTAAAGTGTTTTTATTTCTGGGTCTAGCTGGAGCTCAGGAAATGGGGAGTGTTTCATTGACTAGGAAAACCCTTTTTTGGGTGTTGGCTGTGTGCTACTTTGGAGGAGAGGTACAGACAGAGAATGAAGAGACCTTAGAGGTCACCTGCCATAAAGTTTCCCAAGACAGCACGTGGCTTCCTCACGCAGGCTGGGATGTGCTTCTCACGGCTAGTCCCATTGGTCAACAAATAGCGATTGAGAGCTTAGTATTTGCTGGACAGGCATGTGGCGAGGAGAGAGTGAGGCCAAACTAGCCAAGGGCCTTGCAAAGTGGGGACACTCGGTTCAGAAGTGGTAGTTTCTGTGTAGAGGGTGCTTCTGGAGGCTGAGAAACTTGGTCCTGGAGACAGTTAGTTTCCCAGGACTTCAGCTCTGCAGATTCCCTTCTCTCTCAAAGCCCAGGTTTTCAGCTGATATCATCATTCTTTCACAAACTTAGCACCCCAGAAAACAGCTGGAATTGCTCCAAAACCTAGAGCCAGTTTTTAATTTTTCTGTTAAATCTTTTCTGTGTTTTGAAATTTTTCCTTTGGTGATTATTTTAAATGGAATCACTACTTCTTTTTCTTTTTAAAATTGGTTTTGAATTTAGCATTTCTTTTAGTTTCCCAATTTATCTGTTCAGTTCAATTCAGTTCAGTTGCTCATTCGTGTCTGACTCTTTGTGACCCCATGAACCACAGCACGCCAGGCTTCCCTGTCCATCACCAACTCCCGGAGTCCACCCAAACCCATGTCCATTGAGTTGGTGATGTCATCTAACCATGTCATCCTCTGTTGACTGCTTCTCCTCCTGCCTTCAATCTTTCCCAACATCAAAGTCTTTTCAAATTAGTCAGTTTTTAGCATCAGGTGGCCAAAATATTGGAGTTTCAGCTTCAACATCAGTCCTTCCAATTAACACCCAGGACTGATTTCCTTTAGGATAGATTGGTTGGATCTGTTACAAAGTATCAAATAGTGAGTGGTTTAAAATGACAGAAATTTATTTTCTCACAGTTCTGGAAGCTTGAAGGGCCATGTCCCTTCCTTGCTTAAATACAGCTTCTGGGGGCTCTTGACAATCCATGACATTCCTTGGTTTATAGGTGCATCACTCAAAGATTTGCCTTCTTATCACATGGCCTTCTTCCCTGTGTATCTCTGTGGTCACATGGTCATCTTATTAATACAAGAATTCCAGTCATTGGATTTGGGACTCACCCCAATCCAGTCTGAACTCATTTTAACAGAACTAGTTATTTCTGCAAAGACCCTATTTCCAAATAAGGTTGCTTTCTGAGGTCCCACATAGATATTGATTTAAGGGGACATTCTTTAACCCATTTCAGTATTCATAAAGGGATTTTGGGAAAGAAAGAAGGGTCACAGTAGATGATGAATTCACATTACTGTTTTTCTTCTGCTTTTTATCTCTCTGAACTCTAGATTTCCTGGGGTGGCTGTAAAGCTAGGTTCTAAAGAGTTACGGAGTTGGTGGTATAAGATCACTGGCATACAGGGAATGGGGCCAGGAGGGCAGGCATCCAGGATGGGCAGTGACATTGACTGGTTGGTTTTGACCAAACTTCAGTGATTCACCAAGGTTCACTTACCCCTGTCCAGAAGGAGTTAAACAAGATTTCTGGCATGGCTCTGATCATTTATGACTCATGTAAATTCAAACAAATCAGAAAATCTCTCTGAGCCTATTTCCCCACTTGTGAATTAGGAATAGCAACAGTACTTGCCTATCCTGCCAGTGGAGGGTGTGGTAAAGATTGAGGGAAAGGAAGCATGAGCGGTCCTTGATGATGATGATGATCACCTCTATGCAGCTAAAGTCAGGGTGACCTTTCAAAACCACACTTCAAATCCTTTTACTTCCTTCTTTTAAACCATTTAATTGCTCCTTCATATTTAGGATAAAGCCCAAACTTGTCAACATAGCTTAAAAGTCCTGTAGAATGTGGCCCCAACATACATTTTCAGAGCCAGATTTCTCTAGAAGTTCTACCTCTTCCCAATTACCCTTCTCTGACTATTCTAGCCCACACCTAAAAGCTCACTTATATCAGTACTTGATTATAATTTGTCTTGAATTATTCTTTGATTCTTTTTTGTAGGAAAACCTAATCAAATGAAATATATTGAAGCACAATCAATAAAAGCAGCAAGCTCTAGTTGGGAAGTGTCACTTGATCAGCTCTTATTTTGGTGTCCCATCCTTGCTCTTTCTCTTCATAAGCTTGACCTTGTGTAGCACTGCCTGAAAACCATTTCATGGACTTCAGTTCAAAATAGCAGAAGTGTTCTCCCTTTCTCAGACAGCATTAAAATCATGTAAAGAATTAAAAAACTAAGAATGTATAAAAACTAAAAGGAATAAGTGTATAAGTGAGTAATGATGGTTCATAAATCTCAACAAATCACTAAAAGGCAGAAAACCTTTTGAGACTTGGCTAGTAAAACAGAGTGAATAAAGTTTAGCATACTAACGTGTACTTGGATTTTGGTAAAAAGAAAACATCCATTGCCCCAAAAAAACTATAGGGAGGCTCTGTCCTTGAAGGTAGCATTCGTATCAGTAGGATTGAAAATGGGAGACAAATTGGACTCCATGCAACTGTTGGTCTCATTCCTACCATCTTCCCTGTGCAACTCAGAATAGCCCCTTTTCTCAAGATAAACATTCTCTAAAGAAACTGAACACAGTCTTTGGAAGAGGACTAATGTGAAGATTACTGCCCTAGGTCAAAGCTCTCTTCATTATGGGATTGAGGAGTCTCTAGATGTAATGGCAGGTTCCCCACTGGTTTAAGTAAAGCAAAACCTGCTGGTTGATAAGCCAAACCTTATTCATAGACCTGGTCAGCTGTTCTATTGTTTCCTTCTTAAATATGAAAAGATACTTGATGATTATCAAAGTCTTGAGCAAAGCCAGTAACCTGAAACAACAAGAAATGGAAATAATTCAAGGGACAGAGGAGAACTTAAAAAATTAGCTTCTTCAGAGGGATTTGAGAAACTTTGGTATTCATAAAACAAAAGAGAACATTATAAAAAGGAAAAAAAGAGATAAAATAAGAAAGAGCTTGTGAAACATAAATGATGGCTGCCAACAAAATAAACTACATATATAAAGATAGATATATAGATATAAAGATTGGGAGGGGAAACAAAGGAAATCTCTAAGAACTTAGAATATAAAAATGAAAAAGAGAAAGAAAAAAAGGGAGGAGAGAAGGAATTAGAAAGAGAAAGAAAACTTAGGAGGATTAATACAGGAGTAGCATCCTCTGAATAAAACACTGGCTTTAATAGAGGTTTATGAATTTACAGAGGAAACCAGAGGAGAGGAAATTATTAAATAATAAGAAAAGGAAATTACCCAGAACAGGAGAAATATACAAGTGTTCAGATTAAAATGACCTTCTAAGCATTGAGTGCAATAAATAAAAAAAGATCCTCATCAAGACAAATAATCATAAAATTTTGTTTTATTGGAAATAAAGATAGGGTCTTAAAAGTTTCTTGAGAGGAAAAGCAGGCAACTTAGAAAGGAACAAGAGTCAGTGTCTTAGTTTGTTCATGCTAAGTCACTTCCATTGTGTCTGACTCTTTGCGACCCTGTGGACTGTAGCCCACCAGGTTCCTTTGTCCATGGGATTTTCCAGACAAGAACACTGGAGTGGGTTGCTGTGCCCTCCTCCAGGAAATCTTCTCAACCCAGGGATTGAATTCATGTCTCTTATATCTACCTGTGTTTGCAGGGAGGTTCTTTACCACTAGTGTCGCTTGGGGAGCCCATTGTTCATGCTACTATAACAAAATGCAAGAAACCAGGGTGGCTTATAAAAACAAACATTTATTTCTCACAGTTCTAGAGGCTGGAAGCCCAAGATCAAGGGACTGGTATGGTCACATTTGGTGAGACCCTCTTCCCGGTTCATAGTTGGCCCCTACTCATTGTATTTCCAAAGTGGTGGTAGGAAGCTAAATGCACTAATTCTATTCATTAGGGTCCCAACCCTCATGACTGAAGCAACTCCCAAAGTCTCCACCTCCAAATAATATCACACTGGGCATTTGAATTTCAATATATGAATTTGAGGGAGACACAAACATTCAGACCACAGCAATTGTCCTAACATTAAAATTCTTAATAGCAGCACTGAGTTCTAGAAGACTTTGAACAATTCTTTTAAAGTTCTAAGTAAAGATGGCTTTTGCTCTAAATTCTATACCTAGCTAATCTATCAATCAAGTTTGAGGTCAGAATAAAAATCATTTTTTTCAAGGGCCCACTGAATTAGGAACTAATTAGAGAATATGTTTTAGGAAAAAAGAGAAGGGAGTTTGGAGAGAATGGATTCATGTATATGTATGGCTGAATCCCTTTGCTGTCCACCTGAAACTATCACAACAGTGTTAATCTGTTATACTCCAAAAGTCAAAAAAAAAAAAAAAATCAAAGGTATGAATTAAGAAAGAGGATGCTATGGGAAACAAAGCCTCCAAGCTAGAAGAGCAACAAACAAAAATCCCATCCTGAAGTTGCATCTCAAATCTCAGGAGAAACTAGTCCTGATGAGAGAGCAAAGACAGGGGATGGTATGAAAGAGGTCATGGCCATGCGGAGGACAGGGGATCTTATAGGATGAACTGTATACTGAGAACTTTGATAATCGTGAGGTTGCTATAATACTGCAGAAAATAAGAAAAAGGAAAAATAAATCAGAGACTTCAGGAAAACAGTTATAACACAAGAGTACAAGAAAGTCTAGGTCCAAATATAAAGCCAACACACCTGAGGCATGATTTCGACCAACTGATGGAATGTGAAGAGAAGAATTCTTTTGAATAGGTGCCAGAAATATGTTATTTTCATGTTTTTCAACTTTTAATATTTACTCATATAAATCATGAAGGACTTAACTGGTTTCAAACAGAATATAAATATTATGTATCTTGATAATGTAAGCATTACAGGTATAGCTGACAGAGGTTGGGGAGTGGAAGAGAGGAAGAAGGAAATAGCTGTGAATAGTTGATGGAACAAGAAGTGAGCTTTAATCTGCCACTTGAAGTTGCTGATGTTGAGAGGAAGAACTGAAAATGAGAGTGTAACTAAATTGGGGTGGGTGGAGAGGAAGCAAGGTAGAGGTGATGGAGGCAAGTTAAATTTTCATCCATCATAGTGGAAGTCAGTAGATAATGTCTAAGTATAATAAATCAAGAAATAGAGCTATATATCTTTTATAGAGAAATTGGAAGTAACCACTAGAAGAAATAAAAATAGAAATGATTAAAAGTGCTTGCTTCTGGGAGGAAGGAATGGGTGGGGCACAGGAGGAGGTCACCAATTTTCAATGTAAGTCATTTCATACAGTATTTGATTTTTTAAGCCATATACACATATTACTTACACTGCATTAAAAAAAGACATATATACACACAAAGAAAACTGCTGGGTGACCTTTGAAACTTGCTTTTAGCCCTCAATTTCTATTATAATTAGCTGAAATTTCAGCTCAGCTGAATATAACTGTAATTAAAAATCTCAACTGCCTAATGGCAGACAATTAGCTGGAGCTGTCAGGAGCCAAAAAGAATGATGGGCAGCTTGAAGATTTTGCTGTAAGGCTTGGCAGCAAACTGCCAAGGATTCCCGCTCCCTGATTCCACCTTCTTGTCTTCTAATCCCAAGGAGACAGCAGGATTTATGGCAGAATCCTTGGCTTTAGATTTCACTGCAGACCTCCTTCAGGTCTTGGCTTCACCACTTATTGCCAATGAGACCTTGGGCAAATTATTTAACCTTTCTGATATTTTGTCAGCTGCAAAATGGGGATAACACCTGCCTTGAGATATAATAATAAAGATTGAATAAAATAAATAGGTGATGATCACAGCATAGTGCCTGGGACACTGTAGCTATTTAATCAGTGGCAGCTATTAGAGAGAAACAACACTATACGGTTAAAACACTATTCTGGAAAAATATAGGTCCTTTCCACTTGACAGAATTTGAAACATTGATGTGAAGTCTTCTGTTCTAGCCTTCGGAATCCGCTTGTTAGGAATTGCTAATAGGCAACGCTTATGTTACCACTCTCACCCATGGCAGACATAGCTCATTGATCTCAGTATTCATTTTTTTTTTCAATTGAAGTACAGGTGGTTTACAATGTTTTGTTAGTTTCAGGTGTAGCAAAGTGATCCAGTTATACATATATATGCATATATCTGTATTTTTTTTTTAAATTGAAGTGCAATTGATTTACAATGTGTTAGTTTCGGGTATACAGCAAAGTGGTTTTGTGACATGTATGTACATTACATATATACATATTAATATGTGTATACATGTATACATTCTTTATCAGATTCTTTTCCATTTTAGGTTATTATAAGACATTGAATAATTAAATACGGTTCCCTGTGCCATATAGTAGGTCCTTGTTTTTTATCTGTTAATCTCAGTATTCTCATTTGCTAATTTGGATGTGGCTGAAGGATGTTTTTCAGTATAACTTTGAAGATAACCATTAAGAATTAATCAAAATTGGAACTTGAGGTAAAAATCTATTTTTTTTTTGTCTTTGACTAGGTAGATAACAGATCTATTAAGATGACCAGTTATCTTTTGATAACTGATTTTTAAACACTTTTAAAGGCTACTTTCCATTTACAGTTATTACAAAATATGGGCTATATTCCCCATGTTGTAGAATACACCCCTGTAGCCTATCATATCCCAATACTTTGTACCTCCCATTCCCTCACCCTTACATTGCCTCCCAACCCTCCCCACTGGTAATCACTAGTTTGCTGTCTATATTTGTGAGTCAGCTTCTTTTTTTGTTATATTCACTAATTCTTTGTGTTTTTTAGATTACACATGTAGTGATACCATACAGTATTTGCCTTTCTCTATCCGACTTATTTCACTAGCACAATGCCCTACAAGTTCGTGTATATGTGTATATATATATATCATTTCCTATATATCTTAGGTCAATTCCATATCTTGGTTATTGTAAATAATGCTGCTATGAACATTGGGGTGCATGTATCTTTTTGAATTACTGTTTTTTTTTCGATATATACCCAGGGGTGAAATTGCTGAGATCAGTCATCTCTATGGCTGAGTGGCCATATGGTCACATGCAGGCAACAACATGCATCAGTTTTCTCTGTTGACATACAGTGATTCCCCCATTGGTGCCTGGAGCTTCATGGACAGGGCTGGTGTATAAGGGCTTCAGTGACCCTATGGAAGCTAGTGTGTTTACCTAAAAGTTCGTCATTAGCAGAGTAGGAACCTGGGTGGGATGAGGATAAAGTCCTGATGATTGTAGGAACATTATGGAACTGTTTGGGTTACAAGGGGATACATCATGGGTATGTTCTCAAATGCACTTGATTTCAATGACTACAACTTTCAGACATCAACCAAATTCTTATTCTATTAACTATTTTATTACCAGTTCGTCAAATGTCTGTGAATTTCTTTGCTGCTTGCTTTCCATGCACTCTTCTCTCCAGGAGACTACCTACTGAAGGGGTGGACTAAGCCCTTTAAAGTAGCTGTTCCTTAAGTCTATAGAGTAATTTCCCATTCACCCACCCATGATAGCTTCTAAACCATCATGCCCAGTTTACAGACGCATAATTCCATAAGATTCCATGTAGGGGAGAGAAGGTGGGCGAGGGAAGGCCTATGGGCAGTGGACTGGTGAAATTTTTTGGAAAGAGTCAAAGGTGCTGCTCATGAGGTTAGAAGAAGGCATGATTTTGAACTCACAAGAGGATGAGAGCTTTGGGCTTGGGATAGTTGTCCTTCCACTGGTGTTCATTTAAATATTATGTGATGGCTGCCTGGGCTTCCCTGGTAGCTTACACGGTAAAGCATCTGCCTACAATAGGGTAGACCAGGGTTGGGAAGATCCCCTGGAGAAGGAAATGGCAACCCATTCCAGCATTCATGCCTGGAAAATCCCATCGACGGAAGAGCCTGGTAGGCTACAGTCCATGGGGTC
Organism: Dama dama; assembly: GCF_033118175.1. Lineage (NCBI taxonomy): Eukaryota > Metazoa > Chordata > Mammalia > Artiodactyla > Cervidae > Dama > Dama dama. The sequence continues at coordinate 39,067,760 of NC_083691.1, forward strand.
GCAAAGAGTTGGACACGACTGAGCGACTTCACTTTCACTTTCAATGACTGCCTCTTCTATGCTTTCTCTGAGAGAAAAACAAACAAAATCCAGTCGGTCCCTGAACCCTGTGACATTAGAACCAGAGAGATACTTCACAGGTGCAAATTTGATCTGTTACAGATAGATGTGAAGCAAAGTGCACCCCCTCCCCCCGCATCCCCATTCTCTGCACATGTGCCTGCCTGGTTGGTACAAAGCCATACATGGGTGTGTGGTTCTTTTTTGCACATCTACTCATTCCTGGCTTTCAGATGGACTGCTCTCCGAAAAGGAAACAACTTGCAAGAGGAAACACACCCACACCATTCCTGTTGGGGCGGGAGGGATACGTGTGGGTGGAGGGAAGGAGAGTATGAAATCCAAAGGATGATTAAGGGAATTTGACAAAGAAAACGACTTCTTCCACCCATTTAACACCCACATTAATCCACTTGGATGATCAAATGCAAAAGACAAAGAGAATTACAACCTTTTCCAGTCCAAGAAATAATAATTATTCAGAAGAAAATCGTGGCAAAATGAAGAATAAACCAAGCAAAAAGAGGAGGGGAGAGAGAAAGAAAGAAGACACACACACACACACACACACACACACACATGTGCACACACACAGAGATGGGAGAGACAGATATTGAGAGAAAAAAAGCCAACAGTTGGGTCTCTGTTTGGGCAGGCTTTGTATGTTTCACTTCCTCTCAGTTTAAAAGTAAAAAACAGAAAAGAGTCAAACTGTTTACATGCACCAGCAATGGAAAACTAGTGATTGTGCTAATCCCGATGTCCCCTTTACAGTGGCTCTGTGCTATTTTCCTGGCAGAAGTCGCAGAGGTCAGCTGAGGAGAGAGTAAATTCTCAAGGCTGTCACGTGGCAGCTATGTCATTCTATACAAACTGCTCCTATTTATGTGCTGGGTTTTATTTTTAAAAGCTCTGCTGTCCCCTGGTAGAAGGAGGGAGTAGAAGCGGGAAGAGATAACTTGTGAACCAGGTTAGAAGCAGAAAGAGAAAGGAAGGAGAGAAAGAAAGAGGATGGGTCCAATTTTCTTGGGAAGCATATTGTATTGTTCGGCTTGCCTGGCTCTGTTCCAGGGGCTCAATTGAAAGTGAATTTCTCTTATTGAATTCCATCCAGAGATATCATAACCTCAAAAGGCTACTATTACCCAGAGGGCTTCAGATGGAACCATTTGTGCGTGACTCTTGAAATGCAGGGAGTCACAATTGTCATTCGACAACACGGGACCTGTCAGGCCAGCTCCTTTCAGGGTGAGGGGGATTGTTGACATAATCTGGCCTCTGGTCCCCTTCAGAGCGACCAGTTTCTCTGTTTCTCAGGCTTCTTCTTCTTTTCTTTTTTGCTTGGCAGGTGCAGCAGCAAGAAAACTGGGGAGTTTCACAAAAACGGACGAGAACAACAACAAAAATAGGCTCAGAGTGATTTAAACATCAAATGCCTACCCTGTGCAGGCAGAATAAGGGGCCATAGGTCTCCGTACAGGCCTTCAGGGTCTTTGGGACTTAGTTTATCTTTTTAACCAAAAGAGGCAGTGAAAATATTACAACCCCCCACAAAACTAGTAGAAAACCAAACACAGTCTCAATAAAGATACTCAAAGAAGAGCAAAGGCTTTGGGAAAGCAAATCAGAGTTGACTTTCTGGTTTGTAGGGATAGTTTTTTTCCTTCTTTTGAACCATAACAACAGCTATATGCTATGATAGTGGTTTCTCAAATATTTCCCATCTTGTCATCTCCCGTTCCTTCTGTTTCTCCGTTCCCTCATTCCCCTTTAACTGCCTCCTTCTATTCATGGCAGCCTGGATTCCTTTTTCTTTTTCTCCCTTCCTTTCAGCATTAAGTGGTGAGAGTTGCTTTCCGAAGCTTCGCCCTGATAATAAACCCCTCTTGTGTGGTGACTCCACTTATTCTTAGATACACACAACCTGTTTTGAATGGGGCTATGGAGAGAAACTCAAATAGAATTAACTACTCTTTTCAGAAGTTGCTGAATACAAGCTTTGGTTCTCAAAATCAAGTTTCAATGACTGGTTTCTTTTGAACAAAGTGCAAAGGAATTCAGAATAATAAGTGTAACAAGATGGAGAAAATTTTATTCACCAGTATTCTTGAAGAAAACACTGTAGGCGTTTGGGAGAACTACTTTGATAAGCCACTTCGGCTGGGGATTAAGCCCCCAAAAGATGCTCAAGTAACAAAAGACACTCCACTGCCTCGGAAGGAGGTGGGTCCTGTTACTTGGAGAGTCCTTTGTTTTGCTGAATTCAGTGAGGAGTTTGGTAAGCCAGCATGGAAGAATGAGGAGGGAAGAACTGGAGGCCTGAGAGAAGAGGAAGTTCGAGGTGCAGGATGAGGAGGGGAGAGAATCTGAGAAAAGGAGAGAGGAGACTGCAAAATGAAATGCCACAGGCTTCACAGCTAAGGTGGGTGGGGGGACTGAGTTTATTTGTTTAACATTTTAATCACAAAGTTTTGAAACATATTTAAAAGTAGACAAAATAATATAATGAATCCCCAGGTACCCATCACTATGCATGGACAGTTTCCTTTTCATCTGTATCTTCAATGTACTTCTTCCTCGCTCTCTTTTTTTTCAAATGTACTTTTTTTTTTTTTTTAATGCTGGGTTGTCGTCGTGGCTGCGTGGGCTGTTCTCTAGTTGCGACGAGTGGGGGCCACTCTCCAGCTGCAGTGCATGGTCTTCTCCTTGCTGTGGCTTCTCTCGTGGTGGACCTCGGGCTCTAGGGAGCATGGGCTTCAGTGGTTGTGAAGTGTGGGCTCAGGCTCTACAGCGCAGGCGCAATAGTTGTCGCACATGGGCTTAGAGGTCCCTGGGGTTTGTGGAATCTTCTGGACCAGGGATCAAATCTGTGTTTCCTCCATTGGCAGGCAAATTCTTTACCATTGAGCCACCAGGGAAACCCTCGCCTCTCTCTTTTTATCTTGAAGCAAATCCAAGGGGAACTTGGAAGGAAAGAAGTATTTTTTAAAAATTTATTTGATTGAAACATAGTTGATTTACAGTCTTGTGTTAATTTCCGCTGTACAGCAAAGTGATGCAGATTTATACAGATATTCTTTTTCATTTTGGTTTATCACAGGATATTGAATATAGATCTCTGTATTATGTAGTAGGACCTTGTTATGTAACCATTCTACACACAATAGTTTGCATTTGCTAGCCCCAAACTCCCAATCCATCCCTCCCCCTTGGTAACCACAGTCTGTTCTTTATGTCTGTGAGTCTGTTTCTGTTTTGTAGATGAGTTCATTTGTGTCATATTTTAGATTCCACATATAAGTGATATCATATGGTATTTGTCCTTCTTTTTCTGACATACTTCACTTAGTGTGGTAATCTCTAAGTCCATGCATGCTGCTGCAAATGGCATTATTTCATTGGGAAGAATTATTTAATAGGGATTTTAACACAGCTTGCAGTCGTATGTTCTGCCTCTTGTACGGTTTTCCATAGCATGTGCCTTGGTCACTAATGTTTATATGAGTAGATTCATCCTAGAGGAAATCATAGGACACACTGTTCTGACCAGGGTTTAAGCAAAGTGAAAAGTCACAACACGTGTGGACCCAGGACCTGAATGATGAAGAATTAGCTGACAGACCTAAGTTGTATAGATATTACAGATATTGGCTGAAAAGGAAAATGTGATCTAAAAACAAGATGTTAAAATATCTGTATACAAGTCTCTTTTTAACTTTTCTACTCACCATAAATTTTAGACACACTTTCAAGTGTCTATTTACACAGTGGCTTGATGATAGACAGAGAACACTTGACTGAGAGTTAGATTCTTGTATGACTTAGTTATGAGATATTGGGCAAATTGCCCATCTCTCCAGGTCCATTGTTCACTCATATCTGCCCTAATTCTCAGTGTTATTTTGATTGTCAAATTTGGGAAATGCAGGTAAAAATCTTTTAAAACATGGTGCTTTATCAATATGAGTTATATAGCATTAATGTTATTGAAGAAGGCAGGGCATGATTCTCCCATCAGTGCTCTAGGCCAAAAGGACTCCATCTTTTAGGTTCTCTTAAAGGATTCATGTGTTAGGATCTGAAGTCTTAAGAAAAGAGTTATTAGTTTTACCTTTAGAACATGCTTTTCTGAATGCCCTCATTTGTTGTTCAGTCACTCAGTTGTGCCCAACTCTTTGTGACCCCATGGACTGAAGCATGCCAGGCTTCCCTGTCCTTCACCATCTCCCAGAGTTCACTCAAACTCATGTCCATTGAGCTGATGGTGCCATTGAGTCAATGATGATGTCCTCATTTGATCTTTGATTAAGAAAGTGAAAGTGAAAGTCGCTCAGTCGTGTCTGACTCTCTGTGACTTCATGGACTGTCTGTGAAATTCTCCAGGCCAGAATACTGGAGTGGGTAGCCTTTCCCTTCTCCAGGGGATCTTCCCAACCCAGGGATCAAACCCAGATCTCCCGCATCGCAGGCGGATTCTTTATCAGCTGAGCCAAAAGGGAAGCCCCTTTGATTAAGAACCATTTCTTAATTTTTGTGTTGTTTACCATCTGGAGAGGCTGGGAATGTGCAAAAACAGCAAGTCTTGGTATCCTTTGTTTGAATAGTTATTTTGGTCTCTTTTCTTTTGCATTTTACTATAAGCAGCAAAAAGAAACCTAGTGGCCCCTTTAACATTCTGGCTGCAAATCTTCTCAGCTAGATTATCCATTTCATTAGTTACATGTTCTGCTTTCCAAATTACTGCAGGTGACAGTGTTGCTAAATTTTCTTCCACTAAGTCTTAGCACTATGTCTCCTTTCCCCCACTTTCCCAAAAGACGCTTTTTATTTTCTCTACTAGTAGCCTCCTCATATTCCAAAGTTTTTCAAACAGTGTGTTCAAGGTACTTTAAGCTCCCACTAACAATCTATTCTGAATTCTATAGCTTTGTAGCTTCTGATCACTCTCTGGATCCTTCTTGTCATTCTCCTATTTGAGATTTTTGTTGCAGCTGAACTTCACTTCCAGGTACCAAAATATGTATTAGTTATTAAGGCTGAGTAACAAATCTTCAAACTTAGCAGGTTAGAATAATAAACTTTTATTACCTCTCAGTTCCTGTGGGTCAGGAATCTGGGAGCAGCCTACATGGGTGTTTCTGGTTCATGGTTTCTCACAAGGCTGTAATCAAGGTGTCAGAATAGCTGCAGTAGCCTGAGGGTCCACCCAGGCTAGAGGACCAATCCCTGCTACGTGGGCCATGGTGCTGCTCACAATGTGGTGGTTAGCTTTCTTCAGAACAAGTGATTTAAGAGCACAAGAGAGAGGTAGCTTACTGCCTTTTATGACCTAGTCTTGGTCACACAGTGTCACTTTTTCCTTATTCTAGGCATTAGGAGTAAGTCACATAGTCCAACCCGTACTCAATGAGAGTGTATGCACAAAAGCATGAACTGTTGGAGGTCATGACCATTTGCGGGCCATCTTGGAGGCTGGTGACCACATCTACTGATACTATAAGCTGGTTACTACAGTCAGGTCATGTGATCTCCTGGAGACACCACAGTGAACGAGACGTTATCCTTGTCTCTGAGGAACTCTAAAGGAAGTTCAAGTTGTGGGGGATAGAGAGAAGTAAACTGGAAGTGTCACAAGTACCATGACAAAGATACAGGGGCTCTGTGAGCAATGGGGCAAGGGGGCCTAACCTAGACCAGAAATGAAGGCTCCTGTGTGGGTGAGAAACTGGGTTCTGTAGGGGAGAATCAGGGAGAAGTAGGGACAGAAGATAGAAGACCCTGAACACCAGGCCAGGGATTTTAAACTATGCTTAGTGCGTGATAAGGAGACACTGATGTCTTTGGAGCCAAGATTGTTTGAGTCTAGATAATAGACGGTCAGGACTTCCCAGGTCGGACACAACTAAAGCGACTTAGCACTCATACAATATAGGATCAATTCCCTCCCTGCCACCTTCGTTTCTTAAAAATATAGTGCTGAAACAGGTTCCTTCTTGCCTACATTTGGAAGGACCCAGGAAGAGAAGGATCTAGAAAGTAGACCTCAGGACAGAGTTCTGTGAGCCCCAGTCAGACCATGGGCCCTGTGTAACAGGTACTGAGTCTTACTCAGGGAAAATACTCTCATAGATTCAGTATTTTCACTGCTCATCTGATTACTGTTTAGCATCTTGTCTGATTAATGGAGCTTGTAGATGTTTGGCAAGAGAAGTTAATCAGCTATTAATCACCATAGAGTTTCTCTGTAGCTTTTCTGGAAGAGCATCTGTGTTATAATTGAAATTGTTAGTTGTTTCCTGAATGTGGGTGCAGAGAAGGGCCAGAGGTAGACAGTTGTGGGTCTCTTCTTGGGACGGTTTGGCACAGGTACCTTGGAGTTTGTTTGGCTGCTGTTAGAAGAATGTAACTTATTTTCCCAAGCTCATGGGTGTCTAAGGAAGGCAGCTTTCAACTAGAAGAGAAGAAAAACATGGGATATGTGGTTCTCTGTGATGAACCACAAATTGGGCACTCCATATGGTCCTAGCTCTAGCTCTGTATCTATGCAGCCACACCACGCTGGCCAGATCTTTTAACTTCTTGGGACTCAAAGCTCTTATCTTTTAAATGAGACATTTTGGGAATTTCCAAAACCTGTTTCTGTAGACCACATGGCCCAATGGCTGCTTTAAATGAACACAGAATTCCCGGTCAAATGAGTTTGGAAACTCTATATACTACATATGACTCTCGGAGAGTCATGACAGACACCAGTTTAACTAAGAGTGAAAATGTTGTGGCCAGATAACAAAACAAAAACATGTTTCACCTAGCACGTACCCAAATGCTTTTGATCACAGAACCCTTTGTTCATTAAACATCCAGAAACACCAGCAGATTGTGTTCCTGGCTTCATTTTTCTGGTTTCTGATTCAATTTCATGACCAGCTTTCGGTTTTCTCTCTGGAAATATTCTTGTGGGCTCTTTACTGTTAAACTTCATAACCAACCCACCTGCTTCTCAGCTCTGAGATGGTCTCCTGGATTATAAACTGAGGCTCACGTCTGATTTCTCTCCCCTACTGCTAACCTATGGTGACAGAGGCTTAGGACCACGTCTCTAGTCTGCTTAGCTCTCACCTTGCCATCCATTCATTTGTGTGGTAGCAGAATACCATGTTGGCTAGGATTACCTTTTATTGTATAAAAAGGACAGTGTAATTTGGTGAGAGCTGGATATGAAGATTATTTGGAAAGTTAGCTACGTGACTTTTGAGGATCAAATTCTGATTTTTAAATGACAACCTCATCTTGTGAATTCACTGTTTCATTCAAGATACATTGACTGCCCTAACTCTACCATTCTACAAAGAGAACACATTTATTTCCGTGAGTTAGCACAATATTAGACTTTAGGGGGTCTTACTCTTTTCCTTTGGATACTACTTGTCATCTTGGAATTTATTGTTTCAATCTAAAGCAATACTGTAGGCTTGTAGCTGGAATATGCCTTTTCAGAGACCGAATGTAAATTGCCAGAATGAGGCAGCAATCTATGTAACTGTTAAGTCCTATTAGTCATGTTAAAGACCATTGATTTTCTGAGAAATTAGCTAAAACTTTAGAGATCCATGTGAAGTCAAAGATTTGCAGAACTATCCAGTGGCTCATCTTCTTTGCTAACTTTCATGATGAATTTTAGGACACGAATTCTCAAGGAGGAGGAAGAGATTAAGGAATTACCCAAGTCTTAGGTAACAATATCTGGTTACTAATTTTGATTCAAGCCAGTTCTGAGTCATATATAATTCTTGATAAATATGGTGGAGCTGGATGTCTAATTCCTTTTTGAGCAAGAAAAGTCTGTTTGATCATAGGCATAAAATCTACCTAAGCATGCACTGTGACTGGTTCATATTCTTAAACCAAATTTATTATTGACTTGGCTATATGCACTGAGAAATAAAACTGATGACCATACCATAATGAGACTATCTGTTAACCAGCACCCCACAACTTTATATCCACATCTCTTATGCTGCTTTGAGAAGTTTTATTTTTGTTGTTTTTCTGAGTCATCAGGATTCCCTGAGACCACTGTCTGCATGCATACTTCTGAGCCCAGGTTTCTTTTTGGCATTGAAATGTTAATGTAATAAAATTTTTTAACACTATTGGAGGAACTGTAGGGGAAACAAAAATTCCTTCTACCCTCCTGGGTTCTGTGACTGGCCTAGAAATGAAACTGACATATGAGAGGGAAACAGGGAAAAAGTATACAAATTTATTTAATCTTTTCACATGTATGTGGGGTTCTTCAGGGGGAAAGTGAGGACCTGAAGAAGCTGTCAGGCTCCAAAGCTTACCAGTGAGTGATAAATTATGGGGATTTAAAAAGACAAAGAGGTTTGAGCCAGAAGGAGTAAGGGTGGAACAATGATCAGGAAATATATGGGGAGGAACTAATGGAATATGTAGGTTGTTACAGGAGATTTTTTTGGTAGATCCATTTCAGCATGGACTCTCAGTCTTTGGTGATAAGGATAGTTTCTTCTGGGTTCAGGGCATACCAGAGCCTTTCCTGCACCTGCTGTTTCTCAAGTACCTCAAAATAATCAAGATGCCTAAGTGGCATATTTTGGGGATGGTGGGCAAGTTCTAAACCCCTTCGAAATCCACTTTATGCCAAATGATACATAAACTCATTTTACCTGGACTGTCTTCTTGAGCTCTGCAGAAGTCACTGGCCTGTCAGCATGGGTGCTCACCAAAGTTATTGCATCTTCATGAAACTATTGTAGAATCTGATAAAGGAGTTGGGCCAGATGGTCTCTGAGTTCCTCTGTAGCTCTACCATTTTGCAACTCTGAAAAGAAGAAATACCAAAAACTACTTTACTTTCATTTCCAGAAATCAGGTAAGAAATTGGCCTTAATGTGATAGCATAAATGATTAAAACTTCTCTTGAAAATAACAGTTTCAAGGTCCTCTTGTCTAATTGCTCTGTCTAGAGCATCCATTTGAAATGGTCTCTTGCCCTGGTATTTCTTGTAGCTAAGTTGTCCCTGTTATCAAGGGCTCTGGTATCATGCCACACATGGGTTCAAATTCCATCTTACTGGATTTGTGACTTATGGCTGGCCTCTTAACCTACCAGAGCCTCAGTTTCCTCCTCTGTAGGAGGAAGTGCATGGCTCTGGCGTTTGCCTCGCAGGGTTGCTGGGAAGATTAAATGAGTCAATCCGTGCAAAGAGTGCAGCCTAGTGCTTGGTAGGGGGATGCTCAAATTCCTGGTTTTGGGACCACAGAGCCCCCGTCTTCACCCTTTGTTGTGTGGAAACTTAGTTTGCATTTTGCTTATGTGGCTGCTCCGGATTGGTTGCCCTCTGGAGCCTCGAGTCCCCATCTTTATCATTGTCCTAAGCTTCTGCCATAGCTTCTTCCACTATCCACCGTCTGTACACTCACACACATTCACATCTTCCTCTTGCTCCTCACAAACCCTCCTATTGCTTCTTGAAGGTAGAAAAATTATCCCAATTATCCTGAAAGCAATTTTCTCCCAAGTACTGGTTACCAGTCCTTCTCCCTGATGAGATTGTGTTCTTCCCAACACCCGAAGTTTAAACAATTGGGATGGGCTTGGCTTCATTCCTTCACTCCTTTTAGGAAGCATGGAGGTGGTGTGAAGGCAACTCTCATTTGTGGATACTGTGGCCCAGAGAGGCATGATCTATATCAAGAATGCATGAATGGATGGAATGTACAATGTCTAGAGTCAGCTTCATTATAATATCGAGAGTCAGCTTCCCTGGTGGCTCAGATGGTAAAGAATCTGCCTGCAATGCTGGACACCTGGGTTTGATACCTGGGGGAGGGGAGGAAGATCCCCTTTAGAAGAGAATGGCTACCCTCTCCAGTATTCTTGCCTGGAGAATTCCATGCACGGAGGCACCTTGTGGGCTACAGTCCATGAAGTCACAGAGTCAGACACTACTGAGCCACTCACTAACACTTTCACTTTTAGAGTAAGCATAACTCATACTCATACTTTTTTTTTCCCCCCTAACTCAAGAGTTTGGTCAAGAGACTTTAATTTTTTTTTAAATTTGAGGCTGTTCAGTGCCAAGCAGATATCATTGGGGTGGTGATGCTATCAGAAAACTCTCTTTCTTTCATACCTGGGATTGTGCGTGCATGCTCAGTTGCTCAGTTGTGTTCTACGCTTTGTGACCCCACAAACTATAGCCTGCCATGCACCTCTGTCTATGGGATTTTCCAGGCAAGAATACTGGAGTGGGTTGCTATTTCCTCCTCCAGGGAGTCTTTCCAACCCAGGGGTCGAACCTGTGTCTTCTGTGTTTCTTGCATTGGCAGGCAGATTCTTTACCACTGAGCCACCTGGGAAGTCCTTACTTGGGATTAGGTGAACCATTTTTTCCACTGAGGGAGCACAGAGAAGTGGAGGACCAGAGCACCTCCATGCTGAGTCCTTTCATATGGACCATGGCCTCCCTGGCCCTGGTAAGAGCTGGAACGTCTCTGCTAATACCTAAGCCAGAGGATCTCAGACATTGGGATTTTATTACCCAGCAAAACAGGGATCACACAGATTTGGCAGTTAATTGTTAATTTTGCCGGTAAAGATTTTACAAAAAAACAAAAGCAAACTGAAAAAACAAACTTTAATTTAGAATCACAGTCATTTCACAAAAGAAAGAACTTCTTAATGTCAAAAGTAGGACAAACATAACAGGACTCTCCTTTAACTTGAATAAATTTAGCCTTATAAAGAATTGATTATAGCGTCCTTATTTTTAAAATGTGCCCTGAACTGGGAAAAATGTTGGTATGAGGTAGTACCTGTCCATGGCCTCATATTTGAGTCATGCAAGGACACCAGGAAGTGAAAGGAAGAATATGATTGAGATGAAATGAATAAATTAAGCAGAAGTTCCACTGTGTCTTTTAGATAAAGTAGTAGTCAAACTTTCATCTTGTTATATTTTGAGTCCCCAGTTCTTATTGCTTGATTAAAATATTTCAGAATAATACATTTAAAATAGTGAGATAAATTCATTTTCCATTGACAAAAAGGCCAGTGACTTTTCTTCAGTTTATAGTAGGATAATTTGCTCAGAACGCAGTTGGCCTCTGCAGTCCTTATTGAGAGAGTTCTTGCCCATAGCCTGCTGGTCCTATTTGCATGCTAATCATTTCTGTAATTGATCTCCCCAGCTCCCGTCAAACATGGTAGGAGGCAGCTCTGAAATTAACTAAGGTTTGCAGAGTGGGGCCATGCCAGTTGGGGGCTGGGTCACGTGGGCATTGTGGAGCTGTCTGACTCTCCACTGCACTCTGCCCTGTGACCCCATACTGGAGAATTCTGGTCAGTGTGCAGGTAAAATAGCCTTGATTGTAACACAGAGTTCATGGTGCAGGTCAGCCAAGGGTTATTATTGTCAAAATGTAACAAGAGAAGTTTAATTTTGTCTTGTGTTTAGAGGAAAGTAGGAGCGATGCTAGTGACCAGGCAGCTGGTTTTGGGTTATGTATTGATACTTAGATTGTTTGCCATAAAATGCTTCTCTCTATGTGAGTCACTAACATGCTGAGAGAAAGGAGAAGGGGGAGAGAGAGAGAATGAAAGTGTTCTTAATTTTAACCAAAGATCTGAACACAACTAGAAGAGCAACTATTGTATTTATACAATATAGAGTGAGACAACTCCAAGGAAACACAGACATCTACAAGGAACCACAGACATCTCTTATTCTTAACTCTCAGTTTCTCCAAAATGAACTAAAGATTCAGGGAAGTTTAATGACTTGCCCAAGGTCATACCCTTGGAACAGGGTATGTGTGCTAAGTTGCTTTAGTCATGTCTGACTCTTTTCGACTCCATGGGTTGTAGCCCACCAGGCTCCTCTGTCCATGGGATTCTCCAGGCAAGAATACTGAGTACTGTGCCCTCCTCCAGGGCATCTTCCAACCCAGGGATCAAACCCATGTCTCTTATGTCTCCTGCACTGGCAGGTGAGTTCTTTACCACTGGGAAGCCCCTGAAACAGGGTATAGAGCTGCACTACCCAAGATGGTAGTCATTAGCCATACATGACCATTTAAATGGAAATTGGTCAATATAAAATGAAAACTTCAGTTCACTAGCCACATTTCAAATGCTCAATGGCCATCATATTGGATGGCACAGAGGGAACATTACCATGGCTGCAGAAAGGTCTATAGATAGTGCCATTCTAGAGACTCTTGGTTCAAGTTCTCTCCATTATTACATTAAGATTCCCTCTCTACCTTATGTACACAATCTGCATCTATAATTCTTGTGTACAGTGCGAAAAGCACATTTTAACAATAATTTAAGAATAAAGTCAAAGTCTCCTATTCCTGCCCATCTTTGAAAGTAGGAGCAACTTGAATAATTTTCATAACTTTTCTAGGACTGGCACTTACCTGTAAGCATTTTTCCCATCATGCAGAATTATTGGAGTCTGGTTTAGCAATATGGTGCTTTGACTTTAGGGTGCAACTTTTCCTTTAAAGCTAATATTGATCTAACAGTGAATTCTTTAGAAAACTCATACAGCTCCTTGAGGAAACATTGGCCAAGGTGATATGGTGTCACAGATGTCTGAGGACTTTAAATTAACACCGTAAATCTCAGGATTATGGGGGGAAGAATGAGCAAGTTTATTGAATGTCTCCCATCTGGCTGTGTTTCAGGCAACTGCCTGACTGGCAAGGGGAGTGGTAGGTATAAGAGCAGAAATTCAGGTATCAGAAAGTATTTAATCAAGAGTCTGTTTGGTACCTTTACTCAGGGACTCTATTTCAAATGGACTTTTCTTATTGTGATCAACAACAGGACATCACGCTGTTGACAGTAGTGGGGCAGGACTAGCCCAGGCTGTGGAGCCCAAATTGGCGTGAGGCAGGGCTGAAGGGGTGAGGTTAGGTGGATATCATAGGTTGAGGAGTCCTGAATTCAGGGACATAAGAGCTCCGCAGCAGGATGTGGTTAATGAGATATACTATCCCCTGTTCCTATGGCAGTTAGGGTTTGCTACTCCCTGTTAGGTGTAGGCAGCCCAGAATCTTTGGATGTTGAATAACTGGGGTGAGAACTGTGTTCTATCTGACTGACTTAATCTCTGTCTGTTATTTCTTACACTGTCCAGGACACGTGATAGTATATATATATATATTTTTCAGAGCAGTGTAGAATCCCAGTGTTAGAAACTTGAAGGTGACATGGAGATGGTCCATGGGCTTTTGTAACTGTGGTCCATGGACCAGCAGCATCATGTGAGGGCTTGGTAGTAAAGGAATCTTGGGCATAAAGATTATTTTAAAGTAAAAACATTTGGGATCTTATTTGAACTTATCTAACTAAACTAAAGCTTCCAGAAAATAGAGCTGCCATCAACTCCCCTCTAAGTATGTTCCCTTTGAAATCTAGGTAGGAGACAGACCACCAGCCCATTCCAATTAGCATTAAAAAAAAAACCCCAGGAGAACCATTCATACTTTCCCACTGAAGCCCTAACCCTTCCCCTGCTTTTTTTTTGTTTTGTTTGTTTTTAAGTTGGTAAACCAACTTTTACCTTTAATTATTCATTGGGCTACTCATCCCCTATTTGATTCAGATAAGGAAACCTAGATGGTTCGTTCAGCCTTTTGTCCTCAAGGTAACATCATGATGCCTGGCCTTAAAAGACCCTTCATGAGTGTTTTCTGAGTGAATACATGAGAAGTAACTTTCTGGTAATAAGCAGATGTAGGAGATGAGTTGCCTGTCTATTAGTCCAGGGCCTTTTCCTTAAACCATGATAAAAAATGTGTGAAAAAAAGAAAAAATAAGTGTGTGTCTGAGCAGAGATTTACACTGGTTCATGATAAATCCACTTTTTGGCAGAAGAGCCATTCTGAGCCCTCAGATCCTGTCTGTGGTAGACATCAGTCAGGGCTGTTCCTCAGTACTTCTGGTTCTTTCCCTTCAGGCCCCTGGCGAATGGCACTTCCCCAGGCTCTTGAGGTTAGGCATGGGCATGTCACTCACTTTGGCCATTGGGTGGAAGTGAAGTAACTCAGCAGGGTCCTCTGGGGTCTTCCTGGGACAGATACCCCCCACCCTCCAGTATCCTCTACCTGCTTCTTGTTTGTAGAAAAGTTGAAACCATCACAATACTGTAATTATCCTCCAATTAAAATAAATTAATTAATTAAAAAAAGAATTAATGATTGGAAGAATGTGAACACATTTTGGTTATTTTTCATCAGTTGTTGGAAATTTGGATAATTTCTACTTTTTGGCTATTATGAATAATGCTGCTGTGAATATTAGTGTGCAACTTTTCCTTTGAATGTATGTTTTCATTGCTTTTGAGTACATGTCTAGGGGTGGAATTGCTGAGTCATGATGCTTAATATTCTGAGGAACTATTGCCCAAAGTGGTTGTATCATTTTGCATTCCCATTAGCAATGACGGGGCTCCAATTTTTCCACATCTTCACCAATGCTTGTTATTATCTGTCTTTTTGATTATAGCTATCCCAGTGCTTGTGAAGTGGTATTTCATTGTGGTTTTAATTTGCATTTCCCTAATGACTCATGATATCAAGCATCCTCTCGTCATTTCATGTGCTTAGGGGCCATTTAAGTATATTCCTTGGAGAAATGTCTGTTCAACTCTTTTGCCTATTTTCAATGGGATTATTTGGTTATTTCTTTCTTATTGTTGACTTATGGAAGATGACTTTATAGGTGGGGGATTCATTTCAGTAAGACTAGATTTTAGTTTTTTATCCATCAAGGCGAGGGTACCACTTCTATTTTCTGTAGGGTTCTAAGGGCTAGTTAAATTTACTGTATATTTACTCCCTTCCTTGAAGTAAATGCTTGAAAATAGGATAAAAGCCAGGGAATTCTAAGTTGAAATGGAGAAAGGAAAAAAAAAAGATTTGGGAAGTTTACTCTGCAGTGAAGAACTTTGTCATTACAAAGGTTTTGGAGCTTTCTTCTCTTTGCAGAGAAAGAAGCCTCTTTTAGGATTTATAACATTAGCCAAAGGGGGGAAAAAAAACAAAAACAAAAAAACTTTTCCTTCCTTTCCCTTCAAACAATTCTTTGTGAGATTTGTGATTTGTTCGTTATTGCCTTTGATGGTTGAACTCTGGATACAAGGGCTGAAAGTTTTAAGTTGAATCAGTCATTCACCTCCTGTGGAACAGATTCCGTCTTTGTTACCTGGACCAAAGCCTAGTCTTTCCTCCCGACTATGCAAATCTAAAGCAGATAAATGTGAGCTATCAGGAGCCAATTTGCTGGAAATCTTCCTCTTAGTAATTGGCTTCATATTTCAGCTCTTAGAAAAAGTCGTGTCTCATTATCACCCCTGCCTTCTCCCCCAAGGCCAACAGAGAGAGAGGTAGGGTCCTCTGGCGACAAAGAAGGGGAGAGAATGAAACTGCAGATGAATTATTGTTTTTTTTTCTCTCTACTGGCTTTATTTCCAGGTGCCCCCTCTCAGTCATGCTTCTTCAGAAAAGCATCTCATCAGCTGGCGTGGGCCTCCTTGGCAATGGTAATCATGTCCTTCCCACCCCAGGCTCACTTTACCAAGATAGGAAGTGACAGGCAGGGAGACCTTCTGCTCCTGAGTTCTTGGGAGGGGAATACAGAGCATTATATCAGACACTGCCATCAGGCTGGCTCTTTGGGGTTGCATTAGGCAGTCAAGCATTTTGCTGCCTGCTGAATGTCATCTCATTTAACATTTTGTTAAACAGCTTCTAAAGGTCTTAACAATATGACAGATGGGCCATTGACTAGGTACTTAGGAGCTAAGTACCAGTTTGGCTGGGCTGGATTGTGTTTATTGTTCATTAAGTGTTATTTAAAGAACCCAATCTTGATGCCTCCCACCCCCTGCCCACCCCTCAATGCACACTTCCTGCGGGACACCAGGGTGTCACATTAGAGGCCTATTTCTATAGAAAAGCTCAGTGGAAAGGAAAGGGTGGAGAGAGGCTCAGGAAGGAGAAGGAATGAGAAAACAAGTGGAAAGAAGTGGAAGGAGGCAGAAAAAAGGATGTGTGTGTGAGTGTGTGTGTGTGTGTGTGTGTGTGTGGCGAGGAGTAGCTAGAAGAGGTTATGGTTTAAAGGCAAACGTAACAGCCAAATGAGACAGAGCTAAGTGGATTTCTTCTGCAGATGGCAGGCCCTGTCCCTCTGGGCTTTTATTTCAGAGATGGTCACCCTCCACCTTGTTCTCAAATTCAGAAGGAGGGAAGAGGGCTCTGTGCACTGAGTTGCTTTTTTCACTGACCACAGCCACCATTATCCTCGCTTGTATGGCTGTTGTCTTCCCAGGTCACTCAAAGTGATACAAAGACAAGAACACTCTTCACCTTTGTTTTCCCCAAGAAGAAGATAACAATGCCTGGTGTAAAAGAAATACTATGTGACTCATTTTTGATTGATTGTGAACTTACTCTGTGCAGCACAGTCAGGTCTTTGCAGTTAAGAGATAAACTAAGGCATATGAAAAATTTTAGTTTATTTGAGCAAAAATCAATTTGGCTTGGGCAGCACCAACCTGGAAATGTGTAGGAGCACTCCAACAACAGGAGCCAGGGAAAGCCTTTGTTGATTAAAAAAAAAAAAAAAAAAAATTGCACAATGTTAGAGTTGTGAGTTGTTTTATTTGGGGCAAAATGAAGACTGCAGCCCTGGAGACAGCACCTCAGATAGCACTGAGAAACTGCTCAGTATAGGCAAGGTGAGGAGCTAGGATTAAAGGAGTTCTGCAGCAAAGGGCAGGGAGTCAGGAATGTCAAAATATTAACTGAAAAAATCAGATATGTCAGGTTAAGGAATTGAGCACTTATCTATGTATGGGAAGATGCAAGAGTCTGGGATTACTGAAATCATTACTTTGATATGCACATCAGCTATCTGGGGCCAGAATCCTGTGTTTTCACCTCCTGAGTTTCCTCAGGGCTTACATTAGGGAGTGGTTGCAGGGAGTGGCTGCAGTCTGATGGCTGCTAGATAGCAGGTATTCTTTTCAGCCCTGAGTTTTCTCAGGGCTCACTGGCTCACATTGGGGGGCTGCAGTGGCGGATGACTGTAACGTCCTTTGTTTACTGGTAGAGCAGGAAATTTTCCATTTCGCCTTATATATAGAAGGTACAGAAGCAAAGAAAGGAGCCTTTTGATTGGCTATAGCTTGTGATGGGTGGTCCTTGGATTTTGATTTCATTACCTTGAGACATTTGCAGGCTTAGGTTTTGGTTGACTTATATAGGTCATGGAGTGGGGTCTGAATATGCATAAGTGAGAGAATGCAGAAATAAAGTAAAAGCAGTCAAGAAAATAACTGTTCAGCATCTTAGTTCATCCTCAAGGGATATGTGTAACAATCTGACACATATCTTTGAGTTGTTCTGCAGGAACTAAGATACCCCATTCAGGAGGAGGGTGGTGACCCCAAGCTGACCACAAGCACATAGACCCCAGGTTGGTTGGAATAAGATTCCGCAAATATCACCCTATTACCTCACTATCAACCAATCAGGATAAAGTCATTCCCCCTATAACCAAGTGTTGTCTTTAAAACTAAGCCCTTCCCTGTAAGTCACTGGGGGTTGGGTCTTTTGAGCATGAGCCGCTCATACTCCTTGCTGGGCCCTGAAGTAAATGCTATACTTTCCTTCACCACAACACAAATTGACTTTGCTATGCAGTGGGCCACCAGACACATGTTTGATCTGCTTAACTGCCTAAAAGAATTTATATATGGACCTGTACCAAGAAGAGAACATTATCAGAGACAAGTTTTTATGTTGGAAAGATTTATCTGTGTGGCAAACGTTTGTTAAACATTTTGTTTTTCTTGTCTTTTGTGAATTGTCTTTGTTTTTGAAGCCTCAGATATTTACCTGCTTCTTAGTTCAGGATGGGTGTATAAAACTCCATGATATATGGAGAGAGCCCCCCGGGAAGGTTAGTACAGTGACCTGGAGCAAGGGACAGAGAGCCTGAGCCAACAGAGGGGAGGGCAGGCCTGAACTAACCAGCACTGACCTTTGGAGATCATGCTGGTTCCTACTGACATGTGTTGTGCTAAAAACACATTCTCATATTTGCCAAATCAGATTCCAGCCTTTTGATTTGGGGAAGCTAAAAATGTCACATCATTACTGACTTCCTTCTAGATTCACTAGAAACCAAAGAATAATTATTGGATAAAATAAATATATTTTCATCAAGCATTAGTTATTCATGCATATTTCAGGGGATAGTCTTCTCTGAATAGGTTTCTGTTGCCAGCTTGATTGTGCTTTCTTGTGCTCAGTCACTCTACTCTTTGTGGTCCCATGGACTGTAGCCTTCCATGGAGAAGGAAGGAGTGGGTTGCCATTTCCTACTCCAGGGGATCTTTATGACGCAGAGATCGAACCCTCATCTCTTGCATCTCCTGCATTGACAGGCAGATTCTTTACAACTGGTGCCAGTTGGGAAGCATGCTGAAATGATGGGACTCAAATAAATATTCTAAGAATTTACTAAGACAATATCATAAATTGAGTAGAAATCATATTCCCATTTCCTTCCAGTTTCTTGTGACCAGGAGCTTGAGATGTCAGCCTGAAAATCACGTTTTATAATCTCTTTGTTGACTGATGGGTATTGTGCTGATTTTCCTGTCCTTTGTGAAATGGAATTATTCTTGGTGGCTGAGTTTAACTTTCATCTGTTGGTGGACAATTCCTTTCCTCCCTTCCAGAAAATTTTTTTTTCTTGTGGACATCCTTTTTTTTCTTTTGAATTGAGTATAGTTGATTTACACTGTTGTCTTAATTTCTAATGTACAGCAAAGTGATTCAGTTATGCATACATATATATGTGTGTGTGTGTGTGTGTGTGTGTATATATATATATATATATATATATATATATATATGCACACATTCTGTTTTAATATTCTTTTCCAACATGGTTTATTACAGGATATGGAGTAGAATTCCCTGCACTGTAGAGCAGGATCTTCTTGTCTATCCATTCTATATAAAATAGTTTATATTTGCTACCCCCTACCTCCAACTCCATTTTCCTTCCATAATTATCAAGTGCACCCACCAACACTTAAGGCTCAGTGTTAGCTCTGTATCGAATATAAAGAGATATCACAAATATACCCTAACTTTAAAAAGCTCACAATTCAGTTAAGGCATAGGCACAGAAAGAGTTAAATAATAGAGCAAGACAAGTTGTCACTCAGCACAGGCGGTACTTGCTAGGAGCTCACAGAAGGAGATGGAAGGATGCTGTGGGGAAATGATGTCTCAGGGTAAAGACAGTCTTGAGGCTGGCCTTGTGCGGTGAGGGTGGCTCTTGGTTTGCACTTTTCACACTGTGCTCTCTCCTGGAAAATCCAGACAGCTGGAGCTATCACTGCTCCAACCCAGAGGGATTGCGTAGCCTCTGCAGTTTCCGTCTTCCATCCTGTCCACTGCAAGGGTTAGTGTGTGCCCTTGATCAAGTCCTCTATTTGATTTCCAGCTAAGGGACACCTTCTCAGAGGACAGCTGGGCACTTGCTGTGGGCAGATTACATCTTCAACATTTTTAGAAGCTGAAAAACTGGGTCGTCCTGCCATAACTGAGCTGGGGATCTGGGAGACTGGCCTGGCAGCCTGTGCTGAGTATATTACATATGTGTCTTCTGGGTCAGAGTAAATTGGGCCCTTAAAAGAGAGCCAACTTTCTGGGTAATTAACCCAGTTTTGTCTTGAGAGGTATAACTGAAATTTACGGGGAGAGACATCCTGACACATTTTTTGTGAAAAGGGGCAGCTCAGAATAGACTTTGGTGATTCACCATACAGAGGTGAGAAGAGAGACTTATCCATGGAAACTCACAGTGAGAGTCCCTCAGAAGGTGGTGGGTGGCTATAGGACCTACTCCTTCACCCCCGACCTCCCTGCCTGAAATCAGAGAAAATAACCTTGATCTCAGACACCTTTCCAAGATTTGCCTAAAAAGCAAAATTAACTGAAAATTGACTGAATTGACCCAGTGCAGAGAGAAAATGGGTGAGATAGAAAAGAAGTGACTTCTTTTTATTTGATGTGATAAAAATCAAATGACTGCTTTTTGCATATTATTGCATGTACTTTCCGGGTTTATATTTAATACTTCATTCTCTTATCCAATCTAGTGCCTCAGAGTCTAAATGACATGCCTTAGCTGTTGTCCTGACACACAATCACAAATTCTCAATTTGCAAGCTAAGTTAGAGCCACAGCCCACATGCATGATGGCCTATAACATTTAAAAACAACATTTAAAATGATGCCACTTTAAAGCTAGACTATTTCTATTGCTAGACTATAAAGATGAAGCTTCTGGAATGCTTTGAAAAATCAAAAATTAGCAACACCAAGTGTGGTGTTCTGGCATGGAAATAATTATCCTGAGCTCAAATGTCAGCTTCTCTGCTTCAAGGGGACAAACATTCCCCTATGGAACACAGTACCAACCAGGTCCTATTGTCTACTTTACCTAGCCCACTTCACCTACGTAAATGACCTGTCTGATGTCTGTTGCTGTTTGAGTTTGTGACCTCCCCTCAACCAAAAACATGAAGTCCTTGGTAAAAAGGAAAAAGAAAAAGGCACAGTCTAGAAAGAACTTGGAGCATCCCTTTGAGATTTACCTCTACCTAAAACATAGATGTCCTACTATCCATACTGGATGCAAAATAAATGTTTGAGATTGTCTGATGTTTTTGGCTCAGTCTTCAAAAAGGACAAATGGAATGTTCCTGTTCTTCCAAGGGCATGAGTCTGGGACTATGGCTTTCTTAGAGAAGGCTTAAACCCTTGAGCCCTGTTTGGTCTTGGCCAGTGAAATGGAAATAGGCAGCCACGGATATGTGTCATTGTCTTTCCCCTACCATTCTTAAAGTCTGAAGAGTTCTTTCAATTATCTTTTCTTCTTTAGCCCAAGATCTTTTTACCTCTCGGGTATGTGGCTAAAGGGAAGGAGTAGGGCAAGATCCTTATTTCAGCTCTCAACTGCTGAATGACATAAGAATCTGATGAATTTTCCTATTTGGCTTTATTCAAAGTATTTCATTGCCTCCCTCTCAACTTTCTTTTGCTTAAACTTTGAATCTGAAATAACAAAATATTACAGTTGAGGTCTGATTATTGCCCTTTAAAGTTTTTTCTTTTTTATTCTTCTCTATGACCAGGCTTTACAAAAAGCTATTTTACTGTAAGAAATTAGGTTTCTGGTTATCAAGAGTCCTAAATAGACATGAATTACAAGAACGTCCTTTGAAAACCCCATGCAGCACTTGTTTCATTAAATTCCATGAAGCGACCTTAATTTAGTGGAACACTGGATGGGCTGTTCTTTTAACCTATTATCACTTTGGCCAGGCCCATAAACCATATTCATGGATGATTCCATCAAGAAAGACAACAGTGGGATTAATATTATTTCAGGATACAGTAAATGCCACAATGATGAAGCTGTTTAAGATCTGGTGCTCACGGTGTCACACTGAATGCATTGACATTTACTCTGCTATCACTTCATTTCCAATATTCCTTCCAAATCAGCCGATGCTAATACTTCAGCATGTGTGTGGAATATAATATGGGCGGGGGTGGGGAGACTGAGAAGGGATCGCACGAGTCCTCTGCCTTTCGTTTTCCTTTTGGTGTTGAGTGGGGAACTACACATGGAGAGTTTCTGACATGCAACGAACCCCACAGTGCCTCTTGTTAGGATTGCAGAGGGTCCAAGGAAGTCAGCTTTCTCCTGTAGTTGGATCAACATAGGCCATGACACCCTTCTTGGCTGTGACTGTGCCTGTGACATGAGTTTGATGTGAACCAGGGAAGCACTGGTTGGTGTTTTTGGCCTGCATAGTGTTTTGGAATTGAGCATACACGAGAATTCAAATGTTTATAACATCACATCATTTGGAAACTCTTATTTGTGGTATAATCTCCTTGACCCTTAAACTTGATGCGCCTGACAACAGTATAAGCCTAATGATACTGAATATCTGAAAGCTCACGGGTGATTTTAAGGAGTCTGTTTTAAAGAAGCAGCAAAGATATTACCCAGAATAACTTTACTAATGTCTAGTTTCTTAAGGGATCCCTGTGCCTAATTTTGAAAGTGAGGTTCTCAGCATTGGAAGGAAATTTGAAGACTGTCTAGTTTCTGGTTCTCAAAGTTTATGTATGTACAAATCACTTAGAAGACTAGTTAATTCTAATAAACTAGAGTCTAGGAGATTCTAATCCAGTGATTCTGGATTAGGGCTGAGAAGTTGTATAGTGTCTAACATCCAAGCCCTGTAGATGGGTACAGGATCTAGTCCAATCATTGCCTGTATCCTCTTATGATGAGCATTTAACACATGTTTAAACCTGTCTTAGTAGGAGGTACTCATATTCTCTTAAGGCAGTCTGTTCCATCTTTGAGTGATTCTGAATATTCTATTGCACATTACATATTGCAGCCATTGTCCCACTCCTAAGGCCTGTCAGTCACCGGCCCTGGCTTTAGTCCTTGGTCCCATTCATATATATGGCAAGGCGAGGAAACATCTCTCCTATTGAAAAGAGGGAAACTTGCTAGGTAGAGAGAGATAGCTGACTCAGGAGTAATTTTTGTCTCTTGGGGTTCACCATTCCTATTGACTTCACTGCCCTCTGTTGGCTCCTAAAATCTCATGCTGGTTCTTGGTTTGGCTCCCACACTTTGTGTCCTAATTAGATGACATTTTCCCGTCTTTTGAACTCTCACACTGCATATATATATATATATATAATGTGTGTGTGTGCATCATAAAATCCAATTATTCCTCCCCCATTGTAAATCCATGAAGGCAGAGATTGTGTCTTATGCTTCTTCAAATTCTCTCCAGTGCTTTGCAAGTACCAAGAGCTCAAACCATGTGTATAATTTGGAGTAATACATAGAAACTGCTTCATGAAATTTATAGCAGTAACACAACAAAATGTGAAAACTATAGCATAGCAAATTGTTACACTAGCTGGCAGTACCACAGGTGGACTCAGAGAAAGGAGAAGTTCCGCGCAGACAGGAGCAGTGCCAAAAGGCTTTGTGAGCAAGGGGGAGGGGAGACAGAAAGTTAAATTGTCTAGACATAACTCATATTTCTGTGAAGGGTTCTGAGGCTAGTTAGGAAAAGACACTAGTAGACAGTATAGGAGTTCATATGGGTCTTTCCAAGGAAGTTGGGGGAGGGAAGAGCTGTAACTTGGACAGATTCAAGGCAGAAGTCAACACAACTTTTCTAAAGTTCTGAATAGTAAATATTTTGGGATTTGTGGACAATGTGGTCTCTGGTGTAACTATTCAACTTTGCCACTGCAGTGTAGAAGCAGCCATGGACCATATGTAAGTGAATTAGCATGGAGGTGTTCCACAAAACCTCTGCAGACCTGAAAATCTCAATTTCATGTAATTTTCATGGGTCATGATATATTGTCCTTGTTTAGACACTTTCACTTTCACTTTTCAGACACTTTCAAACAAACTGTTTAAAAATGTAAAAATTATTCTCGGCCCGGTGCTGTACTAGCACAGGCAGTGGGCTAGATCTGGACGGAACTGTGGTTTGCTGATGCCTGGTTGATGGCCTGGGTGTCCAAGTTGAACACTTCACCAGCAAGGATTCTGGGGCTGGGTGATTGGAGACAGATACCACCCCTCAAGAAGGGAGTGGTCAGTAGCATTCAGGAGAGAGCGGTTGTTTGAGGAAAATGTGTGATGCTGAGTGAGATGTTATTTTACAGGTGTGGCTGGTTCTCCTGAAGCTGTTTCCTTGTGAGAGTGAGGTTATCAAGTGAGGTTATTCTCTTCCTCTCTCCTGCCCCAGAGCTCCTCCTATTCCTTATCTTCTCTTCATGACATTTCTGATTCCACCTTTCCATGGTGTCATTTTTCTATCTCATCAAGTTTCCTATGGCATCTCAGGCTTTTAGAATTTTGTAAATAAATTTTGTTTTTCCTTACAAAAACATTCTTAGTATTTTGGAATATGATCACCATCCTTATCTGATGAAATTAAGCTTTCTATGTGTAATAAGGACATAAGAAATGAACCGTCTGCACGAAATATTTGGGAAAGCAAGTATCTTGGGGAGAAAAAGAGACAGATGCATGTCCAGAAAAAGTACGACCAACCAGCTCTGATTGGGGTGAGCCTCTGTGTCAGGCAGGAGAGGGGCTGTGTGACTTCTGAGCTAGGTCATAAGGTGATATGGCTTCTGACTGACTTTCTGTTAGGGAGTGGTCACCCTGGAAGTGTAGCTACCATGTGGAAACCCAGACCACCTGGAGAAACCACACACAGGTGTTGTGGTTGACATCACCCAGCTACAAGCTCAGCTTCAGCCAACATCAGCTGCCAGGAATGTGACAGAAGTAGGCTCCAGATGATTCCAGCCCCCAGTGTCTAAATCTTCCAACTGAGAACCCAGCCATCAAGGATCAAAAGGTTTGTCCCCCGTCTACTGTGAATTCCTGACCCATGGAATGCATGAGTGTAATAAATGGTTATTTCATTCAGTGCTAAGTTGGGGGTAATTTCCATAGTAGTTGGGAAGGTTGTGTGGATAAATGATATGTATGACTGTGTATGTATAGGATCATTTATACACACAAATAAAGCCCAAGATGCTAGCACTTCCTGGGGGAGGAGACTCTTATACACCTTTCCCCCTTCTTTTGTGCAGGCAGATAAGCCAATAAGCCAATTCACATTAAGGCATCAGTAACTGATGATTGGTTAAAGGGTGGAGTTTCAGGCAGGTTGGCAATTGACTCAGCCCAGCAATCTGTAGTGGGCTTGGGTTGAGGCTTCTGGGAACCCTATGTCAAATCCATCTCTCCAGATGTGGGACAGGGACTGTAGACTGCTCCATGCTGGGCTTCTTTGATGTTTGTCTTTATTCCTTCTTGCAGTTGTCTACAACTCTCAAGAAGGAACTGAGGGTCTCCTGCAGTGTCCCAGTGAGGCAGAAGCCACCAGGTGATACTAATGGCAGGAAGCCAGTGAAGAGAACAAGGAAAGGACCCTCCCCCGCAAATAGTGTGAGACCCCAGAAGGAGGGAACTTAGGAAATGACATGCTCCTCCTATTCAGAACCCAGGGCCACATGGGTGCGGGGGTGAATGTCACCTCTGAGGTGGACTCAGGCTCCGCTGGTGCTCTTGCACCCACCCCCATGACCCCTTTCCCCTGGGGCAGCAACAGAAGATATCTCTTCAATTCCTGTCCCCTTTGTTCCTGTCCTGGAGTTAGGTAAGCCCCAGACAGTTCCTGAGTTGGAGGTGTCTCTGCCTTTTATAAGTGAAACTTGATTCTCATGAAAGATGAGAAGAACAAGAACAGTATTATAATCACCTCTTTTCCCTCTGTCTCCCTTTCCATCCTCTCTCCCCATCCTTTCTCCTGTACTATTCTCCTCTCCTCCTTTACACTTTCCTTTCTTTTCATTCTCCTCCCATTCTCTTCTTGCCCTTATCTCACTTGGTCACTTCTTCCTTCCTTCCTTTCTGTCTTTTTGTTGTTGTTATTATTGAGCTATTCAACATGTGGAATCTTAGTTCCCTGACCAGGAATTGAACCATGCTCCCTTGCATTGGGAGCACCAGGGAAGTCCCTACTCCTTTCTGTCTTGATTCTCTTTTCAAAGCCATTTATTTTAATTTTGGCACAAATGGTGGTAAACTGAGGCTGGGGGACACTGGTTGCCAGTTTGTGGTAATAGGATCATATTTTCACAGTGGCAGAGATGACTCTGGAGGGGAAAGTAGACAGTCTGTTTTTTGTTGTTGTTGTTGGAGAGGGTGGGGGTAGAGGGGAGAGGAGGAAGATGTGAAATCAGAACAGAGGAGAGGAACTTCCTAGCGTCACTAAAGAAATAACCTGGGAGTAGGAGTCCCAGCCTTCTGGGTCTTTCTCCATTGGATATAAGAATTCTCTGGTGAGTGAGCTGGAAAGGTCTTGCTGAAGCTAGACACAGCATAGTTCACAGGCACTACCGTGGCCTTGCCATAAGTGTTTCTCTGGGGCATCCTCTGGGAAACTCAGCCACATGGATTGCTGTTGAGCTTTCAAGTCACCTGCTTAGGGCAGGTCTGTGAAAAGCACAGAAGCCCAGGCTCCCTAACCTCTCTGGAGTTACAGACTAAAAGCTATTTGCTGTGGGATGGCTACTCAGAGCCAGCTCAGTCACAACACAACTGAGCTGGCTGATTGAATAGAATGATAATCGAGGTCTATTTTCAGCTCTGCTCTTCAGCTTGGTGTAAGCCATGAGGTCGATGGGTTTAGATTCTGGCTTCTCAGCATCAGCCTGCTTTGGAGCAGGCGAGGGTGATTCTGGATACAAGTGTAGAATAAGCCACCCTCACCCGCTTCCCATTCTGCTGGTTAATGAATGGATTTGGCTATTTGCAGTTGGAACTGGGTCCTCTCCCCCTCCACTCTGTCTTGAGCCCCCTTCCCAAGCTGGGCTCATCTTCTTCTGTTGCCCTCTGTAATGGAGCAGGTCAGAGCTGGACCAACACACAGTCAGGAGCTGGGTGGTGTCATTCACCTCCTAGCACTGAATGTCACCTCCCATGCCCACCATGGGTCCTCTGAGGAATGATGTTCTGTGCAGCGGGCCAGTTGTAAACAGGGCTCTAGGTGTGGGGAGGGTGATGGTGATGGGCTAGGCATTTTCAGGCTTGCTTTGTTTTCTGTTTTAACCTTTTTAAGACTATGAGCCTTTGGAATTTTTTATAGCATTAATGATTTGGCTGAGTGCAGTGGTCTGCCTTCCTTTGGTGGACTGAACTGGTGAGGGACCAGCATCTGACTGAAACTGATGAAAGGCCAGAAATTCAGAATCACATCCTGACCCTTTTGGCTTCAGTTTAGGGTTCTTTAAGGTCAGCTGACAGAGTGGTGCTAGGCCAAGAAACAGGCTTGATTTTTGAGCTGAGGGCACAGTACTCAGGGGTGCGGACTGGGGGAGGGCCCAGATGCTGACACCTCTTTCTCATGAGGTGGCAAGGGCAGGGATGTGGGTCTTGGGTGGAAGCAGTGAGGTTTTGCGTGAATCTTTTCTGATTGGCTCTTAGGTCTTTTCTCCCGGGGACGCCTATGGTCTTTGCTTTCTTTCTGACCAGATCCCTGACCAGGGAGCCACAGGCCTTGCCCCTGGCTGGCAGTGCAGCCGGATGTAAACAAGCAGAGGGCAGTGCTTGGTGTCAAACATTATGTTTACTAAACAAAACCGACAAGTTCTCATTGTTCCGTGAGGAAGCCCTGCAACTCTCAATCCTCCGGAGCTGAAAAGGATCCATTTTATTGAGCTCTGTAATGACAGCCTCGGCTGGAACAGCTGGGTAGTTTGTATTAACTCTAAGAGACTCAGGAGGACAGTTTTTCTTTAGAAAAATTATGTTTTTCATTTAGACCAACACCAACTTGTCTCAGCACACCTTCCTGTAATTGTACAGAGTGGTACAGTCATAGTCCAGGTTGTTCCGCCAATACTTAGGGTGGCCAGAGTTAGCAAATAAGAATAGGGGACATCTAGATAAATTCAAATTTCAGATACTTTTCTAGTGCAAGTATGTCCTATGTAATCTTTGGGACAGACTGTTACTAAAAAAATATTTGTAATTTTGTTTAAATTTAGATTCAAATGGGGCAGTCTGGACTTTACCTGGCAATACTTGATACTTTACTAAACATCCATGCTTGCATACCTGTGGTGCAGAGAAACTCACTACCTTTCGAAACACTCATTAGACAATTACTAGAAAGTTCTTCTGAACATTAAGATGACAGTCTCATACACCTGCTCCTCATGTGAATTTCTGGAGCCCCTTGGAATATGCCTAACTCATCTGTCATGTGACAACCCTCCAAATGTCTATGGATAGCTCTGTGTTGCCTTGAAATTGCTATTCTCCAGCCTGAACATCTCCGGCTCTTTCAACTTTTCCTCAAGTCATGTGGTTTCAGATCTGCTGGTGAATGTGCTCTGGCTTATTGAGAGCCATTGTGATCAGGTGGGATCTAAAGGCCTGAATAATGACTCCAAATGACATGGCTTTGTGCCTGTTGTCATGAGTCTATGTCTCTGGTGCCAGGGAAGTTCTGGCCTGAGCCAGACTTTGGCACAGGTCCTTTCCTGAAACAGTGCTGCTAGCTTTCAGAGTGGAGCTTAGGAGCCACTGGAGAACTGAACACTCCTTACTATAGGATGAAGATTTGTCCCCTCAGAGGCTAAATGCTGAAATGTAATCCCCAGGGTGGTGGTATTTGAAGGTGATCCTTTGGGAGGTGATTAGGTCATGAAGGTGGAGCCCTCATGAATGGGATTAGTGACCTTATAAGAGACCCTAGAGAACTCCCTTGGGCTTCCCAGGTGGCTCAGTGGTGAAGAATCCACCCGCTAATGCAGGAGACCTGAGTTTGATCCCTGGGTGGAGCGGATCCCCTGGAGGAGGAAATGGCAACCCAGTCTAGTATTCTTGCCTGTAAAATCCCATGGACAGAGGAGCCTGGTGGGCTGCAGTCCATAGTGTGGCAAATAGCTGGACATGACTGAGCAACTGAGCATGCATGCAGAGAACTCCCTTGCCTTTTCCACCTTGTGAGGCCACAGGGAGAAGATGTCCATCTGTGAGCCTGAAGCAAGCTCTTATCAGACATCAGATCTGCTAGTGCTTTGATCTTGGACTTCCCAGCCTCCAGAACTGTGAGAGAGAAAATTCTGTTGTTTATAAGTCACCCAGTCTGTGGTATTTTTGTTACAGGAACCCCAATAGACCAAAATACACCAAACTGACAGCCCTATTCTCATTTTAGGTGGTAGTTGGTAGTTAGGACATAAGCATTACCAAAAGTCATGCTAGATATCGATGAAACAGACCTACTAACAAGAATACATATTTCTATTTCAGGTCATATTGGAGCTGTGAATAAAAACATCAAGCTTGTCTCAGAGGTTTGCTACACCGATGGGTTGGAACTTTGGGAGAGTCACTTACATCTCTGACTTTCAGCATCATCATCTGAAAAACAAATTAAATCTCTAGTTTATTAATTGAGTTAATTCTTGAGGGCAGAAGTACATCTTCCAAACGCTGTAGTCAGGGCTATGGGCATGTGAATCTGACTGGAATAAAATAGATTTGAAAAAAAAAAAGACAAATAGTATTAATAGCTCTAGATCTAAATAACTCTTTGGTTCTCAGCTTTCCTTGGACAGGAAATGGTTAGAAAATTAAGTGCGGTTTACCCGTTGGTGCATGCCTTTGAAATCTTTATGCCTGGTCCATGTCAAAGCAATACAGAAATGGGACAGTTTTTAGAAACTTTAAACCCACTTGACGTTGTTGTGACATACAACTGTATGATCAGTGGGTTGTTTCCT
This sequence comes from Dama dama, assembly GCF_033118175.1. Lineage (NCBI taxonomy): Eukaryota > Metazoa > Chordata > Mammalia > Artiodactyla > Cervidae > Dama > Dama dama. The sequence continues at coordinate 39,097,319 of NC_083691.1, forward strand.
TGAATAGGGTATGGACCAGTCTGGGTGCTATTGAACTTGTGGGTGGTGAGTGGCATATGACATGAGGTACGTGTCAGTCACTTGAAGTAGAAGCTTGTCTTGGTCTATAATTGTTTAGGAAAAACAGGAAAAAAAAGTGGGTTTAATACTCAATTAGATTGAGGCAGAGCTTCCTTACTGGCATGTCATTCTTGAATTACAGGTGTGCCTAGGTGTTGTGCCTTTGTCTGTAGGGGGAGCTGGGAGAGGCCTGGGCCAGTTTGGGACCAGTCAGTCTAGTTGCTTCTGGCCATGAGTAATTAATGTGCTCTATAAATATTACCATTTCTACATGTGCCGTGAAGTGAATAAGGGAGAAGTGAATAAGGCTGGAAATGTTATCTTTTCTCCAAAAGAGCAAACAGACAAAGAGAGGAGACTGGGATCATTGTTTCTTCAACCACAGCCTCCAAGTGAACTGGCCTAAGCTAGAGATTCAAACTGGAACTGTGCTCCCAGGCAAAAATTTTACAACTTTTCTTCTCATATCTGCTAATACCTTTCTCTTATAATTAAACTGAAGACTTCCCTGGTGGTCCAGTGGTTAAGAGTCTGCCTGCCAATGCAGGGGGCATGTGTTTGATCCCTTGTCCTGGATGATTCCATAGGTGGCGGAGCAACTAAACTTGTGCACCACAACTACTGAAGCCTGTACAGCCTAGAGCCTGCGCTCCACAGCAAGAGAAACCACCACAATGAGAAGCCTGTGCGCTGCAACTAGAGAAGCCTGTATGCAGCAACGAAGACCCAGTGCAGCCAAAAATAAATAAACAAATTTAGAAGGAGTTCCTTGGTGACCTAGTGGTTAGGCCTTCACTGCTGTGGTTCGAGTTCAGTCTCTGGTTGGGAAACTGATATCCTGCAAGCCATGTGGCACAACCAAAAAAAAAAAAAAAAAAGAAAAGTAAGTTGAGATTTATCATAGAAATATGTGCATGTCTCTTAAAAGTAAGCAGTACAGAAGTAGAAAACATGAGTTTTCTCATGTTTTATACCTGTACCTCCCTCCCCAAGTCCTGTTCAGGTTCCCCAGAGGTAATTGCTTTCAAACTAGAGCTTCAGTATTTATGGAAAGAGGATCCACAGAGAAATGCCCTGATTTCCCCATGGAACTCCAGTGGGCATGGTGCTGGAGGTACTAGCACCGTCATGCACCACTGGGAAGGTTGAAAGTCTGAACACATAGCAGTTGGACCAGGGGCCTCCCCAAGGCCACCTCACCCATCCATCACAGTCAGGCAACTCCTCCTTGCCATGGTTCTTCTCACACCACCCTCTCTTCTACTGCCTCTCTGCAGAAGTCCAGAGGTTTAATCTCTGACAAAAAGGAATCCGAAGGGTTTTGGACTCTGGGATTCTGGATGCAGCAGAGGGGAGGTGTGTGTATGTGTGTGTGTGTGTGTGTGTATATATATATATACATATATATATATTTATGTCATGTCTGACATATTACTCAGACATGAAAAAGAATGAAATGCTGTCATTTGTGACAATATGAACGGATCTTGAGGGCATTCTTCTAAGTGAAATCTGTCAGAGAAAGAAGGATGAATACTGTATGATTTCTTATACCTGGAATATAAAAAGTTGAACTCATAGAAACAGAAAGTCTAATGGAAGTAGGGGAAATGGACAGGTATTGGTTAAAGGGTGCAAACTTCCATTACAAGAAGAATAAGTTCTGAGGATCTAATGCACAGCATGGCAACTATAGGTAACAATACTGTATTGTATGTGTGCTTGAAGGTTGCTGGTAGAATACATCTCAAATATTCTCAATGCACATACACATGTGCACACACATATAGGAAATTAGGTGATGTGATAGATGTGTTAACTAACCTTATTATGGTAATCATTTTGCAGTATACCTGTAGCAAATCATGACACTATACTTTTTTAAAAATTTATTTTTATTTATATATTTATTTTGGCTGTGTTGGGTGTTTGCTGTGGGCTTTTCTCCAGTTGTGGTGAGCAGGGTCTACTCTCTAGTGGTTCAAGGTCTTCTCATTGTGGTGAGCTCTCTTGTTGCAGAGCATGGGCTGTAGGGCATGCAGGCTTCAGTAGTTGTTGCATAAAGGCTTAGTTGCCCTGTGGCATATGATATCTTCTCGGACTAGGGGCCAAACCATGTCCCCTGATTATACTCCAATGACCTCCGGCACTCAGCAAGCTCTGCCCTCTTACACAGCACTTCCGATAGGCTTTCAAGTGCCCCCCACACCTAAATAGCCAAGGATCATGAACTCTTAGTGAGTTTTTCAACTTGAAGGATAAATGCTGTAGTAGATTGATTTCATTAATTGTCCCATTTAATGCCTTCTCTGTCTTCATGTCTTTTGCTCTGGGATTTCTGCTATTAGCCTGCTGGAGAAATGTGAGAGGCACATGTGGCAGAGTCAAGACCACCAAATCCAGGCCATCCTAGCCCAGCCAGATCACAGTATTCCTGCTAGAGGAACACCGGTGCATAAATGTGCCCAGCTAAGATCAGCCAAGTCTGATTCAGCTGACTTATAGACCAAGAATTGCCCTTTCTGAGGAAAGCAAAATGCTATGACATCAAATCTCTAATTTGTTAGTGTGGATGGATACACCCCCTGCCTTCTCCTTCTGCACCATCCAGCACCATCCCTCCACTGCTTGAGGTCTAAGAACACTCCCTCACGCCCCTCTGTAGGTGTGATGCTCTGGGTCCCATCTAAAGGAGAAGAGGCCATGGACAGAAGTCAGGAAAAGCAGATGCCAGACAGGCCTTGCTGGACACAGTTTTATCCTCTGGCTGCTTGATGATGATCTCATCTGGCCTATGGCTCCTTGGTATTTCTGTCCTTGGGTTGGTGGGAATGCCAAGTGAAATTAGATCTTGAATTCAAGTCTTAGCCTAGGGAAACTCTTGGGTTTGTCTGTAAGCTGGAGGCAGAAGAAATTGTGAAGTGAGTAAAAAAATGATTTACCACACCAGCCCCAGGCTATTCCTTTCCATGGCCCTTAATCTCTCCTTCTCTCCTGACCTCTTTTCTATCCATTTTCCCTTCCTTCCTTCCCTACATTCAAAGTACATACAGCTCTCACTTTCCACCAGTCTCATTTTAAGAAAGAATCTACTGAAACTCAGGAAACATTTAAATTTCCTACCTTTCTCAATTTGTCTTACAATTCAATCTTGTTTCTAATTGGGACGTGAGTCTTTTCACTGTTTAGGAAAAAAATATCTCTAGAAGTTGGAAAGCCTTTTGAGGAGGATGGGGTTTTTCACTGAAGTGCTAACTGTGGCTAGATTGCCGTGGTTGAAGCCCCATGTTGGCACTTTTCTTTTGCCAGAAACATTCTAAAAATGGTCATGAGCTCACTGGGGACCAGAGAGAAAGTAAATAAGAAGATTTCCTTGCAAAAGTACAATGTGTTTTGTAATTTGGACTCTTTCTCTGCTGATATTCAAACAGCACTCAGAGCCACGCACCATTACCTGAGTAACCATCCTTGAGTTGGCATTTTAGGATCAAACAGGATTCAGAGGAATAATTTCATTCTTTCCTGGGCCTTTGCCAGCTTTCTGAGAGATGTCTTCCTCTTTTTGATACTAAAGTAGAACTTATAGTCTCCTGGGATGATGAACTCTAATAAATCAGTAGTCACTGCTCTGGGCTTTACAGATGAAGCAAAGGGACAGTTGAGGTAATTGTCTGAGTAATTTGGGCAAAACAACCAACTATCCTCAATGGACAACAAAAGTTGGAGTTATTGAAATAGAACAACGTACCAGAGCCACTCAGTCCTACTATTTCTTTTAGGGGATACTCAAATGTCCCTGTTCGCTGCCCTGGGAATGGGGCACAGAGGAACTCCATGAATGTAATAACAATTGCTGATATTTACTGGGCTGATGTGTGTTCTAGGCACTGTATTAAGCATTTAAAATAGATCTCATTTAGATGTTGTCATAATTAGCCTATTACCACCCCCACTCAGCAGCTGTTGGACAGGAAGCCAACAGAGCTTAAAGGGACTTGGGTGAGGCTCACAGCTGGTAAGTCGCAGAGCTGAATCAGCCTGTCTGACTCCTAATCCTTGCCAACTTGAAGCCTCTTGGTGGGATGATTCTCTGAGGACACTGACTGCAGAAAAATTGTGATCGGAACAAGGGAACTTTGTTCCTTAGTGGAAGAGATGAACTGTGCAAAAATCGCTATCTAGCTGGATGATATAAGGCAAGAAATGCCCCCTTCTTGGCCTGAGATTCCTCAGGGGTAAATGAAAGGGTTGATGGGATAATTTGTAAGTCCATCTCAGGTCTCACTTACGTTTTTTAGAGTGGTCTGTGTCTGTGATCCTCAGTGTTCATTTCCTGAGCTCTGATTACAGCTCAGCCTAGCACTATTTGAGTCCAGCTGTTCTGGCAAGGAGGGATGAATGAATGGTCAGCGTAGGCTGAGTTTTCTTGTGGTAACAAACAGCCTTCAAATCTCAGTGCCCTCAACGACCCAGCATTCATTATATCTCATGTACATCTGTGTCCACTTCAGGTGTCTGGGGACACAGTGGTCCTCCAGAGTCAAGACTGATGAAGCAACTACCATCTCTAACATTGTGGGTCACTCTGCCTGTGGGAAAGAAAGCTCTGGAAGGTATTACACTAGAAATTAAATGCTGTGGCCCAGAAAATGAGATAGGCAATAGTCTCTCCCAACTCATTAATCAGAACTAGTCCCTTGGGCCTGTCCAACCATAGGACTGGAGGTGGGAGTAAAAGGTACAATCTTACCATCTACCCAAAGTGCAGACAACTGGGAATATTTGGAGAATATTTGGAATATTTGGAAAACAGTATTTTAATGACCACCTAAAATTCAAATGCCATAGTGTTTTAGAATCCTTTGTGACTGGGGAGGAGAGCAAAGTCAGGCAGACAGGGCTGCTAGTATTGCATTGTGCTCAGGAGGACAGGTTGGACAAGAGAACACTTCCTTTTCAATGAGATAATAGAGACTGGGTTGGGGGTGGACATGGGGGTAAAGAGAGGTCACTCAAAGCCAGATTTTCTCTAGGGTCACCTTGATCACATTCCTTCCTTTACTGTTTCTTGTAACCCACTAATTAAGATAACTAAAAATGTTACCATGAGCTAAAGTCAACATCAATTAAAAATCCCATATATATTTCACATGAAAACACATGGCCTTCAAACATGTGTGATTTTCATCAGACCTCCTCATCTGTTTGTCATTTAAGGTTCAGGCCATTTTCAATATTTCTATCAAATGCTGCCTGCTGTAGATGAAAGCCTGGCAAATAACTGTGCAAAAGAAGCTTTCTGAAGTTATAAATAATCAAATGCCCATGGGGGCTTGACCTCATATACAATAATACACAGAGTAATGATCAGAGCTCAGAGGGAAATGGAGCTCAACGATGGCCTTCTTGGTAAGGAGATGGTTGCAGTGTTGCTTACAATAACATGAGTGTCGTTTTCCTGACCCCCTCATCCTCTGGCAGGAGTAGGACAGAATGGAAGAGAGAGGGAAAGTAGCTGAAATGACAGGGACAGTGAAGTGTCAGGGAGTGTTTAGCATTTGGCTCTCTGGTGAAAAAAGCCCAGATTTGCTGTATTTGCCAATTTCTATGGTGTAAATACCCTCAATATGCCTGAATTTCAAGGTACAAAGACAATGGAAAATAATAGAATGGGAAAAACTAGAGATCTTTTCAAGAAAATTAGAGATACCAAGGGAACATTTCATGCAAAGATGGGCACAATTAAGGACAGAAATGGTATGGACCTAACAGAAGTGGAAGATATTAAGAAAGAGGTGGCGAGAATACACAGAAGAACTGTACAAAAAAGATCTTTATGACCCAGATAATCACAATGGTATAATCGCTTACCTAGAGCCAGACATCCTGGAGATGTGAAGTCAAGTGGGCCTCAGGAAGCATCACTATGAACAAAGCTAGTGGAGGTGATGGAATTCCAGTTGAGCTGTTTCAAATCCTAAAAGATGATGCTATGAGAGTGCTACACTCAATATGCCAGCAATTTCGGAAAACTCAGCAGTGACCACAGGACTGGAAAATGTCAGTTTTCATTCCAATCCCAAAGAAAGGCAATGCCAAAGAATGCTCAAACTACCACACAATTCTACTCATCTCATATGCTAGCAAAGTAATGATCAAAATTTTCCAAGCCAGGCTTCAACAATATGTGACTTGTGAACTTCCAGATGTTCAAGCTGGTTTTAGAAAAAGCAGAGGAACCAGAGATCAAATTGTCAACATTTGTTGAAAAACCAAGAGAGTTCCAGAAAAGCATCTATTTCTGCTTTATTGATTATGCCAAAGCCTTTGACTGTGTGGATCACAGTAAACTGTGGAAAATTCTGAAAGTGATGGGAATACCGGACCACCTGACCTGCCTCTTGAGAAACCTGTATGCAGGTCAGGAAGCAAAAGTTAGAACTGGACATGGAACAACAGACTGGTTCCAAATAAGAAAAGGAGTACGTCAAGGCTGTATATTGTCACCCTGCTTATTTAACTTCTATGCAGAGTACATCATGAGAAACCCTGGGCTGGAAGAAGCACAAGCTGGAATCAAGATTGCCAGGAGAAGTATCAATAACCTCAGATATGCAGGTGACACCAGCCTTATGGCAGAAAGTGAAGAATAACTAAAGAGCCTCTTGATGAAAGTGAAAGAGGAGAGTGAAAAACTTGGCTTAAAACTCAACATTCAGAAAACTAAGATCATGACATCTGGTCCCAACACTTCATAGAAATAGATGGGGAAACAGTGAAAAGAGTGGCTGACTTTATTTTGGGGGGCTCCAAAATCACTGCAGATGGTGATTGCAGCCATGAAATTAAGACACTTACTCCATGGGAGGAAAGTTATGACCAGCCTAGATAGCATATTAAAAAGCAGAGACATTACTTTGCCAACAAATGTCATCTAATCAAGGCTATGATTTTTCCAGTAGTAATGTATGGATGTGAGAATTGGACTATAAAGAAAGCTGAGTGCTGAAAAATTGATGCTTTTGAACTGTGGTATTGGATAAGATGCTTGAGAGTCCCTCGGACTGAAAGGAGATCCAACCAGCCCATCCTAAAGGAGATCAGTCCTGAGTGTTCATTGGAAGGACTGATGTTGAAGCTGAAACTCCAATACTTTGGCCACCTGATGTGAAGAGCTGACTCATTTGTAAAGACCCTGATGCTGGGCAAGGTTGAAGGCCCGATGAGAAGGGGATGACATAGGATGAGATGGTTGGATGGCATCACTGACTCAATGGACATGAGTTTGAGTAAACTCCAGCAGTTGATGATGGACAGGGAGGTCTGGTGTGCTGCAGTCCATGGGGTTGCAAAGAGTTGGACATGACTGAGTGACTGAACTGAAGATGATGTCATTGAACATAGATTTGGGAAGAAATATGTAACTGGCTCTTGTAAGTCAATACCTCCCTATCACTGGATAAAGAAATTAGGATACTTTCCTGTTTCTTGTCCTTTACTCACCTCTAGTCCCAAAATATGATCTTAGGAGCTTAAAAGGCAGGAAGTGTAGAAGGAGACAGTGGCAAGAGGGAAGCAGACTAGTGCTGAGAAATACTGGTGACTCCCATATTGTATGGTTTCCTAGGTCTGTAGCAAACTGGGTGGCTTAGAACAACAGAAATGTATTCTTTCACAGTTTTGGAGTTCTGACGTCTGACAAAAACATGTTGACAGGGTTGTGTAGAGGTGGAAAACCTTTCCCTTTTTTCTAGGTTCTTGGGCTGGCCTAATAATTAAATTGGCATAAGACAGATTTGGGGATCGCAAAGAGTTGGACACGACTGAGTGACTGAACTGAACTGAACTGAAGACAGATTAACAGGAGAAAAAGAAATTAATTTTGTGGGTATGGGAATCCCAAATGTATGGGACCCTCAGATAGTCAGGCAATTGAGGTTTATATGCCAATCTGAACTAAGGAAAAGGGAGTAGGGGTCAGAGACTTCAAAGGGGAGGAAGAGAATTCACCAGAAGATGGGAAGAGCAATATTTGGTAAACAACATGTGCCATGCCATACAGATAAGTCTTTCTGATGTAAACATTTATCTCTGGTAATAACTCTCTTCCTTGTACAGGTCCCCTATCTAAATTCTTTCAGGCAGTTAAAGGAGAGGTAAAAAGCCCTTCCTCAGTCTGTTGGGCCATAATTGTTTTCAGCTCAAAATAATTCACATGCCCAAGTAGCACATTCTGGGCAGCCTGCCCCAAACCATTGGATCTTTCTGGTGTCTCTTAAGAGAGGAACCGCCCCACATTTCTCCTAGCTTCTAATGATTGCTAGCAATCCTTATCATTTCTTGGTTTGTAGACATATTCCAGTCTCTATCTCCAACTTCACATGGCCTTCCCTGCGCATCCCTCTGGGTCTTTTCCTCTTCTTATAAGGACACCAGTCATTGCATTTAAGGTGGACCCACCCTAGATTCAAGGTGATTTCATCTTGAGATCCATAACTAATTACTTCTGCAAATACCCTATTTCCAAAAAAGGTCACATTCTGAGATTCTGGGTTGACAAGAATTTCTGGGAGATAGGATTCAACTCACTGCACACATATACACATAGTACAGAAAGGAGGGGCAGGCAGGACCAGAGCTGGCCACCTGGCCCTAACACTTCCCCTTGGCTTCCCAGAGCATCCTTCAGGCTGTGATCTGCTTCCTGATTTATAATGGCAGGTCAGGAGGGGAAGTGGTCTGTGATGGCTGGATTGCCTTTCCACTTAGTCATGCTCCTAGCTTCCAAACCCAGCTGGGTGAGGAGTGGAGTGACCTTGGCCTAGGATTCTTTTATGTTTGTATTTGTGCAGTTGTCTCCTTATATCATCTTCTATTTTCTTTGAAGATAAAATTTGGCAAAAATAGCACAAATCTTCAGAGAGTTCTGTTCTTTGATTAGTATCATACATCCTACCAGGTAGAATAGGCCATTAATAGACACTGAATGAATGAGTGAATGAATGAATGAATGAGCAGAGTTAAGGGCTGCTTAAAATGGGCCTTCTCTAGGGAAAAAAAAAACAAACAGATGAACTCTCAAGTTCAAAAAACATCTTTTCAATCTAAAAGACATATTCCGGCCCATTAGGTCAGTGGAAGACAGTGACAGAGGATCAAGTGTCAAAGGCCCTGGGGACATTAAGTAGGGCTTTCCTTGGCCCTGTAATAGGAGCCAAGCCTGGCCCCTCCCCGCAGCCCTGATGAGAAAGCCAGCCTGGCTGGGCCTCTGAGGGCAGGAGGAGGTCACTGAGACTTCCCCTGTGGCAACTTTAAACCATATCTTGTGGGTCCCTTTGGTTTCATCCGTGACACTCCTCTCTCAGCCTGGAATGCAGAGGAAGGGAGTGGAGGGAATCAGGTTTCCAGGAAAGAATCTGCCTTCTGAGTTTCTATGTTTCCGCTGAGAGTTCACACCTAGGAAACTCCATGGTTTGGAGCATCTGATACACCAAGGAGATTTTCACATCTCAGGCCCTTTCCCCATCTCCACCCACCGTGCTTGAGATGGATTGAATTTATGTGCCATGGTTTAAGAGTTCATAACAAACACCATTCTCTCAGACACCTTGCCCTCTGTTCCAGCCCCTTCTACTCCCCCAAGGTTGCTCTTTCTCCTGGGCCTAAGGTATGCAGTCATTTGGCTGGTCGAGCCCTATGATCACATGAAACAATGACCACATAAAACACACCTCAATTTAGAGAGAAGCACTGATGCATGCCCTGAAGCTGAGATTAAAATCTGTCCCATAAATCTCTTTATAATGCTGTATATTCCACACCATAATGATGAGAAGCGAGCTAGTAAATAAACAGTTGAGGAAAAAACTCCTCACAAAATACCCGATGATTAAGTGGCTTGATCTCATTTTGCTAGAAACTATAGGAGAAGTTAAGATTTGTCAGTGATGTCAGTTCCTCCATTCACTATGGCATTGCATGAAAGGTTTGATTTCATTCATCATATATTTTTTTTAAAGTCTACTGTGTGCTGGGGATGTATATAGGTTTAACTGGGAGTTTAAAGACATAATCGATAAAATAATGGAATTTGAAGACATGTCTATTTGAGATCCAGCTATAAAAAATTCTATCCATGTGTGTATGCATTTTGGGATTGAATGATAACATTGCTTGGAGGCATCTGATACACTTTTTCACATATAGGGAAATATTATAAGCTCCCAAGGTTCAAAATAAATAATAATAGAATAAACCAACCATTTCCATGATCTTTTATGCCTCTGTCATGATGATGGATTTTCTGGAAAAGGATTTAAGGGTTCATACCTGTGGCTCAGACAGTAGAGTCTGCCTGCAATGTGGGAGACCCAGGTTTGATCCCTGGATTGGGAAGATCCCTTGGAGAAGGAAATGGCAACTCATTCCAGTACTCTTGCCTGGAAAATTCCCTGGATGGAAGAGCCTGGTGGGCTACAGTGCATGGGGTTGCAAGGAGTCAGACATGACTGAGCGACTAACACGCACTTGCTCCTTGGTCTGTTAGTAAACAAAGACAATCTGAAGGTCTGAATCTTGGTGCTGTCCTTTTCTCTCATCCAGGGTAACAAGGAGTGTGTGTATGTGTGTATGTCTGTAATGTGTACACAACTGGGTGCTTTTGCATGAGTATGAAGGGGGTTGACTGGGAGCCACAGAATTTAGAGGAAAACTAAACGTCATGAGAGTGCATTCTGAGATGGTGAGTCAACTCATTTTATCCTCAGTAATTCCTTGTTCCAAGTGAACTTGTAGTTGGAGAGTCATTACATTGGTAGGATCAGATCACTGAGGTGCTCCTATGTGTCACGTGAAACTGAAGGGGCCCACAGGATGAGGTTAAAGGAGGGTGCTCTCCTGCCGTGATGGCTGGGCCAGGAGGTTGAAGCCATAGACTAAGGAGAAGACAGGTTGGAGTAAAAGGGAGAACTTGCACTGTGCTCAGGTGGGAAGGGAATGGGGCTGAGCAGTGGGTTAACAAACTGCATAGCCTAGAAAAGCTATAGGGGAAGCAGACTTAAGGGTGTGTTTCTCTCACCTCCCTGGTCCCCATCCTCTGTGCTCAGAGGAGCATGATGGAGAAGGAGAATGCTGGTGGGCTGGTGGTGGGGTGTGTGTGTGTGTGTGTGTGTGTGTGTGTGTATGAAAGGGTAGAGGGAGAGAGGGAGAGAAAGAAAGAGGTCTCAGGCTCCAGGAGACCTCCATCATGACTTGGGAGGTCTGGTGAGGAGGAAGTTAGACAACAGAAGGAGGAAAGATTGAAAGATCAGAGGCCATGGACTGGGTTACCATAGGGTGACTGGGGCTTGCAAGGAGCCCAGAAGGACACAGCTACCTGGTGAGGGCATGGAGGAGGGCTGAGAGGCTTGTGATCAGAGTGAAGAGACTGCACTGGGCAGGAACCACACACTCCAGTGGTGAGGGACATCATGTTTGCCTCAAGTAACAGTGCTCTCCCCACCCCTCCCCCAAGAAAGAAGCACATCATTTTCATTACCACTACTGCTGTCTCTACTCTAGAGTTCAAATCTGCTCTGGGTGTTATACAGCTGGGGCCAGGGATAATCCAGAGAACCTTCTCCCCTGCTGGCAAGAGGGTGGAAGGATCCCTTTGTTTATCAAGATGATCTCTTTGGGGAAAAAAGGGGAGATGAAAAGCCAGAGACCAAAATTTGTCTAGATACAATGATACCCAAAAGGGAACATCTGAATGAGCCTGACTAGGGAATTTGATTTTGAAAAGTTTGAGTGCCTAAGGGGACATTTTCTAAGGGATAGAACTGAAATACAGTTGACTTGTGAACAACGCAGAGGTTAGGAACTGTGACCCTCCCCTACCATGCAGTCAAAAATTCAAGTCTAACTTTTGACTCTCTCCAAACTTAACTTCTTGGCCTTTTGGCTAAGATCAAGTGTAGTATGGAGGCTTCACAGGTGGCTAGTGGTAAAGAATACATCTGCCAGTGCAGGAGACATAAGAGACGTGTGTTCCATCCCTGGGTGGGGAAGATTCCCTGGAGGAGGAAATGGCAGCTGACTCCAGTAGTCTTGCCGGGGAAATCCCATGGACCGAGGAGCCTCGTGGCTACAGTTCATGATGTTGCAAAGAGTCAGACACAACTTAGCAACTGAGCAAAGAGCACACAAACTTGACTACTAATAGCCTACTTTTGACCAGAAGCCTTACCACAACATACATAGCTGATTAACATATATGTCTTTGTGTTATATGTATATCTACATATATTCATGCGTTCATGCCTTTTCTTATTTTTTTTTTTTTTTGATATTTCTAAGCTATGTAGTTTATCAGCAAGTTTTTTTCATATTGTAGCAAATCTCCAGAAAAAAATTCCAATGTATTTAGTGAAAAAAAATCACAGTTCAAACTTGTGTATTTCAAGGATCAGATGTAGTATTATTTCTCAAGTTAAAATTTCCCATCTGCCTAGCTAGGAGCAGTCCCTTTCTGGGGAAAAAAAAATTTCATTTCCCTGAACAAACAACTGTGGTATAACAGAGCAACCATGATATATATGGATAAAAATAAAGCTGTGAACTTTCAAATAAATAAACTTAACTTTAATCTTAAATAAACAAATTTAAAATAGTCATGAAGTCTTTGAAATTTTCAGTTGTCTTTTGAGACTTTTCTGAAAATAGCCTGGGAATAAGAATCCTTGTCGTATCATCCAGCTGGCTTTCAGCAAGAAGAGAACAGGGAACCCCAAGCAGAGCATCCCAGCAGAACCCAGGGGGTCAGGCAGATTTGGGACTGTCAACATCACTTGAGGACACTGGTCCAAAGATGAATGAAGAAAAGATGCTGAGAAGTTTAGTCTTCAGGGAACATTTCCCAGTGGAAGCCTCAAAGCCTGCAAGAGCACAAAGCTTTTGCAGACAGTGACAGGTCTCTCTCTGGGGACATTTTCTGAGTAAGGGAGATTGGTAGTTGTGTGACCAAGACGATTTTGGTGCAGATTGTTCTGGACACAGGGGAATGGTCTAGGTGACCTTCCAGGAGTTTTGTACCTAATCTGTGATTCTGTAAGTAATGAGTTGACAGAAAATTGCATTCTGTATTTGGTTGACCATCTGCTGTTTCTCTAACGCTGGCTGATAAAGGCATGGCTATGTGGGGAGAAGGTGAGCTGTAATTAATTATCTATGGCATTGATGAATTTCTTGTAAGATATTCCCCTGCTAATCCAGTAATATAGCTGCATCCCTCCCCCCACCTTCCCAGTGTTAACGGTCTATTTATGGACCCAGCTCTATAATTAAATGTTTCATTTGCAAGAAAATGGTTCTGAGGAAAATCCAGGCTCTCTTTATGTGCCTGCAATCGGATACTGCAGACGTTACATAAGAGATTAGTCCACATTGGCCTGCTGCTCTTAGCTTTTTGGATAATCTAATGTATTATGTTTCTGGTGTATGTAAATTAGTAAATGTAATATTCTTCAATATGTCTGTTGAATGAAGCCAAATGTATTGTGGGCATAATTTTAATTATTTATATGCTATAAAAATGGAAGAAATTGGAATTACAGAAATAGGGCTCTAAAAAACCCCTCTGGTTTTCTTTTGGGCAACAGTTTAATCAGATTAAAACCATAATTATTTTCCAGTTCTTGCCTCACACTTGTTTTGGCCATCTCTTTTGTCAGTATGTGGCTATGCCCCATGAAGGCATTTAATGTCAGTCTGAAGTGTTTGCCTTATTGGAAAACAGCACATCCTAGTTGGCTGGGTTCAAGGCAGGGACACCATTGGGAAAGCACAAAGTTTCCTGCTGAGGCTTAATTTTTTGTTCTTGAAATTGGTCCTGGGCAACTCCTTACCTGATTTTTTTCTGAGTCAAGGAGGTAGCAGCTACATAGGTAAGGTTGGAAAGGAGAATAGGGGAAGGTGACAAAATGAAAGTGTTAGTCGCTCAGTTGTCCATGGAATTCTCCAGGCAAGAATACTGGAGTGAGTTGCCAGTCCCTTCTCTGGGAGGTCTTCCTGACCCAGGGACTGAACCTGGGTCTCCTGCATTGCAGGCAGATTCTTTACAGTCTGAGCCACCAGGAAAGCCCTGACCAAAAGAAAGGTAAGAGGAACATGCAAATCTCTGGAAGTAGCAACCAGCTACTTTTGTTAACTAGCTAGAGATGTGGAGGCCAATTTTAGTTCAAGATGGCTGATAAAGATTGAATGGGTTTGGGTACCTATTCAAGCCTCATAGACTGTAATCTGAAATGAGTTTGTCCAGTGAGTGCTATTATATTGCGACATTGTGGTAGGATGCAGAGTCTGGAATCCAAGCACCTGGCTTGGAATCCTGGTCTCATGTTTCAGGTGAAGCTGTTTGATTCCAGAGCACTCACTCTTAGTTATCTTGCCACTCAAGAAAGAGTTTATCATTGTTGTTGTTATTATTACAGATGGAAAAACTGAGTCCCAGAGAGACAAATAACTTGTCCAGTGTAGCACAGCTCTGGGCAAAACTGAGATTAAAAGCTGCTGGCATCCTGTGTTCCCCGCTTGTTTGTATGGCTGGGTCCTGGGAATTTAGATGAATAAAATGGCCTCAGTCTGTCCAGGCAGACGGCACCAAGAGCCATGCCTCTGCACAGTAGATGTGGATGGATGAGGGCAGAGTTCGTGACCTCTGACATCCCCCTGGAGGAGCTGAGGTCTCTGCAGTGAGTCTGAGTTATGAGGTTGGAGAGCAGACTTGTTGGAGCCCAGAACCCATCCACACCCAGCTTTGATTTACATGGGAACATTTCCTCACTGTTGGCATTGGGAAAGGGAAATAGCAAATTTGGGCTGTTTGCTTATTTCCATCAGTAATTTCGACTGGGAGGGGTGAGGGCTGATGAATTATACAGCAGCTCATTAAAACATAATATCCCTTTGAAGCCTGGAGCAGCAAGTAGAGAGCTGTTTTGCAACGTTGGTGGGAGACTGAGGAAGTCTCCAGCTCATCCCTTTGATGCAGCTGGATAGGGTGTTGACTCTTGAGTTGTACCTTTCGGCACAGTTGAGGAAAACTTGGAGCTGGGCTTGGGGTGTACAGAGAACTCTGGGAATACAAGGCTACTAAAGAATCCCACAGAAGGAACCCCGAGGCTGAGACTGGGCTTAGCCCAGATCCTGTCCCCAGGTTCCCAACTGGCCTTTATCCCCTGGCCCGGACAGCTGCTACCTTCTGCCATGAGCCAAACCACCCCAGGGAAGTTGGGGGCCACAGTTGGCTGAGAACTGTTGTGGCTGCCGGTGCCTGCATCTCAGGAAGACGCCACAGGCCAAGGAAAACACTTGGTAAACTTAGACTGGGCAGCTCTCAGTAACTCATTTAGGATTTAATGCTTCTTTTTAAACAGAACATAGAAGGCTTGGAAAGCAAGCTCAGTGACTCCTGAGAGGATAACCTAGTTCCATGTCTTATTCATCTTTGCTTTTGGCACCTAGAAGGTGCTCCATAAATGCCTGTTCAATTTCAATCATCTTTTGTGGTTTTGAAAAAAAGTTTGGAAACACCCCAACCATCCTCTATTGGCCTGCTTAGATGTTGGCCAAGGCCAAGTGTTGAAATCTTGGGTTGCTTAAGACTGATTATTCCCAATTAAACAAATAGTCAGTGAACATTTATTGCTGAGGCATCGAGTGGGATGCTGTGGTAGGAGAAAGATGCAAGGGAGTTGGTAGAATGCAGAACAGGAGCTGCCACAACAGGAATAGAGATGAGCCAGCCACAGGGAAAACACAGAAGACAAAATCAATTAGATGGAGAGACCAGGAGCATCATCACACAGGGGGACTGTGGGAAGAGCCTTAGAGGATAAGATTTTGAAAGACGTTGAGTCAAGTGGGGATTTTTGGTTAGTGTCATTGACAAGAGCAAAGGCTTCTAGGTACAAAACTGCACTGGCAAGCATGTAGTGAGACTGAGCTTCTGATCTGAAATGTCAAAGATAAAACCTTTTAAACAATTTAAGGAAAATTCTCATACAAATATATGGTGAGCCCATGTCAAATACTCATTAATTAGGGGACCAGTGGAGTGGGAAATTGGTTCAAAGAGGAATTGGTGAGATCAAAGCATATATAATCAATAAAAGAAGGAAAACTGAAAGGAGACTGTACAGTTAGATATGAATCTGGTTAATATTTTGCAGAGCAATAAAGCCATAATCTGTGGAACTATTTTTTCTATCAGACAGTATTCATGCAATTATACTGGATCAAAAAAATAATTTGTAGCTTGCCAATTTTATACACATTCACCTAATTATATAGAATACAGGATATTCTATTGAATATAGGATACTAGAAGAGAAACTGTTGCTTTATATTCTTCTCTACAGTTTTAACTTTTGCTTCTTTTCTATAAAACCTGGGCCAGAATCAATGGTAAAATGTAAGACAAAAAAACTTTACATTTTTCTAGAACACTGGATGACCCCAAAGCAGACATTTATCACTATGCTCTAAAATGACTTTGAAAAGTTAATAATCTTCCCTAATTTCCAAGGTTCAGATTATTTAGCTAAAAGAAAAATGTCCTGGATGGATTTGGAGGGTCTAGTCAACCTGAATTTGATTCTTTATAAGTTTCAGCAGAATTGACACGATCTGTACTACCATACGGCAAGAGTATGGGAAAAACAGAGTGGAGAGGGGAAATAATAGAAAAGGAAAGCCTTGTTCAAAGGTTATGGTAATAGGCCAGTAGAGATGATGACATGGTACTGGATTTAGAAAAGTGGGGACTGATATGGAGACCATATGAAGATGAATTGACTCAAGGGAGCTGTGGGAGGGAGTCCAGTTTCACAAATGTTTATTGTGCATCTGCTATATATCACCATGATCAACACCAGCAGCTCAAAGAAGGGTAAGGTGTTACAATTGCCCCCCAGGAGCTTAAGACATGAAAGATTATTCTCAATTCCACGTGGAAAAGCCAATATATGCTTTACATACACAATGCATATATGTACAGGATGAATGGGGTCATGATCAGATGAGGGAGGCTATCCAGAAAGGGTCTTTAAGGACTAATGGGCCTTGCCTGGCAAAAGAAGTTAGAAGGTGCTCAAACGTTGGCTGCACAATGGAATCACTGTGGTAGCTTAAAGACTCCAGAGCATGTTGCCCACCCTCAGAGATTCTGATTTAATAGAATTTCTGAGTGTAACCTGCTTGCAAGGAGCTTTTATATCTTCCCAGGTGTTTCTAACTTACAAAGTGGATAAGGCTTGAAATGCAAGAAACCGCAAGAGCTCAGGAAAGAAGGTATTATGGAGCCTGGAATGTTGTGCAGAAAAAAACATAGTAGTACTTCACAATGATGGCTGTGATGTGGGAAAAATTGGGAGGAGAGACTGGGCTGGCTACTGGCCACCATGGAGAGCCTTGTCTCATCAGTGTAGAACCACAGAGCATACTATTCATGTTCTACTCTGGGAGATTTGGGGCCTGGGATGCCATTAAAGACCTCACATAAGGACAGAGAATTTAGAAAAATAGTCTTGTCCCAGCTCTACCCTGAATTTGTTGTGGGGCCTCAATCTTCTTATATTGAAAGTAAAGGGTTGAACTTGGTCCCTTAAGTTTCTTTCAGTTGAAGAATTGCAAAATCCTACTTTTCTGTCATCAGTTTGATTTTACTGATGTTGGGTTGCCTTGTACTTGAGACATCTATGGTCAGAACCTTAGGGACTATTTATTTAATTAAAATGACACTGTTTCTTTTCTTTTATTTCAAAGAGTACTATGGACTTGTAGTAAAAAAGCAAAAATTAAAACTGTAGAGAAGAATATAAAGCAAAAGTTTATCTCTAGTGTTCTGTATTCCATTTTCCACAGTCTCTTGGGTATCTTGTGTACATGGTATCTTTTTGTGTATAAGCATATAGGTATGCTTCCCTGGTGGCTCAGATGGTAAAGAATCAGCCTGCAGTGTGGGAGACCTGGGCTTGGTCCCTGGGTTGCAAAGATCCCCTAGAGGAAGGCATGGCAACCCACTCCATTATTCTTGCCTGGAGAATCCCCAGGCGCAGAGCCTGGCAGGCTATAATCCATGGGGTTGCAAAGAGTTGGTCAGACATGACTGAGTGACTAAGCACACACACACATATGTATGCACACTTAATATTGTACACAAATAGGGCCATATTGTGTAAATTGCTCTGTAACTTGTGGTTTTCACATTCCCATATATTTTGGGCATCTTTCCATGTCTGTGTATTTTTATCAGTTTTTATCAATTTTTAAAAATTGAAGTATAATGATTTACAACGTTGTGTTAATTTCTGCTGTACAGCAAAGTGACTCAGTAATACACACACATACATATATTCTTTTCCATTATAGTTTATTCCAGGACCTTGTTGTCCATCCATTATATATGTAGTAGTTTACTAACACGGTGATGGACAGGGAGGCCTGGAGTGCTGTGGTTCATGGGGTCGCAAAGAGTCGGACACAACTGAGCAACTGAACTGAACATCAAACTCCCAGTTCATCCCTCCCCCACTGCTCTTCTTGGCAACCACAAGTCTGTTCTCTCTGTCTCGTGAGTCTGTTTCTGTTTTGTAGATAGATTCATTTGTGTCATAGTTTAGATTCCACATATAAGTGATATCATATGGTATTTGTCTTTCTATTTCTAGAATTCACTTGGTATGCTCACATGAAGTGATTATCATACTATGTGTATTTAGAATGACCCCATTCTGGAAATTTCCCAGTGGTCCAGTGCTTAGGACTCCACGATCCCACTGCACAGGGCACAGGTTCATATCCCGCACAGTGGTTTGGACTCCGCGATCCCACTGTACATGTCCCAGGTTCAAATCCTGCATGCCTTGATCTCCCCCACAACAAAAGTGAAGGAATGATCCCCTTCTTATTGCCAGTTGTATGGTATGACCCCATACTTTGCTTAACCTATGATAGCCATTTTAGGTTGTATTAGTAGTTCCTTGTGTTACAATATGTTTCAGTGAACCTTCTTGTACATACATATGTATAATTGTGGAAGTTCTATTTTTTCATAGGACCCATCCTTACAAATGGAATTACTAGTTCTGTGGTTAACATTGAAAATTTTGATAGGCATTAACAAATTGTCTCCTAATATTGTTGTACTGAGTTATATGCTTAACTACAAATTCCTTGTCACTTTATAAATGCTGAGTATTTTTTAAGTTTTAAATTATTTTTGGAGATGGAAAATGGTATCTAATTGTTTTAATCTGTATTTGTTTTATAAGAAAAGAGTTGGTTATGT
The DNA here is from genome assembly GCF_033118175.1 of Dama dama. NCBI lineage: Eukaryota > Metazoa > Chordata > Mammalia > Artiodactyla > Cervidae > Dama > Dama dama. The sequence continues at coordinate 39,116,706 of NC_083691.1, forward strand.
TTTCATATTTTATTGGTTATCTGTGACCTTTCTGTTCAAACTTCTATTCATTTTTGTTTTTTTTCTTATAACTTCTTATAATTTGGAATGCCCTTTTTATCATACATTAAATTGCCACATATGTTTAGATTTATTTCTGGATTCTTTACTCTTTTCCAAACATCTGCCTATTGAAGCATTGATGTTATACTGCTTGAATAACTAGCTTTTGAATACATTTTAATATCTGTTAAGACTAAGTCATCCTCAGATACCCTTTCTATTTAGAATTTTCACACATTTATTTTTTCAGATGAACTTTAATATTATGTTATCAAGTTTTAGAAAAAGCCTTACTGGAGTTTTTTTTTTGTAAATGGAATTTAATTGAGTTAGTAGATAAATAAGAACTCTCGTCATTCTAATTACAGGTCTTCTTAAGAAGGTTTATTTTACATATTTAGGTGATTTTGGGTTATTCAATAGTATTTTCAAGTTTTATTCATATAGAAGATTGTATTTTGCATCTTATTTGCATTCAGTTCAGTCGCTCAGTCGTGTCTGACTCTCTGCGACCCCATGAATCGCAGCACGCCAGGCCTCCCTGTCCATCACCAACTCCCGGAGTTTACTCAAACTCATGTCCATCGAGTCGGTGATGCCATACAGCCATCTCATCCTCTGTCGTCCCCTTCTCCTCCTGCTCCCAATCCCTCCCAGCATCAGGGTCTTTTCCAATGAGTCAACTCTTCGCATGAGGTGGCCAAAGTATTGGAGTTTCAGCTTCAGTGTCAGTCCTTCCAATGAACACCCAGGACTGATCTCCTTTAGGATGGACTGGTTGGATCTCCTTGCAGTCCAAGAGACTCTCAAGAGTTTTCTCCAACACCACAGTTCAAAAGCATTAATTTTTCAGTGCTCAGCTTTCTTCACAGTCCAACTCTCACATGCATACATGACCCCTGGAAAAACCATAGCCTTGACTAGATGGACCTTTGTTGGCAAAGTAATGTCTCTGCTTTTTAATATGCTATCTAGGTTGATCATAGCTTTCCTTCCAAGGAGTAAGCATCTTTTAATTTCATGGCTGCAGTCACCATCTGCAGTGATTTTGGAGCCCCCCAAAATAAAGTCAGCCACTCTTTCCACTATTTCCCCATTTATTTCCCATGAGGTGATGGGGCCAGATGCCATGATCTTAGTTTTCTGAATGTTGAGCTTTAAGCCAACTTTTTCACTCTCCTCTTTCACTTTCATCAAGAGGCTCTTTAGTTCCTCTTCACTTTCTGGGTGGTGTCATCTGCATATCTGAGGTTATTGATACTTCTCCCAGCAATCTTGATTCCAGCTTGTGCTTCTTCCAGCCCAACGTTTCTCATGATGTACTCTGCATAGAAGTTAAATAAGCAGGGTGACAATATACAGCCTTGATATACTCCTTTTCTTATTTGGAACCAGTCTGTTGTTCCATGTCCAGTTCTAACTGTTACTTCCTGACCTGCATACAGGTTTCTCAAGAGACAGGTCAGGTGGTCTGGTATTCCCATCACTTTCAGAATTTTCCACAGTTTATTGTGAACCACACAGTCAAAGACTTTGGCATAGTCAATAAAGTAGAAATAGATGCTTTTCTGGAACTCTCTTGCTTTTTCGATGAGCCAGTGGATGTTGGCAATTTGATCTCTGGTTCCTCTGCCTTTTCTAAAACCAGCTTGAACATCTGGAAGTTCACGGTTCACGTATTGCTGAAGCCTGGCTTGGAGAATTTTGAGCATTACTTTACTGGCATGTGAGATGAGTGCAATTGTGCGGTAGTTTGAGCATTCTTTGGGATTGCCCTGGTCCCATCACTTCATGGCAAATAGATGGGGAAACAATAGTGACAGACTTTATTTTCTTGCCTCCAAAATCACTGCAGATGGTAACTGCAGCCATAAAATTAAAAGATGCTTGCTTATTGGAAGAAAAGCTATAATAAACCTAGACAGTGTACTAAAAAGCGGAGACATTACTTTGTCAACAAAGGTCCGTATAGTCAAAGCTATGGTTTTTCCATCAGTGATGTATGGATGTGAGAGTTGGACTATAAAGAAAGCTGAGCACCAAAGAATTGATGCTTTTGAACTGTGGTGTTGGAGAAGACTCTTGAGAGTCCCTTGGACTGCAAGAGGATCAAATCAGTTAATTCCATAGGAAATCAACCCTGAATCTTCATTGGAAGGGCTGATGCTAAAGCTGAAGCTCCAGTACTTTTGCCACCTGATGTGAAGAGCTGACTCATTGGAAAAGGCCCTGATGCTGGGAAACATAGACGGCAAGAAGAGAAGGGGATGACAGAGGATGAGATGATTGGATGGCATCACCAACCCAATGGACATGAGTTTGGCATCCCCGACTCAATGGACATGAGTTTGAGCAAACTCTGGGAGATGGTGAAGGACAGGGAAGCCTGGAGTGCTGCAGTCCATGGGGTCTCAACATGTCGGACATGACTGAGTGACTGAGCAACATCAATAACAAACATAAGAGTGGTTAGGGATCATGCCGGAAAGAAAGACGTGCCTCTCTTCCTTATCTTTTGTGTGGTATTCATTGCATTCATCAGCGAGCCTTCCACATGTGATAGAAAAATCCAAAATTTGGATGCGTGTGTGTGTGTTTGTGTGTGTGTGTGTGTGTGTGTGTGTGTGTGTAGCTGGACAAGGAACACAGGTACCAGTCTCGGAATCTGTGGACTCACAGGGCAGCTGATATTGCTGGCTTTGTTTGTAGCCAGCATGCTTCCAACCCTAAACTGGCATGCAAGGCAAGTGCAAAAAGTTAGCTTTCCTTGATGATACATAGTGGGTCAACTGGAGCATGAGTTTGCTTTCCATGGGACATGAGAGCAGTTGATAAATAGCAAGACAGTGAAACAAATCTTGTTTCAAGTGAAAATTTCTTCAAATGGTGCCGGAGTTCCCCAAATGGCTGTAAATCCCTGACTTGGCTGGAGTCTAGCCTCCCTTTTCCTGCCCATGTTTAGCAGGCTTGCCGCCAACTACCAAGGTTCCCTTGGCACAGCAGGGTGCAGGAAGAAGAGCTGCTTGATTGGCATATGGCATTGCTCTCTCCCTGATGCTTTCTGTTTGTCCAGCTTTATGCTTTGGCAATATGGCGACTTTCATTGGCTGTGATACTAGCGAAGGGTAAGGATCTATAAATATCATTCCACTTATGAAAAAAACCCTTCCAACAACTAGACCCTGAGGGCTAGCCAATAGACTGCCAAGAAAGCAGACTTTTCCAGTTGTAAGTCCTGAGGTGTCCAGCTCTGATCAAAGAAGTAGTATTGACATGGAGGCCGATGGCTAGTTCTTGGTATTTGTTGTTGTTCAGTTGCTAAGTTGTGACCAACTCGTTGTGACCCCATGAACTGTAACATGCAAGGTTCCTCTGCCCTCCACTATCACCCCAAGTTTCCTCAAACTCATGACCATTGAGTCAGTGATGCCATCTAACCATCTCATCCTCTGCTGTCTCCTTCTCCCATTCCCTTCCATCTTTCTGAGCATCAGAGTCTTTTCCAATAAGTCAGTTCTTCACATCAGGTGGCCAAAGTATTGGAGCTTCAGCTTTAGCATCAGCCCTTCCAATGAATATTCAGGGTTGATTTCCTTTAGAATTGACCGGTTTGATCTCCTTGCAGTCCAGAGGACTCTCATGAGTCTTCTCCAGCATAACAATTAGAAAGCATGAATTCTTCAGTGCTCAGGCTTCTTTATGGTCCACCTCTCACATCCATACATGACTACTGGAAAACCTTTAGCTTTGACTATATGGACCTTTCTCGGCAAGATGACGTCTCTGCTTTTTAATATACTGTCTAAATTTGTCATTGCTTTCCTTCCAAGGAGCAAGCATCTTTTCATTTCATGGGTATGATCACCATCCACAGGGTTTTTGTTAAATAAAAATAAAATAGAATCTGTCACTGCTTCCACTTTTTTCCCTTCTATTTGCCAAGAAGTGATGGGATTGGATGTCATGACTTGGTATTTTAATATTGTTTCAAGCCAGCTTTTTCATTCCCCTTTTTCACCCACATCAAGAGGCTCTTTACTTTCTGCCGTTAGAGTGGTATCATCTGCATATCTGGGGTTGCTGATATTTCTCACAGCAATCATGACTCCAGCCAGCCTAGCATTTCGTATGATGTACTCTGCATATAAGTTAAATACGCAGGTTGATAATATACAGTCTTGTTGTATTCCTTTACCAACTTGGAACCAGTCTTTCGTTTCATGTTGGGTTCTAACTGTGGCTTCTTGACCTGAATACAGTTTTCTCAGGAGATAGGTAGGGTGGTCTGGTATTCCCATCTCTTTAAGAATTTTCCATAGTTTGTTATGATCCACACAATCAATGAAATAGAAGTAGATGTTTTTCTGGAATTTCCTTGCTTTCTCCATGATCTAATGAATGTTGGCAATATGATCTCTTTTTCCTCTGCCTTTTCTAAACCCAGCTTGTACAGGAAGTTCTTGGTTCATGTACAAAGTTCTTGGTTCATCCTTCTAGCTTGAAGGATTTGGAGCATAATCTTGCCAGATGTGAAACAAATGCAGTTGTATGAACATTCTTTGGCATTGCTCTTCTTTGGGATTACAATGAAAACTGATCTTTCCAGTCTTGTGGCCATAGCTGAGTTTTTCAATTTGCTGACATATTGTGTAGCACTTTAACAGCATCATCTTTTAAGATTTTAAATTGCTCAGCTGGAATTCTGTCACCTCCACTTGCTTTGCTCATAGTAATGCTTCCTAAGGTCCACTTGACTTCACACTCCAGGATGTCCAGCTCTAGGTAAGTGACCGCACCATTGTGGTTATCTGGGTCCTTAAGACTTTTCTTGTATAGTTCTTCTGTATATTCTTGCCACCTCTTCCTAATCTTGTCTGCTTCTGTTAGATCCTTACTGTTTCTGTCCTTTATCAAACCCATTCTTACATGAAATGTTCCCTTGATATCTCCAATATTCTTGAAGATATATCTAGTCTTTTCCACTCTATTTTTTCTCTCTATTTCTTTGCATTGTTCATTTAAGAAGGGCTTCTTATCCCTTCTTGCTATTCTCTAGAACTCTTCATTCAGTTGGACATATCTTTCTTTCTCCCTTGCTTTTTACTTCTCTTCTTTCCTCAGCTGTTTATAAAGCCTCCTCAGACAACCACTTTGCCTTTTTTCATTTTTCCCCCTTTGGGATGGTTTTGGTCACTGCCTCCTGTACAATGTTACGAACCTCCATCCACAGTTCTTCAGGCACTCTGTCTAACAGATCTAATCCCTTGAATCTACTCATCACCTTCACTGTATAATCATACTTAAAGGACCTAATGTTTTCCCCTACTTTCTTCAATTTAAGCCTGAATTTTGCAGTAAGAAGCTCACGATCTGAGCCACAGTTACCTTCAGATCTTGTTTTTGCTGATTGTATGGAGCTTCTCTATCTTTGGCTGCAAAGAGTATAAACAATCTGCTTGTGGTATTGACAATCTGGTAATGTCCATGTGTAGAACTGTCTCTTAGGTTGTTGGGAAAGGGTGTTTGCTATGACCAGCATGTTGTCTTGACAAAACTTTGTTAGTCTTTTCCCTGCTTCATTTTGTCCTCCAAGGCCAAACTTGCCTGTTATTCTGAATATCTTGACTTCCTACTTTTGCATTCCAATCCTCTGTGATGAAAAGGACATCTTTTTTTTTGGTATTAATTCCAAAAGGTGTTGTAGGTCTTCATAGAACTAGTCAACTTCAGCTTCTTCAGCATCAGTGGTTGGGCGTAGACTTGGATTACTGTGATGTTAAATGGTTTGCCTTGGAAACAAATTAAGAAACTTCTATCGTTTTTGAGGTTGCACCCAAGTACTGCATTCAGGACTCTTTTGTTGACTATGAGGGCTACTCTATTTCTTCTAAGGGATTCTTGCCCATGATAGTAGATATAATGGTTATCTGAATTAAATTTTCCCATTCCTGTCCATTTTATTTCACTGATTGCTAAGATGTTGATGTTCAGTCTTGCCATCTCCTGCTTGACCACATCCAATTTACCTTGATTCATTGATCTAACATTTCAGGTTCCTGTGCAATATTGTTCTTTACAGCATTGGACTTTACTTTCACCACCAGACACATCCACAACTGAGTGTCATTTCCCATTTGGCTCAGCCACTTCATTCTTTCTGGAGCTATTAGTAATTGTCCTCCACTATTCTCCAGTGGCATATTTTGGGCAACTTCTGACCTGAAGGACTCATCTTCTGGTATCATACTTTTGCCTTTTCATACTGTTCATGGGATTCTCCAAGCAAGAATACTGGAGTGGGTTGCCATTTCCTTCTCCAGTGGACCATATTTTATTAGAACTCTTCACTATGATCTATCTGTCTTGAGTGGGCCTGCATGGCATGGCTCAGAGCTTCACTGAGTTTTGCAAACCCCTTCTTCATGACAAGGTTGTGGTCCATAAAGTGGTAATCCTTGGTACTTTAAGATTATAGAATAAAAATGAGATTTACCCATGATTTGGAGGAAAAACTCTTTCATAGAACAGAATTAACTCTCAAATTCTAGAGAAGCATTTCTCAGGTTGCCAGATAAAATACAGAACACCTATTTACATTTGAATTTCAGATAAAAAATGAATACAAATCATTCTTACTTTTATTTGGTCACTCTGGCAATGCTAAATAGTGAGTCTTTCTAAAATAGAGATGTCCATATAGTATGGGAAAAACATGAGCAAAGCTGAGTAGGACTGTACTGGGTTCTCCCATTGGCTGAAGTCTCTTTGTTTTTTAATTAATTAATTAATCATTTTTGGTTTTGCTGAGTCTGTTGCTGCATGGGCTTTTCTTTAGTCTTGGTGCACAGGCTTCTCATTGCAGCGGCCTCCCTTGTTGGGGAGCATGGGCTCTAGAGTGTGAGTTTCAGTAGTTGTGGCGTGTGGGCTCCTGGGCTCTAGAGCACGGGTTCAGTAGTTGTGGCACATGGGCTTCATTGCTCTGAGGCATGTAGGATCGTCCCGGATCAGGGATCGAACACATGTCTCCTGCATTGGCAGGCAGATTTTTTACTACTGAGCTACCAGCAGAGCTGTGAAGCCTCTTTGGAAAGAAGTATTCAGGGCAAGATTTCCCATACATCTATTAGATTGCAATTACTATCCTTTCTTTGTGTACTGAGCCCTCACTTCTACCTCGTCCACTCCATTCCATTGCCATCAAGGGAATTCCAACCATCAACATTGACTCCAAATGTTTATGTGCTCAGTGACTAACTCTAGGGGGTGTTTTTCCTTTGCAGGAAGCTCCTATTGGGCTCTCTGCTTGGTTGCCCTCTCTCTCAACACTCCCTTCACACCACACCACTCCACCCTGAGCATGATCACCTAAAAAAAGTTTCCCCAACACCACTTCCTTACGTCCTATGGTGGTGTGCTGCCAGTCAAGCCCACCCACCCACAGAACTTGAACCCCATCTGTATGTAGCCTGGGATTTTCAGCTGTGTGATTTTCTCTAGCTTAGTCGCATCTTGAGTTCATGTGAACTGATTGTTCATACCCCTTCACCGCTTCTCACTCAAGAAACACTTGCTGGTTGATTGGTTCTAGTGAATCCTATCAGAATTGGCCATATTTCTTGAGTGGGAAAATTGTTTTAAGTCCAAGGTTCTTGTGCTGGAGAATCCTGCTCCCACTTCTGCGAGCCCCTCTCTTGCTGTTGTTCCCAGTTTGGGGGCTGAGAAAGCAGAGATCTTTGTATTTGAACTCTTGATTGAGACATTGGGTTAACTGATGCTCCTTTAAACTCCAAAAGTAGCTTAAGCAGAGAGGGACACATTAAAGTTGGTAATGAAACTGAATTGAGAAGTTTGCTCTTTGAGTTCCTAAATTCTTGATTGAAATCTGTGATATATTTGGAACTTACCATTTGTGTCTATGATCTCCTTCAAGAGAATAATCTCATTGGCGACTCTTCAAGAACATCATAGAGCCTTGGTGGAAGTGAGGGAGAGAGGTTGGAAATGAGAATAGTAACACTACTAATAAAAATAGCTGAAAGCTATAATTATGTGTTTTGGGTGCTTTATGCATGTTTTTCTTTAGATTCTACAACATTACCAATAGGTGTTCTTCCTATCATTTCACAGTACAGAAAACTGAGAATAGTTAAGGTACTTGTTCACAGATAAACACTAGTGAAGTCCTGGAGCCAGTTTTGGAATAAGAATCCATCTGGTTGAAATCCTAGGTCTATTCTAGGTTTACCAGGTTTCATCCCTCCTCTTGTTGGTTGTTGGGATTTTTTGCTTTGTGATTGCAGAGTCAAGGGTCCACTGAAGGGAAGTGTGAGAGCTGGATCGTATAGCCTGGGACCCACAGCCAAACAGCAGTCTACTCAGGGGTTTTCTGATTCCAAGACCAAGAGGAATAAGGTAAAGGATGCCAACTCCTGGGAGCTGGAATGTGATGTGGGTCCCCTGGAAGGTTTCACTGAAACCAGACCCTGCCTTGACCCTGCTTAATTACTCTGTAATTAACACACAACCAAATTCCTGCTGTCAGTGGGTCCTGTGATGCACACGGAGGTGGTGGTGGTTTGGTCGCTAAGTCATGTCCAACTCTTAGCGACCTCAGGGACTGTAGACTACCAGGCTCCTCTGTCCATGGGATTTTCCAGGCAAGAATACTGGAGTTCAATCGCTGGGTCAGGAAGATCCCCTGGAGAAGGAAATGGCAGCCCCTCCAGTACTCTTGCCTGGAAAAATCCCATGAATGGAGGAGCATGGTAGGCTAGAGGTCACGGGATCGCAAAGAGTCAGACACGACTGAGCAACTTCACTTTCACTTTCCTCCTGCACTGCAGACAGATTCTTTATCAACTGACCTACAAGGGAAGCCTCAAGGAGGCTGCCAGCAAACACAGAGCAGCGCTGATCCTGATGAGCTTGCCCCAGGGCTGGGCAGGACATTCTATTGAATGATTATCACGTGGTGAAGCCCCAGTGTTCCCCATCCTGACCTGGCTTTCCGGCTGCGGTGTTAACAGTCGGGGCATCTGGGGAGCGGGAAATGGCTCACATGGATTATACATGTGCTGCAGGCCTCTTTCACTCTGGCTTGATAGCGACTGAGCCTCCCAGTTGGAGTTTGTTATCTGGGCGCTGTCCAGATCCAATGATGTAAACTGGCTAGGGGGTAGTCTTTATGGTCAATTACCGGCAGCCTGTTAGAGGAGGGCTGGTAAATCTGGGAGGCACCAAGAGCCGTTTCCAAGGCACTTTGGGTGCATTGTTTTTCCTGAGTCTCTCCTCTTACCCAGTTTGGCTCCATTCTTTTTTTTTTTTTTCATGTTGAAACTCATGGGAATATGAAAGGAGGTGGAACTCACGGATTTCTTTTTCCCAGGATAGGGCTCCTGGGTGGTGGGATGGAATGAGATGCTCTGTACCCTAAAGATGGGCTGAGCCCTTTTCACCTCTCAGGGAAAGAATGTTGGCTTTGTTGAGAGCCAGTGGACTGTCACTAGAGAGGTCAGCATTGGCTAGAAACTGAGTCTTGCAGAGTTCCTCTGGGCCTTCCCAACACAGGGAGAAAGGGAGCCACCTCCCCCAGGAGGGTTTCATCTAGGCCTTTCCAGGCTCTCAGGTTGGTCCACCTCTAAAGGTAACATGTGCTCATGATTTTGGGATAAAAATGCAATGATCAGGCCCTGCACTAGACTTGCTGGATCAAAAGCTCTCGGATGGGCTTGGCAGCCTTTTTCACCAGGCCTTCCTGGTGATTAGGAGGCATGCTGAAACCTGAAATTTATTTCTTTAGATGAGGCTGCCCAAAATATGCCCTGTGGATCACAGCATCAGAAACCTAACAGTTATGCAGAATAACTTAACAGAACATGCAGAATCTCAGACCCACCTCTCTGTCAGACTTGCTGAATCAGAATCTGCATTTTAATAAGTTCCCTGCATGCTTTGACTGTACTTTGAAACTTGAGGCACAGCTTAGAGCACTGGTTCTCAACCTTGGCTGCTTGTCAGGCTTACCTAATGCCCAGGCCCCGCCCTAATTAAACCAGAATTTCTTGGGGGGTGATGCCCAGGCATTAGTGTTTACAAAAATTTTCCTAGTGATTCTTATGACAGTCAAAGCTGAGGGCAATTGCTTTGGACCACCACAGGCTGTTAAAAAGCAAAACAACCAGCCAACAATTCAATGATCAGAATAAAACCAATGATATGGAGGAGAGCTTCCCAGCAATACAGAGGGAAACATTTGGGCCTCATGGATGTGTTGGATGGATGTGGAATTATTGATCCCATCAGGCCTTGGAGGTGGCAGGATGGGACCTGGGTTGCCATGAGCACCATTTTTGGACTATTACAAATACCATTTTCTATGTATGCCATGGCAGGAAAAAGGTAGGAAAACATGCTACAGAGAACCTGAATAATTCTATTATTACTATGTTAATGTGTTAACTATGGTGATGGGTTATGGGTCAGGGTTCCCAGAGGGAAATGCTGAAAATCTAATTCTGGAACAAGAGGGCAGAAATATGCTTTCAGATATTGGATGACTTCTGTAATTCAAATCCAGACAAATACTTTTAGACCATTATTGCCACCTGGTCTTTATTTAGCATTTTTTTTTTTTTTTTTTTTTTCTATTTAGAGATTTCCCAGCGGTTATCTAGGGCCTTCTCAAGTGGCTCAGTGGTAAAGAATCCACTTGCCAATGCAGGAGACATGGGAGATGTGTGTTTGATCCCTGGTCTGGAATATTCCCTGGAGGAGGAAATGGCAACCCTCTCCAGTACTCTTGCCCGGGAAATCCCATGGACCAATGAGCCTGGTGGGCTACAGTCCATGGGATCACAAAGAGTTGGACACAACTTGACTAAGCATGCACACACAGCGGTTACCTAATTATTTCTTACAATAGGCATGGATTATTTTTCCTTCTTTGATGATGAGGAAATTGAGCCTCTGGAAGTTTCGGACTCCCCAAGGCCAGTTCAGAAAGGACAGTTGAAGAGGTATTTCCTTAATGCCTACTGGGAAGATCTGGAGATGTCACCTTCCATTTCAAAATGCCAAATGCTACCTCTTTGGAGAGGGTTGGCAGTGGGGTCGGGGGGGTACTCAGCCCCCTATTTTCAAGCAGGGACTACTGAGTTCCTATTACTGACTTTCGCCCTGAAGGTGCTGCCTGGAGCCTAGGGCTTCCTGGGAATACCCCAGGAAAGCTCTCAAAGAGGAACTGTTTAGCTAATTACAAAGCCTAACTGTTGTTTGGCGGGTCTGTGTGTGTTAACACGTCCCCCTCTCGCACAAGTTTTCATCCCAGTGCTGGAGGAACATATTGTAATTATGCTAATCATGCTGGCTGGGCAGCCAGAGGCCAGGAGGGAGGGGGCCCCTCTCCCTAATTGTTTCCCTCTCCTGGAGCAGTTGGTTGTCTGCCCGAGTCCCCAGACAGGCGGTGGGAAGGCTGCGGGGGAGGGCAGGCGGGGCTGGGGCTGTGGGCTTCCTGTCTCCAGGGCTGCAGAATCCACCTGGTCCGTCAGGAGGGAGGGGTTGGAAGAGTTGCCAAGGACGAGTCTGCTGGGCAAAGGGATTTCTGGCGGATTCACTGGGGACTGTGTTCAGGGCTGGCCCTTGGGAGTTTGTGAAAGAGGCGAATTTTCGTTGATGTCCTTCCCCATGTCTTTGATGGTAATGGCTTTTCCTCTTCTCTCCCTCCCCGCCTCCTCCTTCTCCCCTATGCCTCTTCCCTCTTCATTTCCTCTTTCCTGAACCTCCAGGCACACAATGCTTTGCTGCTTGTTTGGAATTTGTTGGCAGGCAAGTTTATGATATAGGCATAATTAGAGATATAGATACAGATACAGATATTGATGTAGACAGAGCTACATCCTCACTTAGAGAAGACTTAATGAACGTGTGACTGCCAACAACAGCTTGTTAGAAAACACAATGCTGAATGAATCTAAGTCCATGATTGAGGGAGATATTTTCAATCAAAGTGACCTGTCCAGTGGTTCTTTTTTTTTTCCTTTTATAAAATTTTTATTTGGATATCATTCAAATGAAGACAGAAGTAGAGAGACTAGAACAATGAATCACATATTTCCCAGATTCAACAATTATCAAGTTTTTGCTGCATTTGTTTCACCTATTTTTTTTTTTACAGAAGTATTTTTCTAATTTAAAACATTAGGTTGCTTTACCTCTACATTGTATTAGATATGATCATGCACAATTACATCTAATAAAATTTATAAGTAATAAAAACAAAACAAAAAAGAAAAAACTAATAGGGTAATTTAGTATGCAGTTCATAATCAATGTAATTCTTACAAGAAAGTCAGCTTAAATGCTCATTTTTTTTTCTTTTAATATTGATAGTAAAGGATTGATGCCTAGTTACTTTCTTTTTTTTGTACTGAGGTGTAGTTGATTTATAATGTATTATTTCCAAGTGTACAGCAAAGTAATTATATATCTATAACTGAATATATCTATTCTTTTTCAGATTCTTTTCCACCATAGGTTATTATAAGATATGGAATATAGTTCCCTGTGCTATATATTAGGTCCTTGTTGTTTATCTATTTTATGTATAGTAGTTGTATATGATAATCTCAAACTCCTAGTTTAACCTTCCTACTTTCTCTTTCCCCTTTGGTAACCATAAAACTCTTTGTTTTCTATTTCTCAGTCTATCTATGTTTTGTAAATATAAATTCACTTGTATATCCAGTGCTTTTAAATGATATACATTATCACAAGAAAATTATTAACAATTGGCACTGAAAAGTCATTTCTTTGGAAAAGAACTGACTTTGTTTCATAAGATGATATGGTGGGTTATTGGGCATTGAAAAGAGAGGTCTCAGGGAAGTTTCTGGAAGGAGAGAGCAGAAAAAAATGGGAGTGCTTAGGAAGATGGAGAATTTGTTTCTTGGGGGCAAGAGGGACGTAAGGACAGGAGCAGGGGAACTGCAGATAGAAAGGCTGACAGAATTTTAAACACTGGATTGATGATGTATTCTGGATTTATAATTATGTTGTTTGCTCTCACTTTTTCTAATGCCATCCATCTTCAAGAACTCTTCAGTAAAACTTGCTTTGTGTGGACTTCACTGGTGAGGGTGGCTGTGTGTATTCTGTATGTTTCCTGTCCATCCAGGGAAAGGAGACAAGTCCCACACCTGAGTTGACATATACTGAAAAGAAATTTAATTGAGGATGGGTGACCTTGAGACAGTTAGCATCTGAGCACCCATATGGACTTTCTCGGGATGTGCAATGTTGGCCCTTGCCCACTGTAAGTGGATTTTATAGGCCAATATGTCACCAGATATCATTCTGGGTTGCACTGGAGTAATAGCTCAGAAGCCAACCTTGACTCCGTTATTAGTCAAAGCTCTGCAATGATCCTATTTTCTGCTTATATTTAGTTTGTATGCTTCCATCAGTAGCCTCATAGCTAATTGTCTGGAAGACCATGGAAGAACTTCTTTTTATATCATACAGGTCTTTATAGCTGTAAAGGACTCCAGGGAAGTGCTAAGCCCTTGTAAATGGCCGATGGATTTCATTTAGCTCCATGATTCTTCTGTGGGATTTTGTTTGGTGTTGGTTGTGAAACTCATGATTCAATCCAAAATTTCCTCGCCTCAACTAGGCTGGTTTATGATCCCATGAACCAAGCATAGAACAAAGATCATTAGTTCAATTTATGTTGTCTGTCAGTCCAGGGCAGCTGGGTTCTCAGTGCTGCGCTATGTTTTAGAGGAGTGAGAAATGCACAAAGCAGAAAACACAATCCCTGTTCCCAGGGCAGCATATCTTGGGGGGTATGTCTAACATTATTCTCAATCTCTCTCTATAGATTTCTTTCTTTGAATGTTTTCCTCTTTTTTCCTAGTCTTGTTTTTCTCCTTCTGTCTCTTCTTCTTCCTTTTTTTTTTTACTTTTCTGTTTCTGTTTCCTTAAGATGTCTTCACTCACATTTTCTATGATTAAATATTTTCCCTTTTCCCTTCAGTTCTATTACTTCAACAATTTTTTTTTAGCTTTAACATTGTTTAAGTCATCTGATTATAGATTTTCAAGCAGGAAACAACAAAACACCTCCTTGAAGCCTGACTCCTGAATGGAGTCACCCATGGGTTAAGCAGAACTTCCCTCTCTCCAGATTATATGACCCTGCTCAGGTATTATAACTCAAATGGTCCATTATATGAAAGATCTTCCTAACAGTGGGCATTCTGACCCACCAAGCAATATGAGTTTTTCCCATCACCATTTACAACAGGCTAATGCAGGACAGAATTTCAGTCCTAAATCGGAATTACCCTGGATTCTTGGCACTTGAAGCCAGATTGCTAATACCTGGTGATTTTATTAGAGTATCTCTTGTGGGTGTGGACTTTTTTCATTTTAAATGCTAGTTAAAAGGGGAAAATGAAAAGCTCATTCCTTCAAAAAAGAATTTTGGCTGGTGGATAGCTTGATTCTGGAGCAGATGGTTTAAATATTGTTTACATTTATTTCAAGTCACAATATAGGCTTGTGTATATTCCTACAACATTAAATAGCTTTTCAACTTGCAATTCTTATCAAGAATTGATCAATGTATTTGGAAAAAGAGAAAGCCTAGGGTGAATTGTTATCTCCAGGAAGAGAAGCTTACTGCTGTAGTGTATTATCTATGCAGTTGATAGGGAAAAAGAATAACTAGGACATTTTCTCCACTGGGCAGGCAGCCTGTAACATGGTTTAGAAAACCACTGTCCCCCAATATGTGGTTATTGACCTGTTCAAATGACTGCTTTTATTCACTATTTCTGATCAAATTATTGAATCTAGTAGCGACCACATTTGTTTAACATAAGAGTCAACAGCCTTCTCAAATTTGAGGATGGGACAGGGAAGTAATTCAAAGGAAAACTGACAATCAAATAAAACATCCTTTAAAGATGGAAAATCTCATTCTATTTTTTAACCATTATTTTAAGAAAAATTGAATGATGGCATTTACTTGAGAAAACCTGAATAGAAGCCCTTGCTATATTCAGTCACTTCTTGCCATAATTTAGGCAACAATCAAGTTAAATACTTCATGTGAAGTTCATATGGAAAAAAAAAAAAGATGATTCAAAGATGTATAAGTCAGGATAGGTTAGGTAATGCTGTGATAACAAACAATCCCCAGCTCTCAGTGGCTTAGTATATAAAGACTCTTTTCTTCCTTATGAGAATTCTACTTGTGCTTCAGCTCTTGGCTCTTCAGGAAGCTCCTTTCCTAGAAAACTAGGTTGCTTGCCTCTGTTGCTATCTGGAACACTCTTCCATTTTCGTTATGAGAGCATGAGAAGGGCCTGGAACACCAGCTCTTCAATGCTTCACTCCAGCAGTGACATGCATCATATTTGCTTGCAACTCATTGACCATAATGAGCCACAGTGTCCCTCCTGACTGCATCCATGCTGGGAGATGTGGGGAACTCATAATAAGGGCTAAATGTCTGCCTCAAAGCATAACTGGGACAAATGAGCTGCCATGTTGAGGGTCTGATTTTGTTAACTACCTGAATTTGTGTGGTGAAGTAAAGTCGCTCAGTCGTGTCCGACTCTTTGCGACCCCATGGACTATAGGCCACCAGGCTCCTCCATTGGTCCATGGGATTTTCCAGGCAAGAGTACTGGAGTGGGTTGCCATTTGTGTGGTAGGAGTGCTTTAAAGAAACTTGCAGAGGGCTGAACTGCTGGGAGGGGCAATGTCGAAGCCCTCTCAAAGGCAGACGAGTTGGAGTCAGCTCTATGCTTATTTGAACTGCTGGGTGTGGGCAGACAGGATTGCGGGAGACCTGGAGAGACTGCAGGCAGAACATCTGGTTGCCTTCATGGGGACCACATACTACCTAAGGCAGCAGATGTGCTGGTGGGTCTGATGCCCAGCACTTCAAGTCTGCGGGTGTGTCAGGTCTCTTTCTTAGGCTGCCCAATGCCTCGTAGACACTCACCATCCCTGTATGTGGTCCACCTAGACACTGAACTCACCACGGCCGGGACCATGGCTTCCCGGTTGTTGTGATAGTGGTGTGTAACGTGGTGACTTGCCCACAGAGTCCTGTTAATAACTGGGTACTAGCTGAATTGGAAAGGGAAATGGCAACCCACTCCAGTGTTCTTGCCTGGGAAATCCCATGGACAGAGGAGCCTGGTGGGTTACACTCCATGGGCTCTCAAGAGTTGGACACAACCGAACAACAACAGCAACTAGGTGAATAACGTGTGCAGTCAGAGTGGTTCCATCTACATTGCTTCTGTGGTATAAGCCATTGCTTCTCAAATTTTGTCATGCTTACAAATGACCTAGAGATCTGGTAAAAGTGCAGATTCCAGTTCCATAAATCTGGGGTGGAGCCTAAGATTCTGCATGTGAAAAGTGAAAGTGTTAGTTGCTCAGTCATGTTCAAATCTTTGTGACCCTACGGACTGTAGCCTGCCAGGTTCCTCCATCCATGGAATTCTCTAGGCAAGTATACAGGAATAGGTTGTCATTTCCTTCTCTAGGGGATCTTCCCAACCCAGGGATCGAACCTAGGTCTCCTGCACTGCAGGCAGATTCTTTACCATCTGAGCCACCAGGAAAGCCCTAGATTCTGCATACCTCCCAAGCTTTCACACTCTGCATAAAGGTATTGACTGAGGATTTCAACTGGGTGTGTTAATCTACTGAGGCTCCGTTGTCTGAACACAGTATGAGGTCTTCCTGGAAACCAGTGGTTGGAGGTGATCACTTCAATCTGGTTCTTCCTCTTGTCCAGAAACGGAGCCTTAAGAGAAAAAGAGGCCTCCCTGGGCTGAGATATTTGTGAATATATGAATTCTCAATACACCTGGTTCTGTTTTCTCCTCTTAAGGCATCTGACAGGCAGTTAATAGCTCGTGAAAGAGCCGTATCCAAACTGTACTTTGAAGGAATCAGAAAGTAGTGCTTTTGAATGACTTCCTTCCCGTGGCAACTCCCAAATCCAGTCCAGCAAGAGGCCTGGAGGCCGCACGGTCCCCTCAAGCTTTCATATGGTGTCTGAGCAAACGCAAGGGCCAATCAAATTAGCCCAACACCGGCCACTTCCGAGCACTCACTCGAGATGACAGCTTCAGCTTCAAAAGAGGTATGCAAACCGGAATAATGAAATGTTCCATTTTATTAAGTCCCTGGCCAGAGGGAGGGATTGTATTAGAAGAGAGAAAAGGTGGGGAGTTTTTAGCTTGATTTCTGTGACGCTGATAAGCAGTAATTTTTGCAGAGGGGGGAAAAGTAACCCACTGCAATAAAACCATTTTCATAATACCGTGGGAATGAGTTATTGCTCGGAGGCAGGCATGGCTCCTCATGGCAGCCTGCGCCTCTGCCTCCATCTTTCATGGGTCAGTCCGACGTTTTTATAGTGCTGACACAGAGAGAGCACTTGCGGGGCCTCCCTTCCCCTTTGGTTAGAGTAGAGGCCACCTCCTCGAGTTCACTTTGGGTCTGATTTCTGTGTCAGTTTGGCCCTGGACTAGGGGTGAGGCCATGGGAGTGGGGTGGCTCATGGGGTCAGTTGCATCATGTTTTCAGACCATGAATGGTTAGAAGGACCGAGAGGAAAAGATTTTTGCATGAATCCAAAGAGGAAAGTGCTATTTCCTCTGCTTTATGGCTCACCAGACCTTTGGCCACACTGTGTTGGCCTTGCTGTGCAAAACTTTGTCCAAGTTCATTTCCAGAAAGTGGGACTTTTTGTTTTTCACTGGACTTAGAATGTGCCTGGCTCTGAAACAGCAACTCAAGAGATCTGGTTAAATGCACAAATGGAAAAAAAAAATTTTGTACTTTATGTGTGTGCCCATGCCTCCACATTTCCACCCCTGCTGTTAACTTCTATTTGACTTGTGCTGGAATATGTGTACTTCTCCTATTGTTTCACTTCAACCCCTGCAAGATCTGTTGGAACTGGAAAAATTAGAGAGAGATGAAAAATCTTGGTGTGAGGATGATAATGATGTAAATGAAAGAAAGAGATATTCTTCCCATCCTTCGATGGGTTCTGTGATTCAGGGTAACTGATTTGTGAACAATTATTAATGGAAAAATACAAGCTCTTAAAGATAATTCCTGTTGTATATAGAGTCACTGACAAAGAGGCCTTGTGGGTCACCCTAGTCCAGAGGTGGGTGTGTGTAACTCTAGGTTGAGTACAGACTTGAGCAGGGAAGCTTCTAAGAGAGCAGGGATTCAAGCAGTATCTGGGAGAATTTTAGTGTGTTTAGTTTCTGCCAGTTTCTGAATGCTCATCATGGTATTTTACCTTTTTCCTTTTAGGAAGGCTGGATGAGATAGGGCCAAGAGAATTTTGAGCTTTGTTAATTACTGTGGTGTCTTCCGAGCTCAGAGTCCTGTAGAGTTTAGCTGAGTGCTTCATCCATGATGGGAAGAAGCTGGAGGGGAGGGAGTTGGACTAATTTTGTTCAACGGAGTAATGTTGGTGGATATAATTTTTTAGCACTTTTCTGTAGCATTGCATGCTTTACTTACACTATCTCTAAACCCAACAACCATCTTGCAAAAGAGATGTTCGCTTGTTTTTTTTTTTTTTTTCAGATAAAAGCACTGAGACACAGAATATTAAGTAACTGGCTCAGGATTTGTGGCTAGTAGGTAGATAATTAACTGAGTCAAATCCCATCCTATGATCCCTCCCCTCCCTATAAGATGGGATTTGACTTTCAGTTATCACTTACCTACTGGCTATAAACTTATATTTCTACTGTGTTGTATGGGAAATCACCTTAGTTTATGAGGACTCAGCACCTAAACTTCTGCTACCAAGGAGCATAGATTTTCTGAAAGAAAGAATAACAACTCAAAAACTTGTAAGGTATGTGAAATAGATAGCCAAGGGGAATTCGCCGTGTGACTCAGGGAACTCAAACTGGGGCTCTGTAATAACCTGGAGGAGTGGGATGGGGAGGTAGGTAGGAGGGAGGTTCAAGAGGGAGCGGACATAAGCATACCTATGGCTGATTCATTTGATGTTTGGCAGAAACCAACACAAATTTACAACAATATTGTAAATCAATTATCCTTCAATTAAAACTAAATAAATAAATTAAAAACCTAGAAAAAAAAACCATGTTAAGAATATATGTCTTAGCATTTATTTGTTGGCATTTATAAGTCACCCACTTTGTGTACAGTTCCTCTTTTGATAGTGTCAGAGGGACGGAGGGTGGAATGGGGATTGGTTACCATTGTTTCTGGAATTCTAAAAACCTGGAAATGACTTCTCTTTCTTATGAATATCTTGATAACCTAACTACTTGAGTCTGCCCCACTGTCACACGCTCACCTGTACTGTTAATTACCTGAGCTCTGCGATCAGAGAAACTTCGTGCTTTGCTGCAGTGAGATTCCAGGTGCTGTACCTAGCAGGTACTTGGTGTTTGTTTGATCGATCGATGGATTGACACAGTATCTGCTTGGATTGGCTTATAATTTAAAAGACGGGGTGGGGACTTCCCTGGTGGACCAGTGGCTAAGAGTCTGAGCTCCCAGCACAGGGGTCCTGGGTTTGATCTCTGGTCAGGGAACTAGATCCCACATGCTGCAACTAAGACCCAGTTCAGCCAAATAAATAAATTACTTAAAAAATAAATAAAAGACAGGGTGTTCAGAGGGTAAGACAAGACAGTCGGCTGCGGATGTAGGCACTGATAGCTCTGCAGAAGTATCATCTGAGGCAACTGTAAAACACCATCCCGGAGCCAGAGGAGAGAGTTCCATCAGGAGAGAAGAGAGTTGGGCACTCATGCAAATTGCACCTCTGTTGAATGGAAGTCTGATTGTAGACCATAGCTGTTCCTCCACCAGAGACTTTTGGAGTTTCTGACTCCTAAGGACCTCATTCAGCTTTAGTTTAAAATGGTAATAACTTAAACTCCAACACTGGGATGGCCATTGATCAATGAAATGAGCTGACAGTTTCCAGACAGATTTGTGAAATGAAATACCTCAAATTGACCAGCCCGAGAACATTTTTCACTGCCTATCCATCCCTTCTGAGCTATTCAGAGAGCAAAGAAAAAGAAATTAGAACTTTGAAATTGCTGCTTGTCCAGGGGCAACCTCTCTGGGACACAGAAGAAGTCGCAATTTATCCAGCGTTCCCATGTAGAGAATTGGCAACATAGTGGCACCAACCACAGCGTAATGAGTGTAGAAGTGCTGGGCACTGTACCGGGTCTCTTCACCTCATTTAATTTTCACAGCAAATGGTCAAGATAGCAATAGTTATACTGTCTTGTAGATGAGAAATCCGAGGCTCAGAGAGAAATGTTACCCAAGGTCACACAGGTAGAAGATAGCAAAAGCCAGACTTGAACCCTAGATCTATTTGATCCAAAGCCATGCTCTTAAACATTATATAAACTGCCTTTTCTCTTTTTTGGACATCACTTCTTAAAGAGAAATGCTTCTTTACAAAGTGCAATGTGAGGACAGTTGGTTAGGTCCCCAGTCAATAAGTGGTGTGTCCTTGTGATTTGAGAGAGAGGAAACATAAAAATCATTTCCTGCTGTTTCTCAGTTTGGTAGGTGTTTTAAATAAACTAACAGAACTGTTCTGTAGGAGAACTTCACCTTTGAGGTCTGTTGTAGCAGGGTCATGGGTATGATTTAAATTCTTCCTAGAAGTTGGGCTTCCAAGATGGCCAGGAGAAGGACAATCAAGCCACGAAGGTCTGAAAGATAAATGATAAGAGTGAGAGAGAGAGGAAGAAGAGTTTGATTAGACATGTTTTAATCAGTGGAAGAACATCCAGGGGTGAATGTTGGAGCTAGAAGATGCAAGAACACGACTGATGCTTTGATGTGAAGTCACCATGTGGTTAAAGAAATAGAAGGTCAGTTAGCGGTCACTAAAAGATGCAGGGTATAGAAGGAAGGGGGCAATTAGGTGAGAATCTTGGGAGGAAGAGGTATGCATAAGGGAAAGTGAAGGTGTTCAAAGCTTGGAGAACAGGATTATGCAGGATAATTATTATGCTGGATAATTGTTAAGAGAGTCTACTCAGTTGTTAAATTATTAAAGGCAGTGTCTACCACAGCTGAGCATACGTGCATGATCAGGTGACTTCAGATCTCCTCAGCCTTGGTGTCTGCTCCGTAGAAATGGGTGTGTATAGGCATGTACCCGTACATGTACAAGACTCTTCAGGGCACTTTTATTCCTAATAGCCACACGGAAATGGACAGCGCAACAGATAATAAATTATAACATATTTAATTGCACATAATTATAATAGTACATAGCAATTAGAAAATGAACTACCATACCTGCAGCAAGATAGACTAATCTCACAAACAAAATGCTGAGTGAAAGATTTTTTAAAAAGAATTCACAGAGATACTGAAAGTTGAAGCAGATTAATTTCATCTTCTCCCTGGAAGAGGCATTTGGGATTCCATTCTTCCTCTCTTGAGTATTTATATCAAGTTTATCCTTCTAGCCACTGCATGGAGATGGGTTGTTTTTGCTTGCTTGTTTTTTTGGCCCTAGTAGACTATTGAATTGACATCTTTTATTTAATTTGCAGGTCCTCTTACTCTCCAACCACTAGAGTGAAGATAAGTGTTGATGTCACAGAAATTTTATTAATAAATGGATCAGACCTGACCCTGGCTCTTTGAGGCCTTTATGACAGGCACCTGCTCACTGAGAACTGATCTGGATCCCAAGTGGAGGTTTTATATTTGGTCTTTATTTTGTAGTTTGACCTTCATGTTTAACCCAAAGAAGTGACCCTTTGTGGAAGACTCCAAATGAGATACAGAAATAACAATATCCTTATCAAAGGTTTTGTTGTTGTTGTGAATTTTGTGGATCTGTTTGCCCTTTATGCCCCAAGGAGTCATGAGTGCTAATTTAGGAGTCCTATTGATGTGGTTTCCTTGTGAGTTCTGTCTTTTAGAAATTAGCATAAACTCTCTCTCTCTTTCTGACATGAGGCCTCAATGCTGCAGTCCTTTTCCTTTTGCGTCTAACAAGGCAAAGACTCCACAGGGTTAATTAATGCCAGTTATCATGTGATAAGATTGAGCCAGATGAGAACATTAATAAATCATGCAGGAGTAAGCCAGCCATTGAGGGGAGAAAAAAGAGAACAAGCATATTTAGCAGGAGATCAAAGAGCTAAGAAACAGGGAATCTGAGACAGAGATTCCTGACATCTTATGAGAGTAGCTGAAGCAAAGGCTAGAGGCTGAGATGAGGAAGTTGTGCAGGACTGAGTTAGTAATAAGAGGCTAAAAGTGAATGAGGACGGTGATGGCAAAGTTTATGAACAGATTGGAGAAAAGGCGAGGGCCCCAATAGAATAGGGATGAAAGTTCAGGCAGCCTCCACCAGCCATCAAGATGTCAGAATGAAAAGCAAAATTTCCCCCACAAGTAGAAGCAACTGAGGATTTCCAATCATTGAGGCATTTTATGTTGGGGTGGTGGTGGTGTAATCCCTAAGTCGTGTACAACTCTTGCAACCCTGTGGATTGTAGCTTGACAAGCTTCTCTGACCATGGGATTCTCCAGGCAAGAATACTGGAGTTAGTTGCCATTTCCTTCTCCAGGGGATCTTCCTGACTGAGGAATCGAACCTAGGTCTCTTGTGTTGCAGGCAGATTCTTTAGCAACTGAGCTATGAGGGAAGCCTTTGTGTTGGGATGGGAATGGGTAAAACATCTAAGAGATGCAAATATTTACTCTTCAATCATTATTTTAATTCAGCAGAATTAATTCAGTGGAAATATAGTCTTTAAAAAATGACTATTATTCCCTTTTTTATTATGGAAATTTAAAAACATACAAAACTGGAGAGACTATTATGATCCCCTAGGTGCCCATGACTCATTACCCAGGATGAACAATTATCAATAGTTTGTCATTCTTGATACATACTCATTTTAGTAAGATGAGTTCAGGAGAATTTTAATTAGTTTTTGTACTGAACAAGAGCTTGTGTCTACCTCTCAATCTCATTTGCAATTTTAAGTCAAAAGAGCCACCAAATATCCAACAGAGAGACATTTGGGGACAATTTTTCTTTTTTAGGAAGCACAATTGACACAATCACAGGAGCAAGTAGCAAGACCCACTGGGTTTGGTCCCATTAGGGATGAGACATTTGCACCAGATGATAGCTAGGCAGAATGATAAAGGATCCTGGCAGGTCTGAGTGCCTCAAATCCTCTCCTTGATCTGCTAGACCCTGGTCCAGGCATCTTGGATCTCAGCATCTCTTTAACTGTTTTATTAGCAAGGCATCTTCAGAAAACGTTTTGTTGGACTCATTCACAATGAGTCTGGATGGCTGGTGGGCTTCCCAGGTGGCACTAGTGGTAAAGAACCCACCTGCCAATGCAGGAGACCTGGGAGACACAGGTTTGATCCCCAGGTTGGGAAGATCCCCTGGAGGAGGGCATGACATCCCATTCCAGTGTTCTTGCCTGGAGAATCCCATGGACAGAGGAGCCTGGTGGGCTACAGTCCATATGGTTGCAAAGAGTTGGACATGACTGAAGTGACTCAGCATGCATGATTGCATGGATGGCTAGTACCTTTCATTTCTATTTGTTAGGAGCATCTTCATTGTAATCGAGAAGAATAAATTGGATGAAATAGAAACCTGTAATTGTGGAATTGCAGTTGTTAGACAGTAGGTTAGGGAATTCTTTCTTCAGGGTGCAGAGCCTGGACCCTCAAATTCACTAGGGTAGGCTGCCACCTACTTTGTCTGCTCACAAAGTGGGCCCAGCATGTTGGTGATGTCCGCGACCCGGGTGGGCCAGTGTGTCTTCAAAGCTCCTTGGGCTCAGCTGCCTCCTCGGAGGGCTGGTCAGCCTTTCTCATGCCAATGTCTTTAGGAGCCCTTCACACGGAAAGGTCAAGAGCTTGGGACTGTGGAGACTGCTGTCTCCACAGCAGTCTTGAGAGAAGTCTGTGCAGCTGTTCACTTTATTTTTACTCCTCCTGTTCATTCTCTTGCAAGGGTTGTCTACCCTCTGCTGCCTTCTGAAATGATTATTAATGGAATTCTCTTCACTTTTTCTGAACCCTTGGTTTTTCCGCTTAGTTTCTGATTATTTTGACTCTGCCAGGTTCTTTTTCATGTCTTTTGCCTGCTGGCCCTTGATTTACAATCTGGCCTTTCTCCTTCCCACGTCCTTCTTTTCCATTCCTATCATATCATCTCTCACACTCTCTTCTTTGAGTTTGCACAGACTGGAGCAAATTAAAATACACCTCTCAAATTTTACTAGCCCAGTGATTCTATTTTAAATGCAGCCAGGGCGACAATCAAGTTAATCTCTGAAACCCGGGCAATTCGAGGACAGAATAAAAGCATCAACTCTTCTTTTCCTTCTTGGCCACTTGCTTTGATATGTTTTTATCTTTAAGAATATTATGGATTTAAGCATGCTGTAAGTCACAATTTTTTTCCCAATGAGAAAAATAAAATTGTTAATATTTTTGAATAAATCAGTTTATCTTTTGAGCAACTACTAGGTGCATAGTATTGTGTTAATCAGCTATATGTTCTGAATATTTTTTGAAAAGGCTGGTATCATGTAATTAATCTATACAAATAAGAGAGAATGAGAGTATTATGCAAGCACAAAGCCATGAAATTGTCATATGGTTTACCTTTAATAGTTTAGCTTGATTCTCATCTTCTTCATGAATATTTTCTCAGTCATCATTGCCAGAAGATCTATTCTTGAATCCATCCACCCCTTTATCTATCTATCAATCCATTCATTAATCCATTCATATTGTCTTCCTTTCCTTCCTTCCTTCCATCCACTCAACCACTCAGCCATCTGGAATTTACTTTTCGTAAGACACTGTGCAAATGTTGACCAAATGAAGAACAGTATAGATTTCTGCCCTTTAAGGAGTTCACGGTTTGGTAGCAGAGCAATTTTAATAATAATAGGTCCTTGTTTTCACCTCTTATATTTTAAGGATGTGAATGTATTTTTATATTCCAGCTTAAAGATTCTCTTCATTTATTATCTCTGAGTGTCAGTGATGGCAATTGCAGAGCAGCAGCAACTTTGCAAACACAGAGAAGTTAAGTCATTTGCCCAAAGTTATAAGGGTAGGTAGAAGTACCAGAGTAACAGTACCAGAGAATTCAGTATCAAGATGCTTGTCTCTTCATATGCACCCCAATGTTCATTGCAGCACTGTTTATAATAGCCAGGACATGGAAGCAACCTAGATGCCCATCAGCAGACAAATGGATAAGGAAGCTGTGGTACATATACACCATGGAATATTACTCAGCCGTTAAAAAGAATTCATTTGAATCAGTCCTAATGAGATGGATGAAACTGGAGCCCATTATACAGAGTGAAGTAAGCCAGAAAGATAAAGAACATTACAGAATACTAACACATATATATGGAATTTAGAAAGATGGTAACGATAACCCTATATGCAAAACAGAAAAAGAGACACAGAAGTACAGAACAGACTTTTGAACTCTGTGGGAGAAGGTGAGGGTGGGATGTTTCAAAAGAATAGCATCTATACTATCTACGGTGAAACAGATCACCAGCCCAGGTGGGATGCATGAGACAAGTGCTCGGGCCTGGTGCACTGGGAAGACCCAGAGGAATCGGGTGGAGAGGGAGGTGGGAGGGGGGATCGGGATGGGGAATACGTGTAACTCCATGGCTGATTCATATCAATGTATGACAAAACCCACTAAAATGCTGTGAAGTAATTAGTCTCCAACTAATTTAAAAAAAAAAAAAAAAAAAGATGCTTGTCTCTTGTACTTAATTTGTTCCAATCACTTGGTGCTTATTGGATGGCATTCACTTGTAGTACAAGGCACTTGCTAATGTTCTCTTCATGGGCAAGTTACGCTGTTAGAGCCTCAATATCCTCATCTGCAGAAGTAGGATAGTGGTACCTACATACAAATGGGCTGCTGTGAGGATTAAATGGGATCCTGGCTGTAGAAGAACCAGTGTGGTACCTGGCATGTAGATGACTCTCTGTTAATGTATGTCTTCCAAATCCTAGTCTCTTCTCTGGGATTCCCCGGTGGCTCAGACAGTAAAGAGGCTCTTCTCTACTGGATTTTAGTTCCCCCAGGGCATATTCTCTGCTCCTGGTGGAAACTCTGGAACTTTGATTAATGAATAGGGCTTTGTCAGGCTTTAGGAGGCCAAGCTTTGTCAGTGCTTACTTCACCAATTAACTCTCCACTCTCTCCTTAATTTTAGGAGTCATGTAGATACATTGTAGAACACTGCTTTCCCTAACTAGTCCATTGTCATCATAATAATCAAAATCATCATCTTCAAAGCCTTCAGTAAAACATTCCCAGAGCACAATCTTCACCTAATTTCCCAAGTGATTTATGTGATCCACTGGTTAGAAGAACTACTAAATCCAAAGAGTTTCCTTTTCTCTAAAAGCCAAGTGTCCTCTATAGAGTGGCCAGATAAAATACAGAATGCCTGGTGTAATTAGCACTTCAATGAAACAATGAATGTTATTTCAGCATAAATATGTCTCAAATATTACACAGAACAGACTTATGCTAAAAAAAAATCATTCAATGTTTATCAGAAATAAACATTTAATTGGGCATCCTGGATTTTTATTGACTAGATCTGGCAACCCCAGTGCCACAGTGTGAGAGGAATGTGAGGAAAAGAGGCCAGCTTTTTAATGCACTGTTGACTGCTCTCTGAGATGCACAGAGTGCCCTTCCAGCCAACTTTGCCCTCAATAAAAAATACGAGTTGTTAACTGGAGTTGTCTGAGGCTCCCAAAATTTAACTTCTCCCCCAACAGACATTATTTTACATAATCCACAAATGACTGTAGATTTAGGTGCTGTGGTGGAAAAAAAATTTTCATTGAGAATTTCTGGTCCTCGAGGTTCCAGGTGGCCCCCTTTCTGTCATCACCCTGGGGACAGCCTGAGGCAAAGTAATGCTAATGACATCTCTCCTCCAACCTGCTCCTATTCTGTAAGTTTGTGTCACTGTGAATCCTCAGCCCTCTCTTCTTATTTTATTTTTTGCAATTGAAAAAAGGCTGAAAAGATGAAAAAAAATGTTCTGAACTTAATCGAAAGTCTATCTAATGACAGTGAGTCATGAGGCAGGCTTGTGAAGAACGTAGCTCATGTGCACTTAACTGTAATGGTTCTACAAAGTAATGAAGACTCAAGTGGTCCTTATTAGGTATCCAGCTGTGAATTAGGACACATCTAACCTTCTGATTGCTGAAGGAAATCAGTAATTGATGTGACAGGATGACCATTATTATTATTATTACTTACTTATTTTTTTAATCCAGACATAGCAGCTAGGAGCTGGTCCCCAGCCTCCTTGGGGTATAGCAGGTGTGGAGGGCAAGAGTTGCCCTTCCATTAAATCTTCCAGTGGGGGCCCTAATAAATTTTGCATTGAAATAAGTAATGACCACATTTAACGACCAGTTTGTCTGAGTGTTAACAGCCTGTGAGCCAACAAACTGGTCATTAACAGGTGCTAACTTCTGCTTTCTGGCTTAAACGACCCATTCTCATCTCTTTCTCCTGTTTGTGTTGGGGGCGTATGCAAATTCCTGGCTGGTTTTTCATTTTTCCTGTGATCTTCAGCTCTTATTAATCAGTTTGGTACCTCTCAGCTCCTGGTGCCTCTTCCCTAGGACTACCTCTTCTGTAGTCTATGGATGAATGAATTTTTTTAATGTTCACTTTTACTCCTGAAGGATGAAGGTATCCTGGCAGAATTTGGTCCCAGAATAAACTAGGTGACAAGTCCAAAAGAAAAAGTCACTCCTGAAACATAAAATCTACTCTGATGAAGGAATGCAAATAGGTTAAAATATTATAGCTTGAGGCAGCATTATGTCTGCTGAGGGGCGTTGTGATAGAGATTATTGTCTCTGTGCTAGAAATGAACAGACTTTTTGATCTGAAGAGTGTGTAACTTACTCACCCTTAGTCCAACATATGTCCGTAATGAGGCTGAGTCTTCTGAGGAATCCCCTTCTCATTCTTCCTTGTTTTGGTTTTCTTGTCTTTGCCAGAATATGAGCCAGTAAAAAGGGACACACTTCTCTCAACATACCAGTGAAGGAATGGGCTTGGAGAGAGGATTTGGAACTTTGGTCTTATTAGCTCTGATTCACTGCCTCTTCCTGTAGTCAGAAGGGGAGTCAGAACAAGTTTTGCCTAGTGGGCACGATCTTGACCATCTTTTGTGTATGAAGGTTATACTGAATTATATACTGTTCTCTCCCAGGCAATGCTTCTCAAACGATTTGTGGCAAAGGACTATTAAATTTTTTTTCAGTCAGTTGCAGACTGATAATTTATAGAAGATAAGATCATGTGCTTGGGTGTCCTGACAATGTCAAGTTGCTATATACATGTCTAAATGGTTTCTCTTGCTTTCTCTACTATGATAGGAGCAGATAGTGTGTACCCACTGTCAGGCCATGGACCTCACCTGGGACTGCACTGTTCTTCTGAGCTTGAACCTTACCTCTTTGGTGGAAGAAAGCTGTGGACCAGCCTCTCCCTGCCATGCTCCTTTCCTTGGGATGTCTTTTGGGGGAAAGGTGGGCAATGAATGACTGGATGGATTTCTGAACAAGTGCCACTTGTCTCAGCTCCCAATGTTTTTAGCACAATCTTCTATTATACTTGAGCAACACAAATGAAGTAGCTTAGTTATCAAAGTCATTTTCCATCCTGGCTGTTCTTCAGATTGGAGTGGCCAGAGCCCTTGTCCTGGAAAGTCAAAGCCTGAAAGCAGAGTTGGTGTTTGGGAAGGAGGTGGGCTTCCCTGGTGGCTCAGCTGGTAAAGAATCCGCCTGCAATGTGGGAGATCTGGGTTTGATCCCTGGCTTGGGAAGATCCCCTGGAGAAGGGAATGGTAACCCACTTCGGTAATCTTGCCTACAGAATTCCATGGATAGTGCAGCCCGGTGGGCTACAGCCTATGGGGTTGCAAAGATTTGGACATGCCTGAGTGACAAACACTTTCACTATCAAGGAGAGGTATGTGTGCTGGGTCCTCTCATACATGGAAATGGTTTATAAAATGGGGCCTTTATAAGGTTTTGTGTACTTTATAAATGTTAGAATTTATAAGGCTTAGATGTTAGTATTTTAAGGCTTAATAATGAAGCTTGTAGGAATGATGAGAGCAATTTGTAAAATGGCATGTAAAGGCACACTGCAGTTTTCCTCTCAGATGCTATGACGTCTAATTGTATTAAGCTACAAGATGCAGTTTACCTTCTTGTTGATGGTTGTTTTCAGTTTGTTGCAGGATAGGAAATAGAAGTGCACTGTTTAAAATTGTGAGTGGGATTCAACAGGGTAATACATTTCTTTTAAAGGTCATTTACATATTGTTCGAAAAATATTGAAAAGCAAAATTGTTAAAGTTAAAAGTGAACATATATTTTATGAAGTCTTGATGTTGCTTGGTATAGCAATAACCATATGGATATCAACTTTGTATTGGTGGCTTTGTTGAATTTGAACTAAAAAGTCCCTGTGTTCTGATTCTAGATTTAGGAGTGATTGGGTGGGCATTTGAGTAGGTGCTCTTGACAGAGTTGGAAATTAGGATTGAGAGACTTTAGATGTGGTAATCAATGCTATAAAGATAAATGAGGTCACTAAATGACAAAAATAAAGAGATGGGACAGCTGGGAGGGGAATGGGGTTGAGGCAGGAAGAAAAGGAATGAACAGAAGAGCAAGACACGGATGCACTCCATGCAGAAGACCAAGGGGAGAACTTCCAAAAAGGAGCACGTTCTACACTGGGAGAAGATGAAGAAGGATGAAAAGCACGTAGCAGTGGGTGCCCTGTGTGTCTTTTGGGTCTTCTTCAGTGTCTCTAGGTGCTTTTGGCTCCAACTGCTGGCCCCTGTGACTCTTTTTGTGAAGATAGCTTTCAGGATACTGGTGGGACTCTGCTGGCAAGTTCAGAGAGAAGCAAGTGCCTGGAATGACTGGCCCCTACCTCCCACCTGCCCCTTGATGGATCACAACCTTGCTGTGGTGAAGGGACTCGTGGAACTCAATGAAACTATGAGCCAGGTTGGGTAGGGCCACCTAAGATGGATAGGTCATAGTGAAGAGTTCTGATAAAACGTGGTCCATTGGAGAAGGGAATGGCAAACCACTCTAGTAACCTTGCTGTGAGAACCCCATGAACAGCATGAAGAGGCAAAAAAATATGATGTTGGAAGGTGAACCCCCTAGGTTGGAAGGTGTCCAATATGCTACTGGGGAGGAATAAAGGGAAATTACTAACAGCTCCAGAAAGATGAAGTGGCCAGGCCAAAGCAGAAATGATGCTTAGCTGTGGATGTGTCTGGCAGTGAAAATAGAGTCCAATGCTGTAAAGAATATTGTTACATAGGAACCTGGAATGTTAAGTCCTTTAATCAAGGTAGATTGGCATGATTTCAGTAGCATGTGAACCAAGAACTTCCAGATGTATAAGGTGGGTTTCGAAGGGCCAGAGGAACCAGAGATAAAATTGCCAGCATTTGTAGGATCATGGAGAAAGCAAGGGAGTTCCAGAAAAACATCTACTTTCGCTTCATTGACTATGCTAAAACTTTTGACTGTTTTGATCACAACAAACTGTGCAATATTCTTAAAGAGATGGTTGTACCAAACCACCTTACCTGTCTCCTGAGTAACCTGTATGCAGGTCAAGAGGAAACAGTTAGAACCTGACTGGTTCCAAATTGGGAAAGGAGTACATGAAGGCTGCATCTTGTCACCCTGATTATTTAACTGCTATACAGAGTACATCATGCAAAATGCTGGGCTGGATGAATCACAAACTGGAATCAAGATTGCTAGGAGAAATATCAACAACCTCAGATATGTAGATGGCACTTTAATGGCAGAAAGTGAAGAACTAAAAAAACCTCTTGATGAGGGTGAAAGAGGAGAGTGAAAGAGCTGGCTTGAAATTCAACATTAAAAAAATGAATATCATGGCATCCCATCCCATCACTTCATAGCAAATAGAAGGAGAAAAAGTGGTAGCAGTGACAGATCTTATTTTCTTGGGCTCCAAAGTCACTGTGGATGGTGACTATAGCTATGAAATTAAAAGCCACTTGTTCCTGTTAAGGAAAGCAAACCTAGACAGCATATTAAAAGGCAGAAACATTGCTTTGCCAACAAAGGTCCACATAGTCAAATCTATGTTTCTCCAGTAGTCATGTATGGATGTGAGAGTTGGTTCATAAAGAAGGCTGATTGTCAGAGAGTTGATGCTTTCAAATTGTGTTGCTGGAGAAGACTCTCGAGAGTCCCTTGGACTGCAAGGAGATAAAACTAGTCAGTCCTAATGGAAATCAACCCTGAATGTTCATTGGAAGGATTGTTGCTAAGGCTGAAGCTCCAGTACTTTGGTCACCTGATGAGAAGAACTGACTTATTGGAAAAGACTCTGATGCTGGGAAAGATTGAAGGCAACAGAAGAAGGTGGCAGCAGAGAATGAGATGGTTAGATAGCATCACTGACTCAATGGACATGAATTTGAGCAAACTCTGGGAGTGCAGTACAGAGGGCCCTGGTGTGCTACAGTTCATGGGGTTGCAAAGAGTCGCATATGACTTAGGGACTGAACACCACCACCACCACAAACAATAACACCTCCCATCTGAGTCCTTAGCTCATGACTGCCAGCTGGGGAGTATGAAAGCCCAGCTACCTTGTCATAAGTCAGGACAACCCTGAGGTATAATTTATACTTTAGAACTTCCCTCTGAGACTTTCTTTGGCTTCTTTTTTTACTTTGCCCTGCTTCCTCCACTCCTTTATCTGTTCTCCTCTGGAGCAGCATCTTCATTTATCATTTGCCTATTAATCTTCTCCTATGGATGGGATCTATAAGCATGTGGTCTTGGGAGAACATTCCTGAGGATGGAGCAACCACTAGTTAGTCCCAAGAGGGTAGAGTGATGAGAAGTGGATGCCAGGTTGGAAAGGATTGAGGAGGGACTGGATAAGGAGCTAGATGGAGATCTTAGTACAGAATATTCAGTGGAGAAATTTGATGGTGAAAAATTCAAGAGAGTTACAGGTTCATTCGATCACAGAAGGATGCTTGTTTGGTTTTTAGACTAGAAAGAATTGGAGCCTATGGATAGTCAGAAGGGAAGAAATTAATGAGTGGGAGGACTGAAAATACTCGAGTGAGATGAGAGGCAGAGATCGAAATTACCTTGGAGGAGATGGTAGAAGTCTTGGGTGTTGCAAAGGAGGCAGCATCGTGTGTTGTTTGACACAGCGGTGGGAATGGGGGTGAGTCAACTTCAGGGGAAGAGTAGCAAGATGAATATGGAGGATGGCAGAAGTCAGGCTGGGAAGGATGGCGAGATGATCTAGTGGGACTTCTTCATCTCACAGATTATAAAATGGTCCAGAGAGCTGGAGTCACTCAGCTAGCCAGGAGCAGAATGAAGACCAGGAGCAGCTACCTCATGGCTCTTGGGTTTTCGTTGTTGTCCTAAGCTGCCAGGTCGCCTGCAGGGAGAAAGACACAGGAGAGTGAGGACTTTGGATGGTGGAGGGGATCCTAATGAACATCCTCCCTCCTAGGAAGTCCTGGGCCAGCAACAGACCAAGAAAAAGGTAAATTCTTTGTCTCTCTTAGATCCTAAGTGCCATGGACACACTCAGCATGCCAGTTCTCAACAAAAAACAAGTTGCTCCAGAGAAAAGCATCTTTCAGTCCCAACTGTTGATTTGGGAGAAAATACTCTGAGGAGGAGGACCTGGGTCCTGGTTCCCAGGACAGTTCTCAAGTTGATTTTAAAGTATGTGATTGTTTTAAAGCCCTTAATATGGCCATAGGCATCGCTTACAGACGTCCATCAACAAAGAGAAGCTTAGGGAGTTTCCTGACTCTGGAAAGGGTGGAGGTCAAGAGAGCCAAGAGGTGGAAGAGGTCTTACCATTCTTTGTGAATGTCTGGAATTTAACTTAAGTCATTAGCTATCAGGCATTAAGAAAGAGCCTTTATTTTTGCAGGAGGATTTATGGCCTTTTATGTGTTTATTTTTCCTTCACTATTAGACATCCAAGGAGGAAAGAACATAAGGGTCAGAGACTCCCTCTGTCCAGCCATAGGCCACATCTCCCCAGGTTCCCTGAAACAGAGTGATGGGAGAAGGCCATGTTTTACTGACCTGTATTAACAGAGTGCCTCACGTTTCATCAAGAGTCAATCCTCCTGCTCTTATTCTTACCCCATTCCATTGGCCCCATCTGGGTAGCCATGCCCACTGTCATTCCCTGATTTTCTTGCTCACTTTTTTATGTCACTCACTGTGCGTCTGGTCCTCTACTTGGCTTGCAAGAATAGATTAGGACAAACTACAATCATTGCCCCCAAAGAGTTTACTGGGGGAACATTTTCATAACCCAAGGAGTGAAATATTAGCTTTAACTAAGTCAATTCAAGGCAGTTTCGAGAGCTATCAGTGTTAACAGTGAGTTACTAAAACTTAAAGGATTCAGAGGGAGAGATTGCGGGGCTGCACCGGGTGATGGTGTCTTAGTGGAAATGGGAGGGCAGCCAGGTCCTGAATGTTTCCCAGAATGGCATGTGGAGGGCGAGAGGAGGCTAGGGGCAGTTGCCTTCATGCACACCATGTGTACGTAAATCTGTGATGTGTATTTAAGCAGATTCAGTGCATAACGGGGGCATTGATCTGTTTTTATTCCCAAGGCAAATGAACTTGTGTGGGTAGCACGGGGGCTCATTAAGTGCTTGGTGAATTGGAAGGCAGTTTCTGAGAGATTGGAATGCTGAGCCTGGCAACCCTGAAAGATCACTCCATCAATATTTAGTGAGGGACTGTGACTTGCAAGGATTCTTGTAAGAAGATGCAATGGGAGGTACAGAGGAAAAGAAGATGTTCCTGCCCTTGAGACCTGTAGAGTCAATGCTGGGGGATGGACACAAGAACACATTTAACAGTACAAGGGTCCCAAAAAGTCAGTATAAATACGTAGTGCTCCAAAATTACTAGAGGACTTCAAGTATTTGACAGTGAAGGGATGAGGGAAGAGTGTTGAATATACTATGACTTTTAAAAATATATTTATTTATTTATTTTTATTAAAGTATAGTTGATTTGCAGTGTTGTGTTAATTTCAGGTATATGGCAAAGTGATTCAGCTATATATATATATATATATATATATATATATATATATAATGTTCTTTTTCAAATTCCTTTTCATTATAGGTTATTAGAAGATATTGCATATAGTTCCCTGTGCTATACAGTAGGTCCTTGTTACTTATCTATTTTCTATACAGTAATGTGTATCTATTAATCCCATATATACATGTATGTTATATATATATATATTTAAAAATAAAACTCTTGGCTTGGGGGGAAAGTTTTTTTGTTCTTGTTAAAATTATCATATTTATTTTTTTTTATCTTTTTAGCTGCCCTAGATCTTTGTTGCTGCGTGGAGGCTTTCTCTAGCTGCAGTGAGCAGGGGCTATTCTCTAGTTGAGGTAGGCGAATTTCTCATCGTGGTGGCTTCTCTTGTTGCAGTGCACAGGCTCTAGGGCACATGGACTCAGCAGTTGCAGCACATGAGCTCAATAGTTGCGGCTTCTAGGAGACTTTATATTGAATCTGAACATCTTCATTCTTTCATTTTCTATGAACACTTTGCTTTCACCTAGTGTCATGGAGGAGGAGATAAACATGAAGAAGTAACTCCTACAATGACCTCCTCAACCCATGTTGAATCATTAATTTTCTCTCCTTTCTCACCATTATGATGTCAGAGCCAGAAACATATAATTGCTCTTAGAAGACTTTCTATAGAGTCAATGATGGGGGATGGACACAAGAACACATCTCCTGTCACCATAAACTGTATTTTGAGTTTTCGCTCTGTCCGTGGCATGTGGACCTATGGAGGCACTAATGTCAATGGCGTGGTAGGGCCATACCACACAGGGGAGAGGAAATGGCAACAGAAAAGGGAAGTATTGTGGTAAATGTGGAGGAACAAACCCACATTCCCCAAATTAAAAAGTGTCCATCCATTGACAGGAAGATATTTCACTAACTAATGGGTGGATTATACATCTTCTGCTTTGGGGATTGTCCCTTATTGGCTTCACAGTCATTTCTTTCTTGACCATAATCTGGGTGTGGGTAGAAGTCCTTCTATGATTGGAAAGAAAAATTTCACAGATAACTGAGAGGTAACCCAGCCGGACAGCAAAGAGTTGACTGTGCCATATGTAATTGACAGAGGATGGGTAACCTCAGGTTACGTGCCTTTTGACTGAAGTTCCATATTAGCTGTTTGCTTGGAAGGAGCAGATGTTTTGGCTCTGGTGGTCACTGCTCACCTCTGTCTGGGAGGTGCATCAATCACTTTAATTATAATGGAACGTGGGGCCAGGAACTGAAGGAGAAAAATCAACCCAATCCCAAGAACAATCTTTCTTGATGAATTCTCCCCTAAATCGAAACAATTCACTAGGTATCCCAGCTGGGGTTCATATGCTTTTGATTACTGTGGGCTATTTAGCTCTACAAAATGACAGGCTGCTTAATGGACTTTTAATGGTTATAGGTTTCTCTCTCTTTTTTTAATGAGCTTCACCAGTTTGTTACTAATGCCCTGTAGAAATTTGGCAAGGGGCCAGGCTCGATGTTCCACATTTCTGGTTTCCAGGCCGCATACAAGCAACCATCGTAGCCAGTGGGGAAGGATGTTGCCAATCGGAGGGTGATTGCCATTAGGGCAGGGAGAGCAGGAAAGCAAGCTGAGTGCCCTGTAGTCCTAATAATTGTGTCATCTTAGAGAAGGTGGTTGCATTTTGTAGCTGAAGTTACGCCAAAGATTTCAAAGGTCTTGGGATCCCAGGTGCCAGGAGAGTTGACAGTGTTGGGAATGACTTTGCCTTCCTCTGATTTCCATCTTGTTCATAAAATGTGCCTCTCCTAGACTCAGATGCATCCTGTCCACCAAAGGGCCTGTGAACATCTCAAGGCCAAGGCCAGATTGTACTCAATCATGTTGGTATCCGCAGTGCCAGGTACCAAACTGGGCCCAGTGTAGGGACTCAATTTATGTCTGTTGAACAAGAGACCACAATTACAAAGAATAAGGGAGAAAAGCTTTCATTGAAGGGCCTCCCTCTCTGGGTTTCTAGAGACAAGCATGAGATCTGGGGGCAAGATGAGAGTGAGAGAAGGCAGAAGAGACAGTGTCCCAAATTGCTAAGGACTACACTGAGTCTTGTTTCTGGCCACGCACCAAAAGATGGTGCTAAATACTTTGTAGGCATCATCTGCCCTTAGTCCTTTCAGTTACACCAACAGGTGGATAGTGGTATGTGGATGAGTGTTCCCCAGCTTTGGGGGGCTGCCCAGATTTGTAGCATTTACTAATTTCTGTTGTAAATATTCCCATAGCCTACTTCAAACTCCCAGTGTGACCTTAGCCAGCTGGTGAAATTCCAGAAAATTTAAAAACTGGCTTTTGCGAGTTGCTGCAAGGGTACCAGCAGACATAGTTATCATCTCAATTTACAGATGCAGAGGATGAAGCTCGAGACAGCAAAGAACACAGTCCCGGTCCATAAGCTTTCCAAACACTGTGTTCTTTTTTTTTTTTTTTAATTGGAGTTTAATTGCTTTACAATGTTGTATTAATTTCTGCTATACGATGAAGTGAATCAGCTATATGTATACATATATCCCCTCCCTCTTGGACCTCCCAATCCCCACCCCTCTAAGTCATCACAGATGAGCTCATCACCTTGCTGAGCTTCCTGTGCTTTAGAGCAAGTTCCCACTTGTTAGCTATCTTACACATGGTAGTATATATATGTCAATCCTTATCTCCTTAATTCCTTCAACCCTCCTCTTCCCCTCTGTGTCCACATGTCCGTGTTCTTGACCATTGATTGCGCTGCATGATTTTCATAGACTTGCTTCCCACAGTGTCAGAGTAGCCACAAAACTAGCAAGGAGGCAACTTGACTCATGCTGATCTACATCCCATTGAGGTTTCCTGGGGCTTCCCTCTAGGTTCCACATGATATTTGCTGTAGAATTTTTTTGGAGGTATCCTGGTTCCTGGGCTACCCCTCTTCATCCTCACTCACTCTATGGAGATTTTGTAAGTGAACTTACAGCTAACTATACAGGCTCTAGTACTACCGTGAAGTATTTCTTATGGCACCATCTCCTTATTTGACAGAGGAGCAAATCAGGGGTCCTAAGAGATTATATGACTTGTCCAGATCCACACAGCCTGTCAGTGACAGCGCTGGAAATAAAATTGAGATCTGATTCCTGACCCAAGGCACTTCACTGGAAACTATAGGACCTTTCATCTCTTAAGAATAACAAATGGGACTTGGAGTTTCAAACACGTAGATGGAGTGGATTTTCCTGCCTCGTTGCTGATGTTCTTCTTCACTGCTGGCTCCCAGTTTGAAAGATTCAACTTGACTTCCCTTGATTCTGGTGCAATGAGCCGAGAATTCAAGGACCGGCCCACAGGAGCATGTCATCGTGAAGTGAATGCAGAAAACATGAAAGACATTCTTTGGGAGCTTTAGTGGATGGGGAGGAGGGGCCAGGAGAAAAGGTAGGGGCTCCTTGCTGAAATACCCTCATGTTTCGGAGTCCCGAGATACTTCTAAATCACACCCAGGTCATATGGTGCCTATACTTGTCTCTTGGCCCAGGGTGAAAACAGTTCATGTTGTAAAATTAACTTTCCACATTTGGCTGGCCCACACGGGGCCAGCTTTCTTTCAAAATGAGCTTGCGAATGAATGAATGAATGTGTTGACTGGGTTACTGTTCTTGGGG
Organism: Dama dama; assembly: GCF_033118175.1. NCBI lineage: Eukaryota > Metazoa > Chordata > Mammalia > Artiodactyla > Cervidae > Dama > Dama dama. Next base: position 39,154,737 of record NC_083691.1, read on the forward strand.
GAGCCTTCTTTGCATTGGACTTGGAGAAGGATTAAAGCTAGTTTTGAAAAGTGTTGGTGCTCTCCCAAACACAGCATGCTGATAGAATTCTGGTCTCACTTTTATTTGCTATGGAACAAAATGCTCTAGTTTTCATGGAAGAAATAGCCCAGCAGATGGTGTTTGGTGGATGGCATGAATGTAGCCTTGTAAATAAGCATTCAAAATAGATCAGCTTCCCCCCAAATTTACCATCTGCCCCTTACCCCATGAGGTCCACAGGTGGTAAAAGAAAGGAAATTGATTGTTACTATTTTAGTATTCCCAAACTGTGGAAATTCTCTAAATGATGGCATTTTAAAATTTGGTTATAAAAAATTTAGAGAGCAATGTCTTCAATTTAAACAGATTTTCCAGGGTTTAATCTGGCCTAAGAATAAAATCTGGTCTCAATGGCATCACCCTGTTTATGTCTTTTTTGGGGGAGTGGGGGAGGTAACTTCTGATCTGATCCTTTCTTTGCCAGTCTCATGGCTGAGAGTCTTCTACCTCCTCCCTGATTCTGGACATGACTCTTGGATTCACTGTTGTTTCTAATCTCCAAAAATCAGGGTAATCAATGTGCAGAGGATCTAGAATCTTTGAGACCTGGGTTTGAACTAATTTTCAGCTGTGGAGCAATGGACAACTTAAATATCAGTTTCCTCACTGGTCAAATGAGGAAACTGTTGTGGTTAATAAGACTACTGGAGATGATTGCTAAGATTAAATGAGAAAACGCACTTATAGCATTTAGGACAGTGCAGACCATGTTCAAAAATAGGCTGTCATCACGATTATCATCAATATCATCATCGCCACCATAATCTCCAACTATAATACAGAGCTATCTTAATTGGGGAATAAAAGGGACTTCTGGATACTGGTGATTTATTTTGGCATTAGTATGAAGAATGGTGGAACTCATTAGGTTGACTGCTCTCACTCTTTTTTTTCTCCAAAAGGAGATTCCCATAGGCCACCAGCCAAAACATGACTCAGAGAATGGAATGCTTTGTGAAGCTTTCATTGGGTTGGGTTGACTATTATTGAAGCAGGGAAAACTGAAGTCAAGATTTTATCATATTGTAAATGTTGCATGATTCAATGGGCTGGACTGAGCATTGGGATTAGGAATCTGTGGTTTTGTAGAACTAGTTTGCTCAGATTTGGGAGAAGGATTTACAGGGGACTGGATTTAAAAGATTCTAACTTTGGAAATTTTTGTGGTAGTTTTAATGACGGCAGAGGCTCAGGGATAAAGGGGGTAGGTGGAAGCAAGGACCTGAGAGGGCAGCCTCTGAAGCATATGTATATTTGTAGTGCTTCTTACTGGGGTATAGCTGTCCTTATTTTTAATGATGTTTTGACATTGAGAGAATGGGGACTGACTGGGGTATAACTTATTGAGAAGAGGAAGAGTAGATGATCTAAATGAGACTTACAGTTATTTAAAAAAGATCCAAAAGAGATTGACCTGTAAACCTTACCTCTCTAGCATTCACCTGGATCTTTTCTCAGAAATGTTCAAGTAGTGGTTAGGATTATCAAGTTGTGGTACAAGAGATATCACAGAGTTCGCATCACCTTCTGTTACAGACAGAGCAACTCCAAAAAAGTGAGTTCAAATTTTGATCACACATTATCCTCCCCCTTTCCTCCATCAAGCCAAAGATAAAGCCATTGTCCTTGTATTCTTGGTAGAAAAGGTCAAGATTGCCCCATTTTTCAGTCCTCTCTTATGCTAGCAGTACATGTTGCTGAACTCATTGCATGCTGGCTAGTACATCATTATCTTTAATAAATATTAATTGAGTGTCTAGCCTAGTGTGTACAAAGTTCATGATGAATAAGACACAGATCTTGCCTTTAAAGACCTTAAAATCTTCAAGCAATAACCTCAGGCTTCAGTAAAGCAGTCTAAAGTTTATAAATATTCTGCTAGGGAAGTATAACAGAGTTCCAACGCAGGGGCCAGGGTGGGGTTTTGATGCTGATTTTCTTCCTCTTCTGCTTTAGCCATTACTTTACCAACAAAGGTCCATCTAGTCAAAGCTATGCTTTTTCCAGTAGTCGTGTATGGATGTGAGAGTTGGACTATAAAGAAAGCTGAGCACTGAAGAATTGATGCTTTTGAACTGTGGTGTTGGATAAGACGCTTGAGAGTCCCTTGGACTACAAGGAGATCCAACCAGTCCATCCTAAAGGAAATCAGTACTGAATATTAGTTGGAAGGACTGATGCTGAAACTGAAACTCCAGTACTTTGGCCACCTGATGCGAAGAACTGACTCATTTGAAAAGACCCTGATGCTGGGAAAGATTGAAGGCAGGAGGAGAAGGGGATGACAGAGGATGAGGTGGTTGGATGGCAGCACCGATGCAATGGACATGAGTTTGAGTAAACTCCAGGAATTGGTGATGGACAGGGAAGCCTAGTGTATTGCAGTCCATGGGATCACAAAGAGTTGGACACAACTGAACGACTGAACTGAACTTCTGCTTCCTCACTGTGACAACTTAAGTTGTCACTTTGTGTTTTTGAGCTTCTCTCCTATCAATTTGAAAACGTTGATGACAATACCTGTCCCTCCTACTTCTGAATTTGAGGCACAAATGAGATCATAGATTTGCTTATAAACTCTGAAGTGTAGTAGATGTCGAACACATCAGTAGAAACTGTGCCTACAAATGAAGAGTTAAAGTAATTAATTATTCTACTTATCATCATCATCATTAATATCTTCATTATTATCATCTAGGAGTTTTCATTAGACACCTCTTTGCATTTAGCATTTTCCTGCTCTCCAGGACCCTACAAACAAGCAGCCACTTTCATTCAATATGTTCAGGTCCTGGTGACTAATCAGAGTTTACATCACCTGGTTAGATTAACCATTTTTCATGTTACTTTGGGTATTTGTATTGATACACAGCAATTTGTGCAGTAGTTTTTTTCCCTCTTTATCCATGTTATTTTCCATATAGTAAGTCAGAAGAATCTTAACCTAATGATGGGGCTTAATTTTTTTCTCTATCAAGTCCACAAATGTAATGTTGACTGTTGTAGGTGTTGGCAGCAATGTGGGCCCAGAAATAATGTCCTTCGTATCAAAGAATTTTATGGAGAACTGGCACCAGTTGCAAATAATTTTAAGGAAATTAATTCCAGGATCCGACAAAAGGCAGAAGTCATGAAAGTACACTGTGGCCCAGAGGTTATGATGCCTAGTGCTGGTTTGGTCACCAATGCTGAAATAAACATTTCAGGCAGCATCTAATTCTCCTTTAGAGTTATCTTTGCTTGCTTCTGAAGCAACTTGGAGATTGACATTCTATCTGACATTCAGTTTATTCTCTCCTGTACTTTGGTTAAAGAAAATGGATATTATTTGAGCACTCAGCCTCCCTTGTAGCTAGAAGTTAGCAATTAGATTAAGAAGTTGTTGGAGACTTCCCGGGAGGTCCAGCGGTTGGGACTTTGCCTTCCAATGCAGGGAGTGCAGGTTTGACACCAGGTCAGGGAGTTAAGATCCCACATGCCTCACAGCCAAAAATCCAAAACAGAAAACAGAAGCAGTATTGTAACAAATTCAATAAAGACTTTAAAAATGGTCCACATAAAAAAAAAAATCCTAAAAAATGTTGTTACTTGAGACTCTCAGGAAAGCTCGTTGAGAAGGGGAAAAACAGCTGACACATATCTCACCTTCGTTTTTTTCTTTTTTCCCCATTTTTCCCACTCCATGTTTGGATATGAATGTGACTACTGGAGCCTCTCCAATAGCCATCTTAGATCATGGGGCAACCTTGAAGATGGGAACCGCATCTCAAGATGATGGAACCTAAACCCAGAGGGAGCCTTACACCACAGCCCTGCCATGCAATCCTAGACTGTTTTGTTCTGAACTTCTTTCACATGAGTAGGAAGTGAATTTATTTAATCACTACTACTTCCAGACTCTGCTACTAGTGGCCAATGTCATTCCTAACTGATACATGTGCTTTCCCCTCAATGAGTAGTGTCCTTGTTTCTTTGCTGCTAGCTCCTGGAAACACTGTCTGTCAGTCCATGCTGATTCACAAGCCCCTACAAGATCGAAGTTGGACCCAGCTTCTGCTAATGAGCAGAGGAATTGCTTGTGAACACAATGCTGGGATTATAAAGTGCTGGCAGCTGTGCCAGAATAGTAAGGTCAGATGAAAAATCATGCCAGTAAATATCTTCAATGAATATCCTGTCCCCTTCTAGTGCCCTCCAAATACCATAGCCCAGACCCCCCAGTTCAGGTGGTAGGGCTGCAGCCTCTCTTCCCCAGAGTCATCATTTCTGTCTGTGGGAGAATGATGAGGGTCTTGGGTACCACTCCAAATTTTTCTCTGTGTAGCTAGCTATTTCACAGAAGCCTATATTTGTTCTGACTTGTAACTGAAATCCTTGTTTGTCTGAATTTCTTTTCCTTGGCAACTTCATCTGTAATCTCAAAGGTGGTAGCTGCAATTCGCTTAACTAATCTCGCCCACCTTTGGCTGAAGGGTTCAGAAGACTTGGGGATACTGCCTCGGTTCACTCTCTATAGCAGTGTCCTCTTGACTATTTACTGTGGGCTCTGTAGTGCTGTTCCCACTTTTGACTTTGTTACAAGGAAAAATTTCAGGGAAAGATTTCAGAAAGATTTCTATAATTCATAAATTGCTGTCTCATCACTGAGGTAGTTAAATGTCCAGTGAGATCTTGGCACATTCCTGAGACTAAAATAACCTAGAACAAATCTAAGGCAGTAGACCTGGTAAGGCTAAATATTCTCTTCTGGTTTTCCTTTTATGTGTGGTTTGGTAATTGTGGGCCAAATCTGAGTGCATTTATCAAAGGCAGCTGCTGGTATCATTGAAATTGAGCTCAGAAATTAGGGCAACAGTGTTGCCCACTGTAAGCGAATTTTGAATAGTTTTATATAAACATGATGGTGAGTTTGGTCCAACCTTATTTAGGATCACATATTACTCACATAATCACATATACCTCACATGTCCCAAATATTGCTTACATGAAGGATTGACTAGGTGGGTGAGGTTGCCAGTTACGGAGGGGTATTAAACAAATATTTGCTGTCTAATGATTTGAAAACAGTTTTGCAAGATTGTTATGATAGAAGAAATTTCTTCCTCTTGAAATAATTTATAGTTAAACACACATAAATTAAGACCAGGAGAAGGAAGGAATTTGTAGAGAGACGATATATCCTTACTTTTGAAAACTTTTCTCACCATCTATGAATTTAACCCAAACTGAAGACTTTACTTTCATTTTGTTGAGACTTTAAATATAACAAACTTAAAACTGCAGGGCAGAAAGTAGTAGGAGATTCAGGGTCTCTGGGTTGAATAAATGTACTCAAGAAAAAAAAAAATCAGCTCACCCAGCACAGATTGCTAATGTCATAGAGTCAAAATTTATTATTATTTTATAAGCCTGAAGTAATTCTATGATATGCCACAATAGAAATACAGTGTAATGCATAAGATTTGTATTCAATTTAAAATATTTTAGTAGCCACATTATAAAATATGAAAAGAAATAGGTGAAATAAATAGATCTTGTTTAACCCAGTATAATCCACATATTATCATTTCAGCATGTGATGAGTGTAAGAAATTGCCAAGATATGTGGCATTGTTTTTCAGCCTATCTCGGTTTAAGCTAGCCATATTTAAGTGAACAGTAGCCACACGTGACTGGTGGCCTCTGTTTTAACAGAACGGGCCTAGAGCAGGGTGGTTGTGTCAGATTTACACAGTTCCCTTCCCAGCTAAACAAACCAGTGCCTAAAGAACTGATTTTTTTTTTTTTTTTTTACCATATGTGAAATAGATAGTTAGTGGAAATTTGCTCTTTGACACAGTGATCTCAAACCTGGTGCTCTGTGACAACCCAAAGGGATGGGATGGAGTGGGAGGTGGGAGGGAAGTTCAAGAGGGAGGGGACATATGTATACCTAAGGCTGACTCATGTTGATGTATGGCAGAAACCAACACAATATTATAAACCAATTATCCTCCAATTAAAAAAGAAAAAAAAAAGAATTGGTTTTTTGATCCTGAGTTTTCACCCTCATACACTCATATTTCTGCTCAGAGAGCTAACATCTCTTAAGACATTCCAGGAATGCAACTGGTCAGCTTAAAAGAAGAAGACCCTCAGGGCTGCTGGAGAACCAGACCTTTTGAACAGAAGGGGAAAGATTCTTAAATTAGGCAGGCCCTAGATTTCACTTTTCCTGGAAGTAAGTTTTTACCCCCTCCAAACAGGAAGGTGCAAGGCGTTCATTTTTTTTTACCTGTAGGGGGAGCTCTTGTCACTTCACTCGCTGAAATTCCAAATCTGGTTCTCAGACGCCAGCAGCTCGGAGTTCTTTCACCTGGGTCTGCGGAGAGTTTGTTTTTGGCTCCAAACCAGTAGTGCTTTCGCAATCTCCACACGTTACGGCTGCTGAAATGCTAGGACACCAGCCGGGTGGCGGCTTGAGTCTTGTGATTCCCAGGCAGTCCGGCGAAATGATAAACAAAAGTCTTTTGTGCAATATTAATAAGCTTTAAGCACTCCCCAGCCGAGCCCCTTGTCATCCAAGTAAGTCATGTGTATCAAAAGCCCTTATATGTGAAAGTTTGTTTTCATATCTGGCCAGCGTTGAATGGGAGCCCCCTTTGCCATGTTGTAAAACAAACATTTGTTTATTTTGTGAACAGTGCTGGCAGTATGATACAGGAACCGGGCCTGAATGCAGGGACCCCTTTCCAAGGAGGCGCCTTTGAAAAACCTTTCTGCGGCTCCTTTCCAACTGTCAACTGATCTTGAGTTCTGTTTACATTAAGACAATAACAGTGTTTCCTAAATAAATAAGTCAGGGGCACCCATGAGCCTTAATAAAACCCCATAAATGGGTTGAGGACTGGGGGGAGGGGGAGTTTTTGTGCAGTGCAGAAACAATGGCTAGTTCATCTTACAGTTTTCTGAGGCCTGTGTTTTTAAGATAGAAGGGGGCCTTTGTGTTAATTGCACTGATAAAATTCTACTGATAGAGCATCCCCTGGAACGCTGGGACAAAAGATGTGACATTTCGCCCCGTGTGAATGCCACACTGCCAGACATTTTCTAAAGCAGAGACATCCAGTAGATCTGCTAACCTCTTCTGGTGTGCAGAGAAAATAAATAAAAACTGTAAAACTAAACCATCTGCCGCTGGGGGTGTCTGGCTTTTTTCTTGGTTGGTTTGGAGCTTCCAGAAATCCATTTTGGTTTCTGACTCGTCAAGTCGTCTTCAGGCACAACAGAAGAAAAGACAGGCGCCTACCATAGAGGAGGTCATGCTCACTGAGCATAGGGGTGTTAGTGGATTTCCTAGGGGAGCAGAAATTTCAGCCCATTACTAAAGAAATTACATTTCTGAGCAAAAGACTGCATTCTAGGTGAGGACTAGAGGCTGAAGATGGGAAATAAATAGAGCTCACTGAATGTAAATTTAAAAAATATATTTTATACATGACACAAATGAACTTACCTATGAAATAGAAACAGGCCCACAGGCACAGAGAATAGACTTGTGGTTGCCAGAGGGAAGGGGAGCTGGGGGAGGGATGGATTGGAAGTTTGGGGTTAGCAGATGCAAACTATTATACCTAGATTGGATAAACAACAAGCTCCTACTGTATAGCACAGGGAACTATATTCAATATTCTGTGATAAATCATAATGAAAAAGGATATAAAAATTATATATATGTATAACTGTACTATATATATATGTAATCACTTTGCTGTACAGTAGAACTTAACACAATATTGTAAATTAACTATGTGTGTTAAGTCACTTCAGTCGTGTCCAACTCTTTGCAGCCCTATGGACTATAGCCTGCTAGGCTCCTTGGTCCATGGGATTCTCCAGTCAAGAATACTGGAGTGGGTTACCATGCTCTTCTCAGGGGATCTTCTTGACCCAGGGATGGAACCTGCATCTCTTGTGTCTTCTGCATTGGCAGGTGGATTCTTTACCATTAACACCAACTTTAATAAAAGAAATTTAAAAAAATATATTTTCTAAATACTATAATATATTGTATTTTGTAAGTACTAAATGCCATCATACAAATTCTCTAAAATAGAGACTTTCCTATATAAGTATTTTCAATTATAAGGATTCCTTATTTGCTGTGTTCCATGGAAACATATTTTAATATGGGTTAATCCTAATATTCATATAAGTTGATTATTTGCTTTTGGGGGGTTAGCATCCTTTCACATACATTTTTCCAAGTTACCACCTGATCTTTATATTCACCACTTTCTGTACATCTATAGTCTTCCAAGTAGATGTATCACAATTTACGTATTTTCCTCATTCTTGGAGATTTAGAATGCTCATGATTTTTCACTATTATAAATAATACTACAATGAGTATTGTCATGCCATAAATTCTTTCTTTTAGGGGCAATATTTAATGGAGACAAGTCCCCAGGCTATGAATAGTTAAGGCTTTTTAATATATAATATATTGTTTTCCAGAAGGATTTTCAGAAAAGGCAATTTATTTTTCAGGCCCTAATGGCTACCTTCTTTTGCAATTTTAGGTCATTTTGGTTCTTGTTTTGGCCTGACCAGGGATTGAACCCTTGTCCTCAGCAGGGAGAGCATGGAGTCCTAACCACTGGGCTGCCAGGGAATTTCCAGCTACCTCTTTTTTTATAGTGTATTCTCTTTACTTTTGCACCCCTCTTGTCCCCATTATTTTCCCTGGACAATCCCTCCACCATCAGAGGCTCCCCTAAATCCCCCCACATAAATATTTCATCTTCTTATAAGGCTGATTCTGGGGTGTTGCCCCTTAGAGCCTCTTTAGATGACTACATCAAATGAACTTATTTTTATCATTGCAGAGCAGAATGTTTCAACCTGTAACACATAAATTCCTGATTGCTGTGGTCTAGATATGTGTAAGATATACCTAGTTTTAGACTAATTTGTAATTTATATACATTTCTTCACCCTCCAATAACTTCAAGGTGTTAATGCGGTAGGTATCTTTTCGGAAGTCTGCCAAGTCCAACAGTCAGATCCCCTCAGCTTATGAGTTATTGCCACGCTGGATCACGTGACAGCTGCCCCCATCCTGCTGACTTTTTGTCTGATGGAACCAGATGAATGGTATGGATCCATCGTGTGGATGCTTGGGACAGACTAAGCCATGTGCTACCATGGAACAGACAAGTGAGAATGGGTGGGGGATGGAGAGGAAAGAGAGAGGGAAGCAGACCCACAGAAATAAAGAGTTGGGAGAAAGACAAAGTTTATTTCTTGGGTTCCTGATGTTTTTACAGTTCTTAGTTCCAGCCTTTTCTGGCTACATATTCTTGGCTTTGCATTTGGAAAGATACCCAAAATAAGAATTCTGATAATAAATCTCCCTCCACCTTTCAGTTTCTCCTTGTCCTCTCTCTCCTCCTCTTTTTAAATTTTTATTTTTGTATATGCTAACTTGGTTACTAATACACTCTACAACAAATAGAATTGGAAATTGACATCCCTTGATGATATGCAGATCCATGTATCTTCATAATAAAAAAAAAACAAGTCTGGACACTGACAAAAGTTTTAGCTTACTTCCCTACCTATGTGCAACTGTGGGGTTGAAACGTGACATAATTTCATTTGTGATTCTGAACCTATGGAATCTTCGAGAGAAACATGTTTTCCCCTTTAAATTATTGACACTGTAAAAACTAGCTTATCACAGTTGCTGAAAATGCTGTACAGTTTGGATGATCTTACACAATGCACTTGATTCAAGGCTTTGGGTGACCGTATACACAGATTGATACAAAGGGCAGAATGGATATAAGACTTCCTTCTGCAACCCTAGCAGAAACAATATGGTAAATTCTGGAGTCAGAGAGCAAAATATTTAGGGGAAAAAGGGCTATTTTGTTTGCTTTGATATAACTAAAACAAAGAACCAAGAAAACCTCAAAAACCTCTTTTTTCCTACCCATTTCTTGAGATTTTCCCCTCTAAACACAGAGGATGAATGCTGAAGAATCAAATTAGAGCCTTGTGTCTAAAACTGACACTCTCCAAAAGATGTTTAGAAAACATGTCTGGGTATCTTGGGCTATTATGATCTTACATTTTTCCTTTCTTGCTTTTATCTATCTGTCATATACCCATCTACCTACCTACCTACCTTCCCTTCTATCTACCTATAAATCATGGAATGAAAAGGGACACATTGGGGGATTTGAGGGAGATATGCTCCTTACAATCCGAGGAAGCCGTTCATACCGGGAAACAAAGGACACAGCCACACTAATTGGAATAAATTGTAAATCGTGCCTCTCTCAACCTGTTGGCTGGTGCTGTTGTACTAAAGGATCTAATTGACCCTGAAAAACATCCTTTCTCCTGATCTGAAAGGCCTCTCCCTTTAGAGCTTTGAAAATTCTGGTAACCTGGAGAGGCACTGACATTTCAGAAACTCCAGACAGATCTTTCCCTGCCAATGGAGTGATTTTGTGTGTGTGTTTAAATTATAAACAATTGACTAGCCTTTTATGACTGTGATTGTACAATAAGGAGCAATGGGCAGAGCTATCAAATCATTTTAAATGGGCCTCTCAGTATTTTCCTGTTTGCTGACTGGATAGAGTTTATCAGCGGGTTGACATATTTCCTAGCATATGTGACCTCGGGCAGTCACTCTCCATTTTTTTGTCCTGCCAGTTCATTCATTTAATTAAAGTGTGCCGAGTGCCCAGAAAATGCCTGGAACTGTGCTGGCCATGATGATGGCTACTTAGAGCAGATCTGCTGCTGCTCCAGGGACCCTTTGCTCCGATGTGGTCGTAAGGCAGCTCGCCCAGGCAGCAGGAGCCAGGGAACCGGTGGCTCAGCAGACACGTACACACTGCCCAGCCTCAAGCAACATGCAGTCGACTCAGTGAGACGAGAGCTGTGCCTTTGCGCCCGAAGCAGAACGACCGCCGTGGCGGTGGCAGAAGGTGAGCGGGGACCGGCCACAGGCAGACCATGTCTGGTGGGAGTGGGCATATCCAGACCATCACTAAAGGAATTGACTCTGTTTAGAAAGACAAGCAGGGCTGGAGGAATAGGCAAGTGGGTGCCAGAGGGGAGGGAAGGGGGTGAGGAGATACAGTGTAACTGCACCAAAGAGACCTGGACTAGATTGTGGGAGGTTGAAGACAGGAGGGGTTGACTTTGGACTGAGACTGAAGAGCCTCGAATACACTGAGGAACTTGAACACGAACCTAAAGGCATTGATGCCAACTTTTGACTGATTCACAGAATTCCTTAGGCCCTTTTGGACCCTATCCCTGGAGGTTTTATTTATTAATTTATTTTTGGCCACACCATGCGGCATATGGGATCTTAGTTCTCTGGCCAGGAATTGAACCTTCACTCCTGGATTTGGAAGCGCGGAGTCTTAACCACTGGACCCCCAGGGAAGTCCCTCTAGAGGTTTTAAACTTGCACATTATCTTCTCTCTTCTTTCTTCAGATAACAATCTCCCTCCATCCCCATCAGACCCCTAAATGTGTGGTCCAAATATAGAAAGCTTGGCGCTTTGGATTCAAAGCCTAGTTAAGGAAGGGCCCTGAGCTTGGCATAGCATGGTGTGGAAGTGGTGTTTGCCTGTGGTCTCAAGCTGGTTTCCCAGAAAAACTCCCTCACAGAGAGAGTTTTGTGGAATGCATGCATGTACAGGTTGTTTGTATGTGTGTGTGTGATGGTGGGGGAGGTGGTGGTAGAAGCAGATTTCTAAGAATATCTGGCAGGCTGGTGGTAAGTTTGCCAAGGAAATTTATGTTGTCTCTCTTGGAGCCCAGGATATTGAAACATAATGATAGCCCTTTCCCAACCAATTTAGGAAGAGTTTTCTAGAAGAACATATACATATACACATTCAGAATATATCCAAGAAAAAAAAAATGATCTTTTCTGAGTTTCGCAAATATATTTATTTGGGGTTTTAGGATAGATTCTTCATCTTCTTTCAGGGTATGTATGTCTGTTAAGGATTTTTCTTCTTGAGTAATAGGTCAAGTCTGCAGAACTCTTTTTCTCTCCCTTGGATTGTTTTCCTCTTCACCCAGTATATTTTTGATCTAGATAGCATCTGCCTTCTCTTCAGTTGCATGCTGTGTTGTGAAGTGGAGATCTGCTGGGTTGGGGAGAGGTTGGAGTGAACAAATCACACCAATCTGGGTCAAATGTCATGTTCCTGATTTATCCCTGTCATGGGAAAGGAATGTTATGCATGGACCTCCCCTTCCCAACAAGGTGTATTTTCCAAACCCACCAGTTCCAGAAGATCTGGAGAGATGCATCGTGGTTGTACATTCCATAGCTCAGGCAGCAAGTTCCATAATATTTTACTTTTTCTCTCTAGACCAAAGGTCTATGGTGATTCTACCTGAAGGACTAGGGGTGTTCAGAAGTTTCCAAGTTGTGATGCCTGGGGCTGGTTGTGGGGAGCCATGTGAAGACTGGAGTCAGCTGCAGAGGGCAGTGTGAGACCACAGTGCTAGAAGCCAAGTAGTCCAGCCAGCATAGCTCCTAATAGAGGCCACCTGTAATGTTTCAAGATAAATTATGTTAGTTGGGGAAACTGGTCTATTGGATTTACAGTAAATGTGTGTTGGTTAGCTTCACCCCAAAGAAAGTCTTTCTAAGATTTTCCTCTTCCCCAATTCAAGATATCAAGCATTATGCCTGGCTGAGTGGCAAATCTGTATTGTCTTCTGTTCAGGGGTGTGAGTGTCTCATGTAAATCCCCGTGATAATGATCGAGAGGATATTTAGTGCCTTACGACCCATTGAGATTGGACTACACTGGGTGCTAAAACAGCCCTGAGTGTGGAGAGACACTTCTTTAATAATCATAATAACCCAGGCACCTTCTAAGTCTTTTCTGGAGCAGTAGAAACTATAGTGTGTCTGCTACAGGAGCCTTTTGTTCTATAGCTGATTCTAGGTTCTCAGGGCTCTCTGGGGTGGGCTCCTGGGAGGCAAGGAGTTTGGTGGGTTGGAGAGAGTGGCTGACCTGGAGGTTAAGTATATGCTTTAGAGTCAGACAGACTTGGGTTCACACCTTCCTGATTTCTTCTACTGTAAAGTTGGGGTTGTCATGGCATAATTTTTCTAGAGTTGCTGTATTGTGAGATAATGAATGTGAAATGCTTAGCACGGTGACCATAGTAAAGAATTTCTAGAACATGTTATCATTACTGACATTGAATTCACAAATATTTCTTGAGCAACTACCAGGGGATTTGACAGTGAGCAACATCGACATGATCCTTACCCTCAATTCTAACGAGAAAGACAGACATTGAGCCTTATTACATCAAGGTAAGTACTTGAGGTATTGGGGGAAGAAAAGGAGCAAAGTGATAAATGCACAGAGTTTTGTGCCAAAGTGTCTGGGTTTGAATCCGGCTCGCTTACTTCTCACTGTATGGCCATTGGAAAGTTGCATACCCTACTAGTACTGGCCTCATAGGGCCTTGCAAGAATTCAAGGAGTTTAATACTTAAAAGGTATTCCAATGTTCTCTGGCATGTATTAAGTATCAGCAATCTAGAACCATTGGTTGAATGTGATGAGCTCTAAAAGCAGACAATCAGATGATATGGAAATGTGTTACAGAAAGAAGCAAGTGTATTCCAAAAAAGGGGAGGGGAATTGAATACAAAATAAATTAGGGGGAAAAGCAATGATAGGTAGATTTACATGTATTCTTATGGAATAATCTCTGAGATAGATAATTAATGATAAAAAGCAATGGGGCAAACCAGAATGCTCAGCATACCCTCATTTATATTAAAAAAACCTGTCTATGTATCTATCATTTATCTGTGTGTTTGTGCACAGACTATTTGAGGTAGTATGCACTAAAAGAGTGCTAATAGTACTGCCTTGGGGGTTGGTTTGAGAAATTGTAATGAGAAGAAGACTTATTTTAGGACAGTTTAAAATTTATGAATATTTGTTATTTCTTAGGTTAAAAAAGAGATTAGAGAAATGATCAAGCAAGATACTAATACATATCTTTTCAGACCAAATTATCAGTCCTAATTAAGGAACTGGTGACTTGTGCTATGCTTGATTTCAGAACTGTGTGGATCAGTGATGGCTATGTCCTTGCATTCCCATGATTTTTGAACAGGAGTATCTATTTAGTCATCCTAGTCAGGTTTCACTATTGTATGCAGGGTGTATAGTATGTTGGGCATGTTAGAGGCAGAAAATTGTGTCCTTAGCTTATAGGTATTCCAGGCAACAAGAACTGGACCTAACAGTGATACTTGAGAAGCCTCATCTACACTTCAGCCTGGTTTAGTTGACTGGGTCTCACCCCAAGTCTGTAATGGGAGAAGACTGGCTCTTGCATATCACAGGAATATAAAGGATCTATGGCCAGAGGGTGAAATGTGGAGGCTAAAACCAAATGACTGGAAATTGTTTGGCCCTGTTCCCATCGAGGGGGGGTCTCTATCTCCTTTTCAGGGGTATGTTAGAGCTGGCTCACACCAGCTTGTAAGAACCAATTTTGTGCCTGTTGTCCCAGCAGCTTGTTCAGGGAGGTCCTATTGGTCACTTGAAATCAGCCAAAGTGGAAGGGCTTCCTTGGTGGCTCAGATGGTAACGAATCTGCCTGCAATACGGGAGACCCAGGTTTAACCTGGGTTGGAAAGATACCCTGGAGAAGGGAACAGCTACCCACTTCAGTGTTCTTGCCAGGAGAATGCCATAGAGGAGCTCGATGGGCTACAGTCTACCACATGTATTGGCAAATGCTAAAAAACAGGGCATTTTCTTTTTTTTTTCCTGGAGAACTGGCTGTTAAACATTCACCAACACATCACTACTGGTATTGAAAATTTCTAAGATATGGGTAGGGCCAGGGAAAAGTGGTTCATACAGAGCTTGATTGCCTCCAGGCCTCTCTTCTGACCTATACTCACTATCCATTCTTGTTTTGACAGGTTTGGAAGGAAAAATAGTAAGCATTGCCTAAATGGGTTAACTCATTCACCCGGTATAGGTGACAATTCTCGAAATTACACATCTTCACCTACTACTTTTGGTGGTGGGTTAACTCCTCAGTTCTCAGAGTGTGGGACAGGGATCTTTGGGGGTCCCCAAGATCAACACTATTCCTTTCGTAGTAATACTGAGATATTATTTCCCCTCCTCCAGTCTTAGTTTCTCATGAGTATGTAGTGGACTTTTCCATTGTACATTTGGAGGATCTGCACAACTCAATAAACCAATGATTTCCAATGACCAAGGCATGATGTTATAAAACTGTATGTGTGTGTGCTAAGTTGTTTCAATTGTGTCCAACTCTTTATGAGCCCACTAGGCTCCTCTGTCCATAGAATTCTTCAGGCAAGATTACTGGAGTGGATTGCCGTGTCCTCCTCTAGGAGATCTTCCTGATCCAGAGATTGAACACACATTTCCTGTGGCTCTTGCATTGCAGGGAGATTCTTTACTGCTGAGCCACCGGGGAAGCCCATTATAAAATTATGTGTGGGGAAAAGTTCCATTCAAAGTACAAGATACACTAGTGGACTTTAATACAAGAGAATCTGAAAAGTTTGTTAATGTGGATTCCGATTCCTCATTAATACTTGTTGAGTTTTAGTGTAATATTAAATCAGCACTTGAATTTTGATGTATTGTTAAAGAAGATTATCTGTAATTCTGAAAAGATGTTATAATACATACTCCTTTCTCTCTCCCCGGGCTTTTCTATGTGAGGACTGATTTTCTTCATACACTTCAAGCAAAACAATAAATATCATCAGACTGAATATGGAAGGAGATGGGGGAATTAAGCTATCTTCTGTACAGCTAGGCAAAAAGACTAAAAAGACCAACTCTATACTTCTCATTAATTTGTTTTGTTTTGGTAAATAGAGTTATTTTATGAAAATGCTATTTATGTTTATATATGGTAGGTTTACTATTATTTTCAAACCAGTTAATAAGTAAGTACTTAAAATATTTATTTTAAAAGTCTAGAGGGGGATCAAGATGGCAGAGGAATAGGGTGTGGAACTCACCTTCTTCTGGTGGATATATCAAAAATACATCTACATGTGAAACAACTCTCACAGAACATCTGCTAGTGCTGTCAGAAGATCTCAGACTTCCAAAAGGGCAAGAAAATCTCCATGTTGGGGCAAAAAGAGAAAAAAGAGAGAGAAAGGAATTGGGATGGGACCTGTGCCTCTGAGAGGGAGCTGTGAAGAAGGAAAGGTTCCCACACATTGGCAGGGATACGGTGGGGGTGAGCTTTGGAGTCTTGGAGTCTTGCCACACCAGTGGCAGATGTGCAGAAGGCAAAGCTGAGAGGTACCTGCAAAGAGGGTTGGTGCCAACCAGCCCTCTGCAGCCTGAGACAGTTGTCCACTTGCCTGCTGGGATGGGTGGGGCTGGCTGCTGTGGCTCAGGCTTTGGAGGTCAGACCCCAGGGAGAGGAGAGGTGTTGGCTGTGTGAAGACAGCCTGAAGGAGCTAGATTGTAGTGCACCCCAGCTGAGGGAGTCTGGGAAGAAGCCTGGGTCTGCCAGAGAGGCAAGAGACCATTGTCGGGGGGTGCATGGGACAGGGGTGGGCCTACCATATGAGTTTCTTTCTCTGTGCACTCATAGGTGGCAGGACACCACCTACATGAGCTCCAGGGGTGGGTGACAGCTATTATCTCAGGTCCCAGAGGCTGGCACGGAATACTACTGCTGCTGCTGCTGCCGCCACAATCCTATAAGCAACTGCCAGGCATGGCCCACGCCTCACAGGGAGCCTGCACAGCCTGCCGCTGCCAAGGATTCCATGGCTGAGGCCAACTTCCCTGGGGGAGTGCTTGATGCACGTGTCTCTTGCAACCTCCTACTGGTCTCTGTTGCCACAGGCATTTTGTAGCTCTGCCGCTGTAGGCACCTCATGCACATCCCACCTGTGGCCGCCTTACCCTTCCCTGGCCTGAGCCAAGTTCACTGTGCCTCAATCAGCTGCTGCTTTTGCTCTCTCTTGCCTGGGTGGGGAACAGATGCCCGAGAAGGGCCCACACACAGAGATGGGTCGAAACCAAAGCTGAGCCCCAGGTGTGGTGCCACTAAGGAAGAGGAACAGAAATCTCTGTACAGCTGCACAAGCTGCAGATGAAATCCCCACAACCAGCCTGGTAAACCCTGCATCTGTGGAATATCTGAATGGAAAATGAGTGCTCCCACAACTGAGCCCAGTTTAACCTGGGCAGCTGTGGACTTTGCGGGCAAGCACACAAATGAGTTAGGCCAGGTCAGAGTCTAAGCTTCCCCTACAGTGCCCACAGAGAACTCCCTAGAGGTGTTGGAGGGCCTCCTGGGGAGGCAGGGGGTCACTGTGGGGGCAAGCACACAGAAACCTGAGGCCACAGGAAAATATTATTATTACTCTCATTTTTCTGTTTCATTTTGTTCTGTTGTTTTATTATTAGTTCTTTTTCATTTATTTTACTTTTCTTTTTTAGATTTGTAATATATTTTTTGTCTGTTTTTGCTTTCCTTTTCCATTATTTGGATTTTTATTATTTTTTTCTTTGTTTTTAACTTTTTTCTTTTTGATCATTTTTATGTTTGTTTTATTATGTTTCTTTTGCTCTCTCTCTCTTTTTTTTTTAGTTTGCTTTCTTCTTTGGTTTTGCTCTTTTGGTTAGTTTTGTTTTCATTTATTTTCATTTTTGGGTTCTTTTGTGTGGTTGTTCTCTTATGTCCTTTGTTTTTTTTTTTTGTTGTTGTTGTTGTTGTTTCTTTTCTTTGTGTGTGTTTTTGCTTTTACCATTTGTCTTGGGTTTTGTCTGTGATGCTCCTTTTTAAAAAATTGTTGTTGCTGTTTGTTTTTTTCTTTGCTATTTGTCTTGAGTTTGGTTTTTCTGTTTTATTCCTCTCCTTCTTTCTTTTTGTGTCTTCTTTTTTATTTTATTTTATTTTTTGCTGTGCCACACAGCTTGCAGGATGTTGTTTCACCTTCAAGGGATTGGATGATTGGATTTGAGCCTCCAGGGTGAAAGCCCTTAGAAGAAATACATCAAGACACATATTAATCAAACTAACAGAAATTAAATACAAAGAAAAATACATTAAAGGCAGGAAGGGAAAAGCAGCAAATAACGTACAAGGGAATCCCCATAAGGTTTTCAGTTGATTTTTCAGCAGAAACTCTTCAGGCCAGAAAGCAGTGATATGATATATTTAAAGTGATGAAAGGGAAAAACCTATAACCAAGATTACTCTACCCAGCAACGATCTTACTCAGATTTGATGGAGAAATCAAAAGCTTCAGAGACTAAAAAAAGTCAAGAGAATTAAGCACAACTAAGCCAGGTTTATAACAAATTCTTATAAAGCAACTATATTCCAATAAAAATTAATAAAAAGTGGTAAAGGAACTTCTTAAGGTGGAAAACACAAGAGAATAAAAAGAACTATTAAAAACCCAAGACAGTTAAGAAAATAGTATTAATAATAGGAACATACATAATGACAACTACCTTATGTGTAAATGAATTAAATGTTCCAACTAAAAGGCACAGACTGGTTGAATGGACAAAAAAATGAGACCCCTATAAATGTTGTCTACAAGAGACCTACTTCAGACCTAGGAACACATACAGACTGAAAGTGAGGGGATGGAAAAAGATATTCCATGAAAATGGAAATCAAAAGAAAGTTGGAGTAGCTGGAAAGTTGAAAGTAGTACTCATATCAGACAAAATAGACTTTAAAATAAAGACTGTTGCAAAAGACAAGGAAGGACGCTACATAACGATCAAGGAATCAATCTAAGAAGAAGAAGATTTAACAGTTGTAAACATTTATGCACCCAACATAGGAGCACCTCAATGCATTAGGCAAATGCTAATAGCCATAAAAGGGGATAGTAACACAATAATGGTGAAGGACTTTAACATCCCACTTACACCAATGGGTAGATCATCCAGACAGAAAATTAATAAGGAAACATAAGGCTTAAATGCTATATCAGACCAGATAGACTTAATTGATATTTATAGAATATTCTATCTGAAAGCAGCAGAATACCCTTTCTTCTCAAGTGCACATGGAACATTCTCCAGGATAGATCATGTCTTAGGTCATAAATCAAGTCTCAGTAAATTTAAGACAATTGAAATTGTATCAAACATGTTTTCTGACTACAATACTATGAGATTAGAGGTCAATTGTAAGGGAAAAAAAAAACTATAAAATCACAAACACATGGAGGCTAAACAATATGCTACTACATAATCAAGAGATCACTGAAGAAATCAAAGAGGAAATTAAAAAAAAATACCTAGAAACAAATAACAGTGAAACATGATGACCCAAAACCTATGGCATGCAGCAAAAGAAATTCTAAGAGATAAGTTTATAGTAATACAGTCCTACCTCAAGTAACAAGAAAAATCTCAAATGAACGATTGAAACTTACACCTAAAGCAACTAGAGAAGGAGGAACAAACAAAACCCAAAGTTAATAGGAAAGAAATCATAAGGTTCAGAACAGAAATAAATGAAATAGAAACAAAAAAAGCAATAGCAAACATCAATGAAACTAAAAGCTGGTTCTTTGAGAAAATAAACAAAATAGGTAAACCTTTAGCCAGACTCAATGAGAAAAAAAAAAGGGAAAGGCCTCAAATCAATAAAATTAGATATGAAGAAGGAGAAGTTAAAATGACACGGAAATACAAAGGATCATAAGAGACTATTGCAAGCAACTATATGCCAATAATATATTCTAGGACAATCTGGAAGAAATGAACAAATTCTTAGAAAAGTACAACCTTTCATGACTAAACCAGGAAGAAAGAAAATAGGAACAGATCAGTCACAAGGAATGAAATTGAAACTGTGATTAAAAGTCCAGGACCAGAAATCTTCACAGGCTAATTCTATCAAACATCAAGAGAAGAACTGACACCTGTCCTTTTCAAACTCTGTCAAAAATTCACAGGAGAAATACTCCCAAGCTCATTCTATGAGGACATCACCACCCTGACACCAAAATCAGACAAAGATATCACCAAAAAAAAAAAAAAAAAGAGAGAGAGAAAGAACATTACAGGCCAATATCACTGATATTTGTCGTAGAAAAATCCTCAACAATATTCTAGCAAACAGAATCCAACAACATATTGAAAAGATCATACACCATGATCAAATGGGATTTATACCATGGACGTATGGATTCTTCAATATATGCAAATCAATCCATGAGAAATACCACATTAACAAATTGAAGAATAAAAACCATATGATTGTCTCAGTAGATGCAGAAAAAGCTTTTGACAAGATTTAACACCAATTTATGATAAAAACTCTTCAGAAGGTGGGCATAGAGGGAAACTACTTCAACATAATAAAGGCTATATCTGACAAATCCAAAGGAAACATCATTTTCAATGGTGAAAAATTGAAAGCATTTCTTCTAAGATCCAAACAAGGATGTCCACTCTCACTACTATTATATAAGATAGTTTTGGAAGTCCTAGCCATGGCAAGCAGAGAAGAAAAAGAAATGAAAGGAATTCAAATTGTAAAAGAAAAAGTAAAACTGTCACTTTTTTGCAGATGATATGATACTATACATAGAAAATTCTAAAGATGCCACCAGAAAACTACTATTCAATGATTTTGATAAAGTCAGACACAGTATAATTCTTGGAGGAAAACATAGGCAGAACATTCCTTGACACAAAAAACAGTAAGATCTTTTTTGGTCCACCTCCTGGAGTAATGAAAATAAAAACAAAAATAAACAAGTGTGACCTAGTTAAATTTAAAAGCTTTTGCACAGCAAAAGAAACCATAAACAAGATGAAAAGACAAAACCTCAGAATGAATGAAAATAACTGCAAATGAAGTAACTGACAAAGAATTAATCTCCAAAATATACAAACAACCCATGCAGCTCGATATAAAACAAACAACCCAATCAAAAAATGAGCAGAAGACCTAAACAGACATTTCTCCAAAGAAGACTTACAGATGGCCAATGAACACATGAAAAGATGCTCAAACACTACTAATTACTAGAGAAAGGCAAATCAAAAACAACAGTATCACCTCACACCAATCAGAAGGGCCATCATCAAAAAAATCTACAAACAGTAAAGGCGATGGGAATATAAATTGATATAGTCATTATAGAGAGCAGTATGGAAGTTCCTTAGAAAACTAAAAATAGAACTACCACATGATCCAGCAATCCCACTAATGAACATATACCTGGAGAAAAGCTTAGCTCCAAAAGATATGTGTGCTTCAGTGTTCATTCCAGCACTATTTACAATAGACAAGACATGGAAGCAACCTAAATGCCCATCAACAGAGGCATGGATAAAGATGTGGTACATATATCATGGAATATTTCTCAGCCATAAAAAGGTATGAAATTGTGCCATTTGCAGAGATATGGATGGACGTAGAGACTATCATATAGCGTGAAGTCAGAAAGAGAAAAACCAATATCATATACTAACACAAATGTGGAATCTAGAGAAATGGTATAGATGAACTTATGTACACAGCAGAAATAGAGACACAGACATAGAAAACAAACATATGGATACTAAAGCGGAAAGGGGAGTGGAATGAACTGAGAGACTGTGATCGACATATACGCTCTGCTATGTTTACAACAGATAACTAACTAATGAGCACTAACTCTACAGCACAAGGAACTGGACTCAGTGCTCTGTGGTGGCCTAAGTGGGAAGGAAATCCAAGGAAGAGGGAATATATGTATATGTGTGTCTGATTCACTTTGCTATGTAGCAGAAACTAACGCAACATTGTAAAGCAACTATTTGTTGTTGTTTAGTTGCTAAGTTGTGTCTGACTCTTTCACAACCACATGGACTGTAGCCTGTTAGGCTTCTCTATGAGATTTCCCAGGCAAAAATGCTGGAGTGGGTTGTCATTTGCTTCTCCAGCGGATCTTCCTGACCCAAGGGTTGAACCTGCGCATGTCTCCTGCATTGGCAGATGGACTCTTTACCATTGAGCCACCTGGGCTTTTAACATGATAAATGTGATGTATATAACCCATGGAAATAGAAGCTGTTTGGATATGTCAGTTGTTGCTAGGAGTGTAAAATGGTACTGGGACTAAGGGGAGCCTCTAGATTACCCTAATTTTACTATTTGCACAGGGGCCATTGGTTGGTCATGGGAGGAGGTGGGGGAAGGATATAAACACCTTTGCTGGATGTGCAGGGGTGGGGGTGCCAGTGGGGGGTTGGGGGAGGGACTTGCAGCAGTACTACAAAGGAGGTGACAGGGCTCTGAAGATAAACCTCAGCTAAGTTCTTAGAAGGAGAAACTGGGCTCCAGGGAATCTAAGGGACTTTTTCCAGAGATGCCCAGTACTTGGTCCAGTGGAGGGTAACCTAGGAGCTCCCATATTCAGCACTCATTGTGGTGGGTCTGTTTTCTTAGGATGCACCATCAGGTGCTTGGCAGGGGACTTTTGGTAATGGTCCTGGTGGTGATTCTGGGGGTAACCATCACATCCTGTCTTCAGTGGGGGAGCTCTGCCTTTCAACTGGCTTTGCATCAAACACAGGCCCCTGTCGAGTCACTGTAGTACGTAGTATCAGCTATCATACTGTAGTCTCAGCTGTGATGCTTTATAGATCCTCAAATACCCAGTGATTTAGTCACAGATTTAGTAAATCTTTGACTCTCCACACTGTGTTTTGTGGGGACCTCAGCCATCCCTACCCACATGTTCAGTGTTAAGGAGGGGCAAACTGGGAAGTTCAGTGGTCATGGTGTCGCCAAAGTCAAACACAACTGAGCAGCTAACACAAGTACTACTGCTATTACTACTACTAGTACTATTACTACTACTAGTACTATTACTACTACTAGTACTATTACTACTCTGACTTCACATTTGTTGAGAACATTGCTTTTGCCAAATCCTATACATGGGCCCACTCCACATGAGACACCAGAGGTCACTAGGGGGCTGGGGAAGAGTCAGCTGCCTTCACAGCTGATTAGGATCTAGCTGGGTGGGGTGTGGACAGACAGAATGGGAAAGTACTTGGCAGAGACCCGGAGCTGTGTAGAGGTGCTTACTTTTTTCTGCTTGGTCTTACTAAGACCTAACTTGATTAAAAAACAAAGCACTGAGGAAACCAGATGTTAAAGAGGCACGTGCACCCCAATGTTCATCGCAGCACTGTTTATAATAGCCACGACATGGAAGCAACCTAGATGCCCATCAGCAGACGAATGGATAAGGAAGCTGTGGTACATATACACAATGGAATATTACTCAGCCATTAAAAAGAATTCATTTGAACCAGTTCTAATGAGATGGATGAAACTGGAGCCCATTATACAGAGTGAAGTAAGCCAGAAAGATAAAGAACATTACAGCATACTAACACATATATATGGAATTTAGAAAGATGGTAATGATAACCCTATATGCAAAACAGAAAAAGAGACACAGAAGTACAGAACAGACTTTTGAACTCTGTGGGAGAAGGTGAGGGTGGGATATTTCGAAAGAACAGCGTGTATATTATCTATAGTGAAACAGATCACCAGCCCAGGTGGGATGCATGAGACAAGTGCTTGGGCCTGGTGCACTGGGAAGACCCAGAGGAATCGGGTGGAGAGGGAGGTGGGAGGGGGGATCGGGATGGGGAATACATGTAAATCCATGGCTGATTCATGTCAGTGTATGACATAACCCACTGAAATGTTGTGAAGTAATTAGCCTCCAACTAATAAAAATAAAATAAAAAACAAAGCAAAATTAAGCCCAGCTTGAAGCAATGATTTTTAGCATGAGGATATCTGGTTGGAAAACCCTGTAGTTTAAAGGCCACATGAAACTCTCCTCCTCTCTTCTGCTTGGAGAAAAGTAAAGGATTGCCCAGTAAATTTCCTTGTCTCTCTGTTACATTTCAATGCAAGGGTGGCAGGGTGGGGAGAAGGAAAGCCTTGTTCTGTGGCAGCAGATCATCTTCCCAGTGATATGCCCTACTAAAAAAAAAAAAATCACAGCTATTTTATTTCTTTAATTTCACTGGAACACAGGGCAGGCATTGCTTACTTCTTATGTGAGAAAAGGTCTGCGTGACCCGAAGTGTTTCTCTCTGGGCCTCTGGAGTCCCTGCCACTCCCACCATTAGCAAGGCTCCTTGGGGATCTTTGGGAGCTCTGTTCATGTTAACTAAGTGGATGTGTTCTCACGCTCATTTGCACAACTTAGTCCCATGATTGGGTCCCTGTTCAGCGTGTTGCCCAGCGGCCGGCATCCACTGCTCTCCACCTGCCCTGAGTCCCTCCATGAGTCCCTAACCAGCTGACACTTTAACTTTGCTTCACCTTCATTCTCACATTAAGACTTATTTATCCTACACCCCAGTTCCCCTGACCACTGTCCTGGCTTCAAGGTTATCAGTGGCTAACTGATGGCTATTTATTAGGATTTTTAAACTGTGTTCTCAAGGGCCTAGGCGGCCCTCCAGAAAGTGCCTTTGGGGTCACTTGTAGAACTCAATGAGGAATCAGGATGGGGATAATTCAGTTATACCCATGTAGCAAAAGTTGTGTGTTTTATATATGATAACCTCCTTGTAAATGTCCCTTTAAAGGGTCTTGCTTGAAAAAAATATCTGGGGAGCACTTCCTGAGACTAAAAACTTGTGCAAATGAGCATCAGGATGAGCCTAGTTGGTTATCCTCTGATAACCTAGAAGATAGGAATGGATCAGGGAAGGCTTGCCTACTTCTCATCTTGTCCACAGCTTGCCCTTCTTGGAGATGTCTTTTCCCCTGTTACTCAGGGGGAACGCAATCAAACACGGTTTCATACAAGTGAAGGGCTTGGTGGCTGACATACATTTCTTAATCTTGACCTTGTTTTCCTTAATTTTTTAAAAAAATTGTGAAATAGACACATATAAAAAGATGCAACAAAAAATAAAATTGCATTGTTCAAAATGGATCAGAAAGTGAGACCTCATGTAACCACCACTGAAGTCAAGAGGTAGAACGTGACCTGTACTTCTGAGTTCCCTCCCATCCCCTATGCTTTTACCCATTACTACCCCCAAATTAACCACTATCCCAGCTTTATGGTAATTACCTCTTGGCTTTTCACCTTAGCAGAAATCCCTAACAACTATAGTTCAATTTTGTCTGGTTTTGAAATTTACATTAATGGAATAATAAATCCTTTTCTTCTTTTGCTAAATGTCTTCATCATCCTTTTTGCCTCCCCCTCCCAAACACAAAAGAAACATATTCTGTAAATTTCAGGAAGGATTGCAGTAACATTTCTACATTTTAAGACTGAATAGTAAGAAAAAGTAGTTGAATAATAATGATTCTTAACAAATGTCTCCAGCTTGGAGACAATTACAGTGAGCAGGTATTAAAGAAAATGCAGTGTCACCATAATTAGTATTTATGGAAGAATGTTCATGGGAAAGGACTTTCTATTTTAACTTCACAGATGCTTACAATTCTTGAGAAGCAGGTATATGGCAAACAGAAATGTCTGCTGCTTCTTCATCTTTCCTTTTCCTCCTAAAAATCTCCTTGGCAAGGACAAGAAGGGACATACATTATTCTAGGGTCTCCCGGAAAGACAGGGGCAACTGGGCCTGTGAGTAGCCCCCCCGACTTGGGTCTGACCTTCTGCCCCCTGGGCCCCCACCTCTTTCTGATGGTGAATGTTGAGAGATGGTGATGGATGGTTAGTCACAAATAGTTTCCAATTTACCAAAGTGCACCCGGCTTTCTCTGAACCTCTTTGAAATGCTTTTAGAGTAACATCGAGAATGGAATTCAACAACAATTCCCCACAGCTGCAGTCAGAATACAGCAACCCCAGGAGCAGCTGGGGCAGTTGTTTTCATATTTTGTACTTGCTGTTTTCATAAAAGCTCTTTCAGAAGGTTCTGGAAGGTCCTGTGACATCTATACTCTGAAGGACTGAGTCTGGCCCAGACCCTTAGATTCCAGGCCCTTATCCAAAATTTCTCCAGAAATGTGCTCTCCCAGAGCACCCTTGCTGTGTCCTCCCAACCTCCCATCCCAACAATCTACACGCGAGAGAATTTTTCTGGTGGCAGCTCTGTTTAGTGAAGGGAACCCTCACAGAGAAGTCAGGATCCCAGGTTCTGGCCTCAGATAAAGCTTTACTCAGCTCTGTGAACTTGTCTCAATCTCTTCTCTCTTTGGCCTTAGTTCCCACAACTATAAAGTAAGGAAAGTGGAAGTCACTCAGTTGTGTCTGACTCTTTGTGACCCCATGGACTGTAGTCCATGAAATTCTTCAGGCCAGAATACTGGAGTGGGTAGCCTTTCCGTTCTCCAGGGGATTTTCCCAACCCAGGGATCAAACCCAGGTCTCCCACATTGCAGGCAGATTCTTTATCAACTGAGCTATCCAGGGAAGCCATAAAGTCAGGAGGATCCCCTTTCTGTAGGGAGTTAGCAGTGATGGTTCAAGGTGAGCACTTCATTACAGCAGAAGGTAGAGACATTTTCTTTGGCAAGGTTGTTTTTATATGGAGACAGAAGAGTCAACAGAATAAGTAGTCTCTCGGGAGGCAAGCTTAATAGATGATGAAGGTCTCTGATACAAGACAAAGCAAACATAACACACTTCTTCAATAAAAATCTCTCCCACCAGATCACCAGCCCAGGTGGGATGCACGAGACAAGTGCTCCGGCCTGGTGCACTGGGAAGACCCAGAGGAATCGGGTGGAGAGGGAGGTGGGAGGGGGGATCGGGATTGGGAATACATGTAAATCCATGGCTGATTCATATCAATGTATGACAAAACCCACTGGAAAAAAAAAAAAAAAAAAAAAAAAAGAAAAAAAAAAAATCTCTCCCACAATAAATAAACAATTATCTCTTCTCCAATTGCCCATTACGGTACCTGAAATGTCACCAAGAGATTCTTTTCCTTTCTTGCAGATTTTGTGATTCTAGGATCTATTATAAAAAGATGTAAGTGTCTCTAAAAGGAGGAATAGATAATGCTGTTATCATTGCAATTTGTGGCTTGACAAGGGACTGAGTAATCAGTGCTGTCCACAGTGGCTTGCTTGTGACAAAGCTCAGAGCAGTTCCCAACTTGAAGGACTATATTCTATACCATCTTTTCTCAAACTTGAATGAGCCTGTGAATTACCCAGGAGGATCTTATTAAACGCATATTTTGATTCAGTAGGTCTCTGTGGGACCTGAGAGAATCTGCATTTCTAATAAGCTCCCTGGTGATTTGGATGCTGCTGGTCCCCAGAGCACACACCTGGAGTGACAAGAGTATAGAGCCCATGACCTAGTCTTCCGCACAGAGATAATGGACTGCGGGAGTTGAGCGCTGGACTTCAAGCCAGCCAGTCTGTAAGCTGACCTCTGCTCAAAAGGGCATGATGAACCAATCACAAATTTAAACAGGAGGGATGGACAGAGGCTTCAGGAATAGAAGGAAAAAATCTAAAGGAACACAGGGACACAGGGAGAAGGCCTGACTCATTTTAATGACAATATGAGAGAAGGATTGTCTGAAGACAGTCTTCTAAGGGCATAAGCTGTCAGTCTGGATCTTGAACCACTGACTGACTTTTCTGGTTTCTGTCTCTATAAGGCACGCTGGACTCTACTTCCTCTTCATCCCATTAGGCCTGTCTGCTGAGATATTTTTCCAAGGTTACTGAGGAGCATACCAGGTGATTAAAATTCCTATTGAATACTGAAAACCCTGAGATGAAGTTTGGGTGGGGATGTACACCTGGGTAGGGTAGGCACCTCGGATTGCTGTTTAGATCACTTGAAAGCCTTCAATGTCCAAAGACAAAGGTTTGTGGGGTGAGAGGCAGGGCAGAGATAGTGGACCATAAAGAAGGGTTAGATGTCACAGTTTGTCCAGGGCTGCTAGCAAATTTTGTCAGTGCTGTCAATCAATTTGTAGGAATTTGGATTGTTTGATGGCTTATACTTTCCTAGAATATTTTTCTTCCATCCATCCTCATGGCCACTGAGGTACATTCCCAAATATGACTCCAACCTCTGCTGTAGTTGACTGGTCCAGCAATGGACTGCTGGCATGTAACTGTTGGTGTATTTCTCACAGTAGTTTCCTGATCCTTTTATTTCTGTGGTGTCGGTTGAAATGTATCCTTTTTCATTTATAATTTAATTTTTTTTGAGTTTTTTTTCTGGTAAGTCTAGCTAAGGTTTGTGAATTCTGTTTATTTTTTTTTGAAAAACCAACTAATTCTGTTGACTTTTTCATATTATTTCTCTATTCTCTTTTTCATTTATTTCTGCTCTGACCTTTGTTATCTTCTTTCTGCTCACTATGGACTTTGTTTTTCAAGTTCCCTTAGGTGTAAGTTAGATTGTTTATTTGAGATCTTTCCTTTTATAAAAAATGTAGGCATTTATTCTATAAAATTCCCTCTTAGAACTGCTTTTGTTACATCCCATAAGTTTTGGTATGTTGTATTTCTATCCTGAAAAATAGTTCATGTACTCTCAAGAAGAATATGTATCCTGCTATTGTTTAACTGAATGTCTTGCACATGTCTGTTAGGTCCATTTGATTTAAAGTATAGTTTAAGTCCAGTGTTTCCTTATTGATTTTCTGTGTGGATGATCTAAACATTGCTGAAAGTAGGATACTGAAGTACTTACTATTATTGTATTGTCTATTAATCCCTCCAGATCTGTAAGTATTTGTTTAATATATTTAGGTACTCCAATGTTGGGTGCATATGTATATATTTGCAATTATTATATCATCTTGAATTGACCTCCTTATCATTACATAACAGTTTTTTTTTTAAATTTCTTGCAATTTTTGACTGTGTTTGTTCAGTTGCTGAGTCCGACTCTTATGGCAAAGGGGTTTGCATAACTCAATGAAGCTATGAGCCATGCCAACCAGGGCCACCCAAGACAGACGGGTCACAGTGGAGAGTTCTGACAAAATGTGATCCACTGGAGGAGGCAATGGCAAACCACCCCGGTATACTTGCCGTGAAAACCCCATGAACTGTGTAAATTTTGACTGACAGTCTACTTTTTTCTGATAAAAGTACAGTTACTCTTGTTCTCTTTTGTTTTCCACATGCAAAGAATATCTTTTTCCATCTTTCACTTTTAGCCTATGTGTGTCCTTGAAGCTAAATTAAGTCTTTTGTAATAGCATAGTGTTGAGTCTTTTTTATCCATTCAGTCACTCTATACTTTTTGTTTGGTGCCTTTAATCCATTTACATTTAATAGTTATTGATAGGTAAAGACCTACTCTTGCCTCTTATTGTTTTCTGGCTGTTCTGTAGTTTCTTTGTTCCTCTCTTGCTGTCTTCCTTTGTGAATTGATGATTTTCCTAGTGGTATACTTTAATTTCCTTCTCTTTATCTTGTGTGTATCTGCTATAGGTTTTTGGTTTGTGTTTACCGCTTAGGCTTACTTGAAACATCTTATTGATATAAATAGTCTATTTCAAGCCAATAACAACTTCAACTGCATACAAAAATTCTACAGTTTCATTCCTCCTCCACATTTTATGTTTGTGATTCACAATTTACATCTTTTTATATTGTGTCTCTATTAACAAATTTTTGTATTTATATCCATTTAAATACTTTTGTCTTTAACCTTTAAACCAGAGAGAAATGGTTGACATGCTAACTTATTACAGCATTAAAATATTCTAAATCTGATTATATACTTATCATTACCAGTGTATTATATTTTCATGTTAATAGTTAGCATCTCTTAATTTCATCTTCAAAGCTCATTCAGCATGTCTTGCAAGTCAGGTCTAGTGGTGATGAACTCTCAGCTTTTGTTTGTTTGGGAAACTCTTTATCTTTCCTTCATGTGTGAAGGACAATGTTGCTGGGTAAAATATTGTTTTTTGAAAGTTTTTTTTCTGTAGCACTTTGAATGTATTGTCCCAATCTTCCCTGGCCTACAAGGTCTCTGAGAAATCTCCTGATTGACTTATAGAGGGTCCCTTGTATGAAAGAATTGTTTTTTCTCTTGCTTCTTTGAAAATTCTCTCTTTGTATTTGATTTTAGACAGTTTTGTTATAATGTGTCTTGGAGAAGAAGTTTTGGATTGAAATTATGGGGGAATCTATTAGCTTCATGAACTTGGATATCCAAATCTCTCACCAGGTTTGGGAATTTCTCAATCATTATCTATGTAAGTAAGGTTCTTGCCTCTTTTTTATTTCTTTCTTCTCCTCATTCAAATAGATTTTCTTTATCATTTTCATTTGTCTATTTTTGATCTCCTGACTGGATAATTTTGAATGATGTGCTTTTGAGGTAACTAAGCTGAAGCTCTCTATCGACTTCTTCAGTTCAGTCATTGTATTCTTCAGCTCAGAACAGTTCTGCTTGGTTCTTTTCTATGTCTCTCATCTCTGTTGAATTTCTCATTTTGTTCTTATACTGATGTCTTGATTTAGTTATATTACTTATCTCTATTCTCTTGTAGCTCTCTGAGACCAATTGTTTTGAGTTCTTTGTTGGGCAATTCATGTGTCTCCATTGCTTTGTTATCATGTACTGGAAGTTCACTGTGCTACTTTGGTGGTGTAATGTTTTCCCAATATATATATATATTTTTTTGCTTTTATTTTTTTTCCATTTATTTTTATTAGTTGGAGGCTAATTACTTTACAGTATTGTAGTGGTTTCTGCCATACATTGACATGAATCAGCCATGGATTTACATGTGTTCCCCATCCCGATCCCCCCTCCGGCTTCCCTCCCCATCCCATCCCTCTGGGTCTTCCCAGTGCACCAGCCCTGAGCACTTGTCTCATGCATCCAACCTGGGCTGGTGATCTGTTTCACCCTTGATAGTATACTTGTTTCAATGCTGTTCTCTCAGAACATCCCACCCTCGCCTTCTCCCACAGAGTCTAAAAGTCTGTTCTGTATGTCTTGTCTCTTTTTCTGTTTTGCATATAGGGTTATCGTTACCATCTTTTAAAATTCCATATATATGCATTAGTATACTGTATTGGTGTTTATCTTTCTGGCTTACTTCACTCTGTATAATGGGCTCCAGTTTCATCCATCTCATTAGAACTGATTCAAATGAATTCTTTTTAATGGCTGAGTAATATTCCATAGTGTATATGTACCATAGCTTCCTTATCCATTTGTCTGCTGATGGGCATCTATTCCCAATATTTTTTAATTCCTGTAGGCTTGTGTAGTAGGTGGTTTTCTATTTGCTGGCTTTGGTATTTCCAGAAAGACCTGCACATGCAGGTGGGAGCACTCTAGATCATTCTGTGACCCTGGGTATATTGATGTGGATTGCCGAGTGCAGGAGAATGTGGCAACTCTGTTTCCAGAAGGACATAATGTCTCTGACTCAGGCCACCAGGGTCCACAGCAACAACTGTGTGGTGCTTGGCTAGTGCTGCAGAGCAGGGAGGGGGTCGTCAGTGGGTCCTCAGCAGCACCTCCAGGTTCAGTAGCTAGGGTCCCTGGCAGGCAGCAGTGGTGGCCAAAACCAGCTGAGCACACACACTTAGCTGTGAGATTTGGCTGCAGATGCCTATGTAGCAGTAGGGGCTGGTTGTAGATACTCACAAAGTGGGTGGGGGCTAGGACTAGAATCAAGGACCTGGGGCATCTGCAGGCATACTTTCAGCTGCAGGGGTGCTGGCTGTTCATATGCACCCTTGTGATCGCAGGGTCTTCTCATGCACGAACACCTGGCAGTGGAGGTTGATGAAGGAAATCAGGCTGGGGGTGTGCAGGTGCACTGCTGGAGTAACTAGTTGCAGGTAAGCCTAGTGGTATGGGCCAGTAACAAGAAATAGGGCTGGATCCAGGCCCACAGGCAGTTCTGAGAGCCCTGTGTGCACTTTTGTGGCTACGGGATCTTGCCACATTTGTGCTCATGGCAGTAGAAGCTGGTAATGAGGATCAGGCCGGTGGTGTGCAAGTACAGGGCTGGAAATGCAGCCCCAAGTAGGCACAAGGTGGTAGGAGGCAGCTGCAGGCATCTAGGCTCGTGTTTCCTTTTGTGCAACCACAAAAGCCTGAGCAGGTGTGTGTCCAGGCTCTGCTGGGGGCAGTGGTGGAAGAGAGCATGATCAGGTGGCTGGCGTCTACAAATGGGATACCTGAGAGGTAAAAGCTGGTGAAATCTGCAGGGTGGCAACAGCTGCTGTGCTGTTGGTTTCTCGAGGCAAAAACCTGCTTCAGTCCTGTGCAGAACAGGTCACTGGGAGTCCTGGTCACCCCCACGGTGTGGCTAATCGTGGTGGCCCTAGCTCTTCTTCCTTGTTCCTTGCTGTTTCTATACCTTTCAGCTTTACTGGTCTCTGAGTGGGATGAAACTGAAGGGGGTCTTTGTGGAGTGCCCCAAAAGGCTGGGACACTGGTCACTCACCCTTCTCTCCCTTTCTGGTGAGAGGAACTTTTGTATCTGGAAATTCTCTCTTGGAGCTGAGCACTGCTAGCCTGGGGGATGGGATGTTGCAGGCATAATGGAGCTGTTCCTCCAGCCTTGTTGGTGTGGTTATTTTTAGGTGTTTTGTTCTGCTGTGTTGCTGAATTTTCTCAAATGGACTCTTAAGCTCTCCTAGAGCTTTTTCTTTGGTTTGTGGATAGCTAATTGTTGAGTTTTGTTGGGGATCAGGGACTTGAGTCTCTCACTTCACCGTCTTGGTGTCTTGGCACCCCCAGTTTTTGTACTTTTGATAGCACTTATCCTCCTGACCCTCAGGGATGGTGGCAGAGAACAGTGCTGTAGGGGGCAGAAAAACTCAGCTTCTGGTCTAGTATTAGCCTTTCCTGTATGACCTTAGCTAAGTCATTTTACTCTATTGTGTATTGCAGTTACTTATGTAAAATGGGAATAGTAATACCTTCTCTTTCTAAAGACCACAGGTCAAATGTGTACCTTCTCTTCTGGGCATAAGACAGGCATAAGAGTAGAGTCATCTAAGAGCACTTCATAGGTCAGATTAAGAGTTTTAGAGGCCTTAAGCACTGCAGGATTTTAGAATCCCTCTTTCTCTATGTCATTCAGAGTGAAAATAACACAAAGCTCTACAATAAAGGTAAAGAAATCTAACAGAATTCTTATCTTATTATGTTGGTGTGTTTTCATTTTTTTAAGTATCAATTCTTCTTAAAAATTTTTTTCCTCACACTTTATTTTGGAGTCCTTGGCATTGCTGGTGGCTTAAGCTTATGCCCAGAGGACAAACAGGCCTGTTGGACCATTTGGCATCAGCACGTGACCATATGCTGTCAGTGGAGGGGACCAGCAGGAGGTCCCACTGACAATGCTCCAGCCCTGGACTGAACAGGGAGTAGGTCTGATTGGCACCCAAGATTATCTCCTTACCAGTTTTCTAGTAACAGGCAAGAGAACAATAGGACAGTTCTTGGTCTTGCATTCACCCCTTGCAAACTCAGGGGGCAGTGAGATCTCCTGGAAAGAACAGTGGTTTGGAATTTGCAGGCCTGGATTTCAATCCCAATCCTATCCATTCTATTTGGAGGGGCTTGCATGAGTTTCTTTACCTTTCTTTGTTGGTTAAGTCAAGTGGTTATAGACTTCATAAGACTGTGAGGACTGGATGAAACAATTGAGGGTAAGCTGCCTGGTCACCCAGTTTATCATTATGCCTTTGGTCCTTGAACACTGCCTGGAACATACTGGGGGCTCGACAAATATTCACTGAGTACATCATCTCTTTATCTCCCTTCTAGTTCTTAAAGTCATACTTCTCTTTGAGGAGGTAGACAGGAGTGTGGAAAGTTCTTGACTGCCCAGTTGGTAGGGGACAGGCTTGCTTCTCCAAGGTGGCCAGAGTGTCCAAGGAAAGTTCTCTGGGGGTCAGAGGAGTCAGTCCGTTTGCAAATTTTGTTTCAAGGTCAGGGATTTGAACTGTGGCACTGAAACTGAACTTGGGCTATAAAACATTTTATATCTATGACAGCAGATGTTCAAATAACTATTGATTCATTTGCTACAGCCTTATGTGCAGTAATATTGAGTAGGGGTTTTCCAACCAGGAACTGGGGTGGTAGCCATGATGATAGTGTCTTCTTGGGTAGTAAGAGATACACAAATTAATGACATTTATTGTGCTTTGTTTTTTATGTGGGTGTGGAGTCCTGGCAATGTTCTTTCAATAGGGTTCTGGTGTAAGATAGTGAGAGCTGACGTTGGGGTCCTGTATGCTCTGTTCTGACTCCTCACCCTGTTCAGAGATGGGAAGAGCACAGAGCAAAGGGTTGAAAGGGGGTGATTGGGTTGGAGGGATGTGGAATAAGTCTTTCTTGGAACCCTGCTGCTGTGTTGCTGACAGAGGCATGGGACCTGGGACCCTTCACTGAAGAGCTTCACTGAAGAGCTGTAATGCTCTGTAATGCTCTGTAATGCACCTGGACACACCTCTCCTCGAGCAACAAAATGCAAAGAAACTATATGGGACTAAAAATAACTGGTGCATGCACAGTTGGGGCAAATTCTGGTCCCAAGAGATACAAAGAGATCAAGAAACCCGACTGCCATAGTTTTGAAGGGCCTGGAATAAAAACCGAGTGTCAGGAACAAAAGCAGGGTACTGTGTATGCCCTCTGCACACAACTCCATCTAAGGGGTGGGCAAACCACCTAAGCTTACCCTCTGGCCTGACCCTTGGACATAACTCTATCCTCACCCCATGTGAAAGTGAAAGTTGCTCAGTCGTGTCCAACTCTCTGTGACACCTTGGACTCTATAGTCCATGGAATTCTCTAGGCCAGAATACTGGAATGGGTAGCCTATCCCTTCTCCAGCAGATCTTCCCAACCCAGGAATCAAACAGAGGTCTCCTGCATTGCAGGCAGATTCTTTACCAACTGAGCTATCAGGGAAGCCCCTCACCCCATAGAAGGAACAAACTTGACCCCAACAAGAAGTAAGCAAGCAGGGGAATGTGCTGTTTGTTCTTGCTCCTCACTGCTGTAGCAGGGGCCCCAGTAAAGCCTTGCCTGAATTTCTTGTCTGGCCCCTAGGCTATTGCTCTTGATGTGGGAAGGTCAAGAACCCTGGGGTGTAACACTGTCGCATTTGGTTTTGTGGGCTGGAGTTTCTGGTGTGGTGTGTACTCATTTGGGAGTGAGGAGGAGGAATTCTAACACCTCAAGGAGAACCAAGGAGAACCAAGAAGGCCCTTGGCCTTCCATTCTGAAGGAAGCCATTTGGAAGCCAAATGGCTTGAAGCCATTTGGAAAGGTCTCTGACCTGAGATGCATTCTGGAGAAGTACTGGGTCTTGGGGTTCCTGCAGAGCTCTGAGTTTTCATGGCCTGTCTTATAGTCAAGTGTTTAATTGGTGGCTCTTCAGAGGAAAAGAGAAGGAGGACTTGGGGCTGGTGTTTAAAAATCTGACATTTATTTTGCAGCTGGGATGACAGGGCTGCACTCTCTGTTCCCATCAGGTTCCCTCATAGCTCAGGGCATTGCATCCTGGCTTCCCGCAGAAGAGCTGACAGCATCTGGCCTGGCCCTGCTTGTTGGCTTGGTAGGGCTTTTGCTTTTTCTGTGTACTTCATCTGTGAACCAGGAATGAGCGACTGGCTCCTCAAAGCATGTGATATTGAAACAAGGAAATACAGAATCAAGAACAAGTTCTTAATATTAATAGTAAAGAAGACCGAGGGGATGGTCAGGGAGAGAGGAGAGTCCCCCCACAAAATGAAAAAAAGAAGAGATGGGACATGTGTGGTTGTAATGTTGTGGAGATATTAATTATCATTCAAATTGCATGGAGAACTGAGGCTTGTGCTCAACACATGGAAATTAATAGGCTCTTCACTGAGCGTTGGGAACTTATAGAGGATAGTACATTTTCTTTGGTATCATTTGTCTAACAGATTTTGCTACTCCCAGAGGGGCCAACTTTTCTGCTGAACTAAAATCACTGATGTGTGCTGTGATGACTTTTTTTTTTTTGCCAGAGTGAGTAAAATGCCCTGAAAGTGCATTAGCTTTAGCACTGTCCTGGTTTTAGCATTTCAAGGTGAACTTGAACTTCAGAGTCCATACCATGGCTGACCTTGGTTTCCTGATTTTCCTAAAAGATTTTAATGCTTTTCCAGTGCTTAACTCAGTCCCATCAACCTCAGATCAGTGATTTTGTTTGCAGTTGGTTCTTAGAACTAGAAGTAGAACCTTTTAATCAGTTGTTGATAAACTAGCCAGTAACATCTCCCTTGCTTCCTTGCCCACATTTGCTCCCTCAAAAACTCAGAATGGGGACCTTTGAAGATGCCCCATCTTTGTTCTCCGTTCTCTGGAGTGACCTCTATTTTGAGGGGCTTCATTTTGTCAGCATGCATAGGAGTAAACTCTCTGCTTCTTCTACTTTGGAAAATGTTACAACATCCACTTTTGTTCTTCTGAACACTCTCATTCCAAACAGGATAATTAATAGCTTACAGAGGAGGCTCTGCTCTTTTTTTTTCCATTTTAGTT
The DNA here is from genome assembly GCF_033118175.1 of Dama dama. Taxonomy (NCBI): domain Eukaryota; kingdom Metazoa; phylum Chordata; class Mammalia; order Artiodactyla; family Cervidae; genus Dama; species Dama dama. Next base: position 39,191,386 of record NC_083691.1, read on the forward strand.
TAAGATGTTGGGATCTCCGCCTACATAATGAAGTCAGGAAAGACACAGAGATGCTGAGATGTTTCTATTTTCTTCTTTCCTGGGTGGGTTTTCCTGAAAGATGTCAGCATCCATTGGTGGCTACCACCCTGTGGCATTTAATTATTCTTGACATTGAATCCATTATGGCATGAAAAGAGAAAATACAGTCTGTCTGTTTCTCCTCCCCCTTCTAAGAGAAACAATGTAATAATTAAGACAGTAAGTAAAGTTATAAGAAAAAAGAGAAACCACATAAAGCCCAGCATCATGCTACTCCTGGAATATCAGCAAGAAACAAGTTCTGAGGCTGTCTCCCCTTCATTTTATTAAAATCCAGATCATCATGATTCATCCTCCTGTATAAATGAATAATAGTTTAGTTTAAATAAGCCAATATTGTTTGGAGGTCATTTATCACCTCACAGCCCTCATTCACAGACAAGTCATGTGGAACCACAAAACTTTCTTTTTGTGCACTGGAGCTGGAAATCTCATTGAGGTTTGGAGGCCAGACGCCTTTTTCCCCTATGGTTTTAAAAAATTTTTATTCATTGACTGTACAGGGTCCTCGTTGCTGTGTGCGGGTTTTCTCTAGTGGTGAGGAGTAGGGGCTGCTCTCTAGTTTCCGTGTGCAGGCTTCTCATTTGGTAGCTTCTCTTGTTGCGGAGCATGGACTCTAGGCCGCTCCAGCTTCAGTATTTGTGGCACATGGACCCAGTAATTGGGGCTTCTGGGCTTTAGCGCACAGGCTCAATAGTTATGGCACATGAGCTTAGTTGTTCCATGGCATATGGGATCTTCCTGGACCAGGGACCGAACCCATGTCTGCTGCATTGGCAGGCAGATTCTTTACCACTTCACCACCAGGGAAGCCCAGGGAGAACTTGCTTCTGTTTGCTTGAATTTGGAGGCCAAATTCAGCATGGTCTAAATAAGGAAGTATGTGGGGACTGTGAAAGCTGGGGAGGGGTGGTGGGGAGGAGGCGTGGGAATTGGAGAGCTGCCTCCAGAGAGTTTCTTACATTTGCCCTTTTAGGGCACAGGAGCTGGATTTGGGTTTGAATAGGAATTTGTTGCCAGTGCTGTGCATGTTCATGAATGCGTGCATGCGTGCATGTCTGCGTGTTTGAGACAGAGAGAGAAAGAAACTGTTCTAAAAGCATAACTTTTCAATAAGAACAACCTTAGAGGAGAGGAAAGGGACTTTTTTCAAGGCTAACTACAGAAATTGGATTCATACTGTTAGGATTAATGATTGAAGGCAAAAGAAAACTCAAGGAACGCTCCTCAGCCAGCACGTTCAAATGATAAATTGCATTAAGGCACTGAAAGAACCAACAGCTGCAGTTAATGAAGAGCCAAATTTATCTAAATTTCTCCAGTTGATCAGTCAAAATCATCAGTATGGCTCTCACTCCATAATCACTTTTATTTATTTATTTATTTTTGAGTCGGGGAGAGGGAGGACAAAGGGGAAGGTAGGTTTTTGTTTTTAAAATTCTATTAATACCTGCTGAAGAGGAATTGACTTTAGAGCTCATCTTGAGTAGTCTTGGAGAATTTTTTTTCTTGGTATCAGTATTATTAATACTCTAGTTTTATTGTTTCAGTTTTAACCTTCCTTAGGAGAAAGTCGTTGATTCCTGTATCTTAGAGAGATGGGTTGGAGATAGGAAATCTGGGCGGAAGATGGTGATGGTAAATGACACAAATCTGAAATGCTTTCCAAAGACTATTCTCTCCGCTGAGGTGTTTCCTTATTGCAAAACCTGTGAAGTCGGAGTGCTGTACTGTCTGTGGCTATTTTAAGGAGAAGAAGACTGAGGTTTGGCAGGGGGTGGGGGTGGGGCGCGAAGTGACTGGCCCAAGGTCAGCTAATGAACTCATCTAAGAGATGAGGACAGAAAGCAATGTCTACACTCCTCAACAAATTCTTTGTTAGAAGATGACAAATTCCCCCAGCCTCCCATCGCTACATGGTGAAAGCAAGAAAATCCTGTCGCAGAAAGCGCTCAGAGAAGCTGCCATCAACGACTGTTGGGGGCCAGCTTCCCCCACCCCGCCCGGCGCTGTGCGCAGAGCCCGCATGTGGTGTGGAATTCCATTAGAACTGACTCACCATATGTTTCTTCGCTGGTGTTCAGTGGAACCTGAGGGAGGGCATAATGGATCTCCCTTCCTAAACCGCGTGGAAGGCTTCCAGAGGTTTAATCGTCTACCTCGAGGTGATGAATGGAGGGGCTCTCATATTCCTTGCATAATCAGGGCGCCTCGGTGCTCTCGGTGCGCCACACTCTCCTCCAACACCCTTCTGGAAGAGTCTGTACATCTGGTACTCCTGGAGCCGTTTCAAAAACGGAGCAGGGGAGGGGTGGTGCTATCCTCTTATCTTCCCCGAGAGAAGGTCTGTGGGAAGCCACTGCACGGAGAGCTGGAGATTTTGAGAAGGAAGTAGGCTGGAGGGGATGGCGTTCCAGGGATGGGTTCCGCTGGTTTCGGGTCTGACTGTGTTCTGAAGGTGGTTGCTAGGAAGGGCTCTGTGGCCACGCTGGCTGGTGGCCCCTGGGAGCATCTCTGTGCTCATCTGAGGCCCACAGCCAAAGGTGAACCGCTGCTGGTACCACGGACACCACGTGGCTGCCACATGGCCTTGAAACTGTATTCCTTCCAGTAATTTTCTCACTGAAGTGCTTTTAATTCACATGGTGTGAAAGAAGGCTGGAGGGTATTCACTGCAGGGGACAACAGGAATGCAACTGCAGTAGAACTCTGTTGATCTGTCTGCCAGAGGACTGAAGCCCTTGGAAAAGAGGGGCCATGGAGACTGAACCTGTGAGTGGGAAGGGTGGGAACCAGCCTGCTTCTTAAATGAACTCAAAGTCTAGATAGAGGTGACAGTCAGGGTGCATGTGTAGAGTGCAAATTATCAGTTTTTTTCACAATCCAGTGTCTCTCTACCCTGCTCTCTTCTCTTCCCCCATCTTTCAGCTAACATTTCTCATTCCTTCCCAGTTTACCTTGTTGTTTTTGACCCACAAGTTAAGTCCTACCATGAAAATAGAAGCCTTTCCCTCAGTACAGATTCAGCATTGCACCAAAACTTCTGGGCATTCTTATACCTCAAATAAGAATGGGATGGTGAATGCCTAAAGCCTTTCTACAGCCACCTTTTCATGGACTTGCTTAAAGATTTGTGCTTGGAATAAATTGTGTGTGTATGTGTGTGTTTGTGTGTTAGATACTCAGTTGGGCCCGACATAACTATTGGACCCCATGGACTGTAGCTCACCAGGTTCCTCTGTCCATGGAATTCTCCAGACAAGACTACTGGAGTGGGGAATAAATCATAATCTTGTATTATTCTTCCAATTCAAGAGAACTGTGGGGTATTCTTTTTTTAAAAAAATTTGCTATGTGGCAAATACTGTTCTGGGCACTGGGAGGATGACAATGAGCACGGCTTGGTGCTTACCCTCAAGATGCTTGTGGGAGTGACGTTAAAATAAGCAGAAAGTCATGCTGGTAAGTGTTAGGTATATGGCAGAATTTTCTTTTCTCCACCGAGGGAATATCTGTGGGAAGCCACTGCATTGAGAGCTGGAGATTTTGAGAAGGAAGAAGACTGGAGGGGAAGGCAATCCAGGGATGGGTTTGCCTGGTTTTGGGTCTGATTGTGTTCTGAAGGTGGTTGCTAGGAAGGGCTCTGTGGCCACGCTGGCTGGTGGCTCCTGGGAGCATCTCTGTGCTCATCTGAGGCCCACAGCCAAAGGTGAACCACTGCTTAGATGGGGATTTCAGGAACTGGGAGAGGATAGCTGGGCTTGCTGCAATGTCAAATTAGGAGAGAGCATTTTGTAACTTCCAGTTGGGTCGGTGCAAAATTATTTTAGGATTTTAGAGTACTATTATGTCTGACACAAGCCAAGGATGGGGCTGAATATGAATGTCTTGCTCAGACTTACTGAGCAGGTATTGGCAGGAGACTGGCCTCCATGAGAGTAGAAGATGCATCTGAAGTTGTTTTCAGGTTCTTGAGAAGAACAAAAGAAATCAAGAGCTGAGCCTGAGTGGTGGGCCACCTTCCATGCTCCCTCAACTCCTGAGACCCAAAGGTCCCCACAGTTTCTTCTGGCAGTAGAGGGAGGGAGGGAATAGCTGAGACCATGACTCAGGGCACACCCTGACGCTTACAAGGGCAGGGGAGACCTGAGATTTGCTGATGCTGTAGGAAGAGAACTGGAACTCGGATGGGAAAGTATAAGGAACTTCTGGAGCTCAGAAACTGGGAGGAAGAATGTCATTAAATTTGGGTATTTCATCCTGGCTTGACTCAATTTGGTAATGATAGTGGTATTCTCAGGGTGTAGTGGGAGGCCCAAACAAGGTTTCTACCCAGATTAGGGTTAAAAGTTTTAAGGAAAGTGTGATAGTTTATGTGTTAACTTGACTGGGCCATGGGGTGCCTAGATATTTGGCTAACCATTATTTCTGTGTCAGTAACGGCGTGTGTAAATGAGGTTAGTGTTTGAATTGGCAGACTCAGTCAAGCAGATGGCCTTCCTCAATGAGGATAAGTAAGTGAGCAAGTGAAGTTGCTCAGTCATGTCCAACTCTTTGCAACCTCATGGACTATACCTCCATGGAATTCTCCAGGCTAGAATACTGGAATGAGTAGCCTTTCCCCTCTCCAGGGGATCTTCCCAACCCAGGGATCAGACCCAGGTCTCCTGCATTGCAGGCAGATTCTTTACCATCTGAGCTACCAGGGAAGCCCAAGAATATTGGAGTGGGTAGCCTATCCCTTCTCTGGTGGATATTCCTGACCCAGCAATTGAACCAGGGTCTCCTGCATTGCAGGCAGACTCTTTACCAGCTGAGCTACGCCTGATGCCCAGGATCATCAAATCTGTTGAGGGTCCCAATACAACAAAAAATGGAGGAAGGCAGAATTCATTCCTCTGGCATCTCAGAGGTTAAAGTGTCTGCCTGCAATGCCGGAGACCCAGGTTTGATCCCTGGGTCAGGAAGATCCCCTGGAGAAGGAAATGGCAACCCACTCCAGTATTCTTGACTGGGAAATCCCATGGATGGAGGAGCCTGGTGGCCTACAGTCCACGGGGTTGCAAAGAGTCGGACACGACTGAGCGATTTCACTTTTTCTGCCTGGCAGCAGTTATGTAGTTTGTTTTTGAACTGCTTTTGAGATTCATGCATGTTGTTGCAGGTAGTATTATCTTTTTCATTTGTTTGCTGAATAGTATTCCATTGTGTGGATGTCCTATAATATCTTAATCCATTCACAGGTCCATGGACATTTGGATTTTTTTCCCCAGTCATTGATCATAATAGAGTGGCTATGAACATTTGCATACAAAAATTGTGTGGAAGTGTGTTTTCATTTCTCTGGGTAAATGGTTATGAGTAGAATTGCTAGATGGTATGTATGCCAAACATTTTCCAAAATGGCTGTGCCATTTTGCATTCTCACCCACAATGTATGAGAACTCCAGTTATTCCACATTCTCACCAACACTAGATATTGTCAGTCTTTTAAATTTTGGCCATTCCAAGGTAAGTAAAGTAGCATCTCAATGTGGTTTTAAGTTGCATTCCTTTAATGACTAAAGACATTGAGAATTTTTTTATGTGCTTGTTTGGCATCCATGTATTTTCTTTGGTGAAATATTTGTTTGCATATTTTACTCATTTGAAAAATCAAGTTGTTTGTCTTAATATTGAGTTTAAGAAGATAAGTTCTGGATATGAGTTCTTCATCAGATACATAGTCTACAAATATTTTCTCCCACTTTGTGGTTTTCCTCTCTTTTTCTTAGAGAAGTCCATTTTAAAGATCAAAGTTTTTGATTTGATGAAGTCCAATTTTTTTTTTTTTCTTTTGTGCTGTTATCTCTGACAGTTTCAGGGCTCACTTCCTTTGTTCCCTTTCTCTCACAGACCACAGTCCTGTCCTTTCTGATATCCAATGTCTAAATACCATTGTTTTATGTATTTTCTCTGATTTTCAATTATTTATAGAGGAGAGACATTCCCATGGCATTTTATCCTTCACTGGAGAAAGATGAAGTCCTAGACGTTGACAAGAAAACCAATTGGTGCAGGAGTACATCCCTTATAAAAGAGACAAGTAATACTGGTTAGATAAAATTCCCTTTGGAGTTCTTCAACTTCTCTTCACCCCACACCACCTCTATACTATGTCAGTCCTTTTGGTAGAGATAACTACTATTACCAGGGGTGTTTGTGTGTGTTTTCTGAACTCATTTTATAAATTTATAAATTTCTGTGTTTGTATAAGGGGATATATGTTTTTATGGGATTCAGAATTTTTGCATAAATGGAATATTTGCATAAATGGAATTTTTACAACTTGTTAGTTTTACATAGTGTACATCTTGGATATGTGAGTTCATACCTTATTCTTTTAAACTGCTACATAGTATATCCATATTTACATATTACAATTAATTTAAGTTTCTTCCCTTTAGACTTTTAATCTCTCTGGCTTCTATGGATAGTTATGGACTACTGAAGATCTTGCCTGCCTGAGTGCTAAGCGGCTTCAGTCATTTCTGACTCTTTGAGACGTTATGGACTGTAGCCTGCTAGGCTCCTCTCTCCATGGGATTCTCTAGGCAAGAACATTGGAAAGGGTTGCCATGCCCTCCTCCAGGGGATCTTCCCAACCCAGGGATCGAACCTGGGTCTCCTGTGTTCGCAAGCAAGTTCTTTACCACTAGTATCACATGGGAAGACCACTGAAGACCTTACCTTAATTTAAAAAAAAAGTGTTGTACAATCCAAAGATTGATTATTTGTGTAAACTTAAATAATACTAGTAAAACCCCTTGAACTCTTCACCCTAGGTTATGAAATAGAACATAGCTAGTTTTCTAGAAATTTCCTTTGTGCTCCTCACATAATCCCCTCTCTATCCCTCAAGTATAACTACTACTTTATTGCCATCATTATTTCCTTTATATACTTCATATGTATGCATCATAAAATTGCAGTGAGTTTCCTTTTCTTCTTGAACTTAAAAAAAAATATAAATTTTTTTTGTCACTTGCTTCTTACCCTCAGTAATGTTTGTGGAATTCACTGACATAAGATTTTGATGTTGTGGACCCAGAAAACTGGGTACAGTTTTCTTGTGGTGTATTGTTCCACTGTATTAATATACTACAGTTTATTTTTTCTATTCTACTATTGATGTACATTTGGGTTGTGTCCAGTTTTAGGCAATGCTTCTATAGACAATTGGTTCAGATCCTCTAAGGCAAGAGTTATATATATAACTCCAGTATATAATCTAGAATTACTTGGTCATAACAAATTCATGTTTTCAACTTTCCAAGTACTGCCAGTGATTTTTCCAAAATAGCTGTATGGATATATATACCTCCATCAGCAGTGCATGAAATTTGACATATTATCCATGTCCTCAGCAACAGTTGGTGTTGTAAAATTTACAATTTCTTCAAATATGGTACAAGTGTATTAGCTCATTGTGCTTTTAATCTGCCTTTCTTTGATATTAATGAAGTTGAGTACATTTTTAAAACTTATTAACTATTTACATTTCTTCTATTAAAGTTTAAGAACTTTTCATCTTTTTTCTCCTGCCCTCCCCCTTTCTCATTTTTCCCCTCTTTCTTTCTCCCTTCCTCCTTCCCTTCCCCTCTCTCTTCCTCCTTCCTTTTCTCTCTCTCTCCCTTCCTTCCCTTCTCAATTTGCAGAAATTATTCTAGTCTGGATTGCAGTCCTCTTTTGGTTACATGAATTGCATTATTTTCTCCTAGTTGTGACTTACCGTCTTGGTATCTTTATGATGTTTTTTGATGGTTGTTGTTGATTATTTAGTTACTAAGTTCTATCTCTTTTGCAACCTCATGGAGGGCTTCCCAGGTTGTGTTAGTGGTAAAGAACCCACCTGCCAATGCAGGAGACATAAGAGATGTGGGTTCAATCCCTGAGTTGGGGAGATCCCCTGAACAAGAGCATGGCAACTCACTCCAGTATTCTTGCCTGGAGAATCCCATGGACAGAGCAGCCTGGCAGGTACTGTCCATAGGATCAGAGTTGGACATGACTGAAGTGACTTAGCACACATGCACATGGACTGTAGCCCACCAGGATCCTCTGTCCATGGGGTTTTCCAGGCAGAAATACCAGACTGGGTTGCCATTTCCTTCTCCAGGTTTTTGATGATAGAAATTTTTCATTTTAGTATCATCAACTTTTTCCATCTTTTTCATTATGGGGTTTGGTTTTTGTGTCTTATTAAAAAAAAAATCTTTCTTTACACCAAGAAAATATTACCTTCTAAAATCTTATTCCTTTGCTTTCACAAATAAATGTTTAGGATTAAACATCTGGAATTGATTTTTATATAATTATATGCTATGCTTAATTGCTCACTTGTGTCTGACTCTTTGTGACTCCATGGGCTATAGCCCACTGGGTTCCTCTGTCCATGGGGATTCTCCAGGCAAGAATACTGGAGTGGGTTGGCATGCCCTTCTCCTATGTAATTATAGGTAAAGCTAAATATTATTATTATTTTTTTCCATAAATATTATTTTATTTTCCAAATGAATACCCAGTTGTTTCAGTACAAGTTTTTGAAATTTCATCCTGTTACCATTGATCTGCAATGCTAGCTCAATTATGTATCAGTTGTCCACACGGGTATTGTTCAATTTCTGAGTTCTCTATTTTGTTTGATTAATCTGTCTTTTCATCTCTGGGCCTATAGAATGCTTTTTAATCATTGTATCTTTATGATGAGCTTTATCATATCATATCACATTATAGGAGGACAAGATCCCCCAGTTTTTTTTTTCATGAATGTCTTGATACTTCCCTGTGAATATCAAAATCAACTTTCAAGTTTCAAAACACATTCAAATACACATACGCATACATAGTCTCAACTCCCCCACCCTACTTTCCCCTTCCTCCCTCCTCCCCCCACACCCCGTCTCATATTTTTACATAAATTGTTGCATTTTGATCCCTTATTTATTAAGTAGAATAAATCCAAAACCTTTGGGACTTATTCTCCTGAATCTATAGATCAATATGGGAAGAACAAGCTTCTTTATGACACTGTGTCTCCTAGTCTTTGCATCTACTCTATCTTCCTATATTCATATTAAAATCTCTTTTAAAGTAATTTTATTGTTTTCTCCAGAGAGATCTTTTGTTAGTGTTATTCCTAGATGTTTTGTAAATGGTATTTAAAATTTTTTATTTTCTGAGTAATTGTTGCTGGTATATGAAAATGCAAAGTTATATTAATTCTTCTTCAAACCATCTTTTGATAAACTGACTTCTAATTATGTACCTGAATGACAGTTTTATTTCTTTTCTTCTAGTCTTTATACTGCACTGTTTAGGACCTCCAGTACATTACTGAATAAAATTGGTAATGGTGAATATTTTTGTCTTATTTTTAATCACAAAGGGAATAAATTCAACATTTCACTCTTAAGTATGGCATTTTATATGTGTGTTTTTTTCAAATTATTATTTTATAAATTTCTCTCATTTTATTTTTTTAAAATTTATTTTATTTTCGTACAAGTGATTTATGATATTATGTTAGTTTTTGCTGGGCAGCTAAGTGATTCAGTTGTTTAACATATATGTGTAATATTTTTATATTCTTTTCCATTATTGCCTCTCTTTGTACTTTATTAAGAGTTTTAATTTTATATCATTAAAGGGCTTGGAATATATCAAATGCTACTTTTGCAATTATTGATGTAATTGAATTATTTTTCTCCTTTAATCTTAATGTTGTGAGTTATATTAATTCATTTTTCTGATACTAAATCACTTATTTTGGGGAGAGTAAGCCCAATGAAGTCATGATTTATTATCTTTTTTATGCATTAAAAATTTTGTTTTCCAATATTTTGTAATGATGTCCATAATGCCCTTTCCTTATGGTCTCTTCAGATTTTGATATCAAAGTTATGTTAGACTTCTGGTTTCTGTTCATGGATATAGAAAAAATTATAAAGCATATGAAAAGGCAACAAAAAACAACACACCTCCAAAAGACAAAGCAATCATCAGATCCAGACTCAAATTTAACACAGATGTTGGAATTACCCTACAGAGGTTTAAAAGGCAGACAGCATGCAAGATCAAATGGACAATTTCATCAGGGAGATGGAAACTATAAAAAAGTCAAATGGAAACACTAGAAATGTAACACCCAATAACAGAGGTGAAAAATGCATTTGTCAGGCTCATCAGTAGATTTGACACAGCTGAGGAAAGAATTAGTGAACTTAAAGCTAGGTCTATAGAAAGTACCCAGACCGAAACACAGAGAAAAAGGGAAAGTAAAACAGAACAGACTATCCAAGAATTCTGGGACTATATCAAACATTATAACACATGTATAATTTGAATCCTAGGGGAGAGGGAAGAGAGAGTGGGGGAGAGAGAGAGAAGGAGGAGGAGGAGGAGGAGGGGAAGAGGAGGAAGAAGAAGAAGAGGAAAGAGAAGGGGAGGGGAGGAGGAGGAGAAGGGGAAATATTTGAAGAGAAAAAGATTATGCTCGTTTCCAAGACTGAGTTAGGGACTGTTATGGACTAAACTATGTCCCCATCCCCCGCCCCCCCCCCCAATTCACATATTGAAACCTCAACTTCCAGTACTTTAGAATGTGATTGTATTTGAGATAAACCCTTTACAGAGGTAATTAAGTTAAAATGAGACTGTTAGAGTAGACCTAAGCCAATCTGACTGTTGTCCTTCTAGGAAGAGGAGATTAGGGCCTACAAAGACATGCCTGCATGCAAAGAGGGACTGCTATCTGAAACGGCAGGGAGAGGCCAAAAGAGACAGGCTGCAGGAGGAAACAACTGGCTAGCAACTTGATTTTAGACTCCTACCTTCTGTGAGAACATAAGTTTCTGTTGTTTAAACCGCCAAATCTGTGGTACTTTGTTATGTCACCCTTAGGAAGCTAATACAGGGAGTGTTCTGGAGGACCTTTATTTTTCAGAAAATGTTGATTGACCTCAAATCTCTATTCATTCTCCCTCTGTGGAGTGCCATTTTCTTGATTACTCCTGTTATATGAGAGAAGGCCTATGGCCTTGATTTATTGCTAGCCTATACCTCTTGATTTACAGAGCTTAGAACTATTCCATTGCTGTTTTAGGACATAGGTTGCAAGTTCAAATGTTTACATGGCATGGTCAGTGACTATGCATGGTTGAAGCATGCAGATAGATAAAACACTTGATATCCTTTTGGTATATTTTCCCACTTTTTTAAAAAAAAATATTATTTATTTATTTGTGTCAGTCCTGCATTGCAGCATTTGATCCAGAGTCTGTGGGCTCAGTATTTGTGGCATGGACTTAGTTGCTCCACAGCACGTGGGATCTTAGTTCCCTGACCAGCGATTGGACCTACGTCCCCTGCATTGCAAGGCAGATTCTTACCCACTGGGCTATCAGGGAATTCTCTATCATCCCAGTTTTGATAGAAGCATGTGCATGTGTGCGAGTGAGTGCTTGATCATGTCCTATTCTTTGCGACCCCATGAATTTTCCAGGCAAGAAGACTGCAGCGGGTTGCCATTTAAATACAGAGAAATAGTTTTTTTTTTTGTTTTTGTTTTTTTTAACTACAAGAAGAACAACAGCAGAAGCTTGATGATGAGTGGCAACTGTACTGGGCCTCACTGTCAGAGAAGCAGTATGGTGGTGACTGTGGTAAACTGAATTGTTCAAGCTTCCTTGACTAAAGGAAGCAGTTGCTATTAGCTCAGCTGATTGCTGCCATGTTGAATTATAAGCCCTGCTGTAACAGATCTATTTTTCAAGAGAAGTCTGAAATTAGAGTATACATGTGAAATTTCTCATTTAGAATATGCTGACAGCAAATTCATTTTTTAAAATAGAACTATAGAGGCAAGAAAATCTAGGTGGACAAATGTGGCTTGTCAATTGTGTGTTTGCAAATTTTGTTGTAAACAGAGTTATTATTCTTATGGAGAGCTTTTGTAATTGTTTCATATGGTTAGAATACAACTCCAAAGATCAAGGATTAGCTAATTTAATAGGAAATTGGCTGACAAATTATTAATCATATGGTATTTGTTATTTGAATTAAACATGCTTATATAGTCTTCTTGACTTTTTCTATAAAAATTGTTTAAATTTATTTCAGTTAGTAGCTGATTTGTTTCAGGAGATTGAATCTTAGTTTGTTTTCCAGAAAAAATTCCTTGCAAATTATTAAGAGTAATAGGTTTGAGGGGGGGTAATATGCCCAATTTGGGCATCAATAGGTGGGGATAAACTAATTTTCCTTTAGGTAAGCGAAACTTCAATTTTCTTTAATCAACATAGTAGGAGAGGTGGTCATTTGCTAGGTGTGAAATGGTTACATGACAGAGCCTTGGGGGACAAATATCAAAGTTAACATATGGGTTATATTTGCATGTTTTCTTTCATCATTTTCCTAAGAAACTGTAACTAATTTTCAACTGCTTGTTAAATCCTGACTGTGTATGTAAGAGCAAGACTTCAACAAGTTTATTAAGTACTTCTTTCATTTTTACTCTAGATTTGGAGAACTGCTTACAGAAGGTATGAAATCATTCGAAGTCTCAATCCCTTTTTGAGAATGTCTTGATTAGTAATTGCACAGGACCTAGTGCACTAAGAATAGGAAGTAACTCATTCTTAGTTCTATTAGTGGTGTGTGTTTATGTTTATGTGTGTGTATACATGTATGTGCATGTGTGTGTAGCAGAGAAGGAAGACTGGGATGTAGTATTTAATCTATTTTTATATTTAAAGTGGGCTTATTGTAGACAACATATAGTTGAATCTTGTTTTTTTTTTTAATCCTCTCTGATAATCTCTGTCTTTTAATGGATACATTTAGGCCATTCACATTTACAGTGATTATTGATATATTCATATTTGGATTAATATCTACAATATTCATAACTTTTCCTCTTCATTACATTGTTTCTTTTTTTCTTTTTTTGTCCTGTTTTTTTCTTTCTGTTTTCAATTGAGTATTTTATATGATTTCCTCTCTTTGCTTAGCAAGTATACTTCTTTAAAAGACTGCTCTAGAGTTTTCAATATCAATTTTAAGCTAAGCTAAGTTCACTTTCAAATAACACTGTCCCACCTCATGTGTGGAGCAAGAATTTAATAACAGTATTTCCAATTTCTGGACTGTAGCATTAATTAATTAATTCAGCAAATTAATGTGTAGCAAATTCTATGTGACATAATGGGCTAGTTTCTGAGGACACTTTGGTGAATAATACTGCCACAGACTGCCTTCATAGTGAGTGAAGTTGCTCAGTCGTGTCCAACTCTTTGCGACCCCATGGACAATAACCTACCAGGCTTCTCTGTCCATGGGATTTTCCAGGCAAAAGTACTGGAGTGGGTTGCCATTTTCTTCTCCAGGGGATCTTCCCGACCCAGGGATTGAACCCGTGTCTCCCACATTGCAGGCAGACGCTTCACTGTCTGAGCCACCAGGGAAGCCTTCATGGGACTTATTATTCAGTGGGGAGACTGCTGAATGAAATCACACAGATTTAAAATGCTTAGTTTTATAAAGACCTAATAGAGGGTTCTGTAGGCTATTGTGAGGGTGTGAGGGTAGCTCTAGAATTTCCTCTTTGGGGAACTTCAAATTTCATTAGGCTCATGTCACAGGTCTTCCTAAAGAAATAAACTAAACAAATACCTGGTCAAGGTTTCTGAAAACCTTCATTTCTGGATGAAATCAGTTCATGAGGGATGTGGGGAGGTGGAATCTGTCTTTTCTTCTGATAGCTTTATTTCCATTGCTTCTTCCTTCCATTTAGGCAAAAACAAATTACTCTGAAACCCCTCTTCCTTTTTCTCTCCCACTTTCCCTTCAAATCTGAAATAATAAGTAGTGGGAGGAAGGTGGTAGGGAAAGGCTTCTAATGGGAGTTGGGCACACCATTTTAGATGGTTCCCCTTTTCCTTCAACTAAAATCTACTTCAAGCTTGTCTTAAAGAGTTTCCAGAATTTCTATAGAATATTTCTAAATCAGTAGCATGATAAAATAATCAGTTTGACCCAACTATGGGTACAATATCACAGTATGATTGTTTTGTGTTAAAGCCACAAAAGTATCCGGAGAAGTAGCACATGTGAATGTCCACAGTCACCTAGGAGTATTAAAAAAAAAAAAAAATGTCATCTCTATTTTTCTATAACTCACTTTACTGTGAGCTTCTCTTTTGGCTAATGCAGAAAACTTACTCTTCCCATTTTAGAGCCTTGTCAAATTTAGAATTCTCTCTCCTTTATCCCCTTCTTTCCCCAAATATTGGTGCTACATTTGATGGGAGTGCCTGACACTTTAGTGCTGGTAGAGAAAGTGTGTTTGCTTTTTATCTCCATCTGTCTGCTGCTATTCTGGCATCTTTGAGATGTCACTTGTCTCCTCTGACCCTTGAGCATGTCTTCCATCTACTCTGGCATATATCCAACCCAAGATGTTCTGTCTTGAATTTTAGTGTTGGCTCTGTGTCCCATTGCACCCATAGAGGAGGTCTCACTTTCGTTTTTATCATCATGTCTATGTGCATTCTCTGAACTGAGAGGCAGAGCACCAGAGGTAAGTAGAGTGTGAGGAAACTAAAAATATATTGATTTATATCACACAGTATTATGACCAGGGTAACTTCTTGCTCAACACTAATGGCCAATAGAATTTTTTGAAAAAGGCCTTGACTTTATGGGTCAGGCTGATCATGTTAAAATAACATTTTGTTTGTTTTTTGACTTTGGTGAGTTATTTATATCCTTGGACAGTGTTTTTCAATCTATAAAATGGATGTGATTTTGCCTGCTTCAGTGAGTAAATTTAAATGGAATTTTATTTGTTAAAAAATCAGTATATTTCTTGGCCCATAGTAGACTTGAATTCAGCTTCTACTCTGTGATAATTAACTGTATAATCTCAAGAAAGTCTGGTTTTCTCCTCTCTGGAATTGCTTCCTTGGTAAAGTCAAGTTCAAGGTAGAGGAAGGGTAGGTTTGATGAAAAAGGGAAAGGAGTTAAACCAAGCTCACATTTGAGATCTTTGCATTGCTGGAGTCCTATGATTTTGAGTAGGGTCACTAGGAGACAAAGGGCGTATTTTGTTAAGAGAACTGGAGCTCAGAGCTGCCCTTGCTGGGCACTGGCATGTGGCTCCCTGGCCCTGGGAATTTCAGTAAAGCCTTGGTGATGGTCTGGGGCTCTAGAGCTTGGCTGTACCTGTTTACTCACAACCTTGGACAGACAACGAAACAATGACTCTGCAAATGGAAAAAACAAAGATGCCATTTTTTTTCAGAAACTCCCAGCCAATCTCTCCCTTCATTTCCTCCTTCAAACAGACCTTTGGGAAGCAGTGGGCATCCAGGCTTTACTATCCTTCAGCAGCAACTTGTTGCTAACTTTCTACAAGTCTGCTCTGTGTCACTTGGGTTCAACTTATAGCAATATTTCCGAAGAAACTAATTCAATCCAGTCACTGAACTGAGCCAGGAGACTTGCTTGGCAATGGATAGCCTTAGGCAAGTTGAATAGAGCCAGGCGGAGCTTGTGTGAAATTTGTTCCTGATATTTCCTGGGTCTGTGGACTTGGAGATGCTTCTTAACCTCCTTGATACTCAATTTCCTCATTTGTAAATGGAGATATATAGAGTACCATGAAAGTACACTATGCCAAGTATTGTGGAGAGGATCAAACGAGGTAATGGCAAGAGACAAGGTGAATACTCAATGCATGGTAATTGCAATTCTTCTTAAGGATAAGGTCGCCATGGTGGTGATGTGGCATTGTGCCTTGTAGATGGGCTCTGGCACCAGGGGAAGTTTCTGAGATCCTGCCCTCCTCACTGCAGTCTTGAGTCTTGTTCACTCCTAGAGTTTCTTACTAGGCCATCCCTGTGCCTTACTTTCCTCCAAAGTCACAAGGTCTGGGAGAGTCTCCTCAGTTACATGGGGGCATTTCTAGTCATCCAGATTATCCTATTCTTAGAAAAGAAGCATATTTAATTTACTTTTATTGAAGTATAGTTGAATTACATTGTGCTATTACTGTTATACAGCAAAGTGACTCTGTTATACATACACATACCTTTTCATATTCTTTTCCATTATGGTTTATTACATGATATGAATATAGTTAATTCCCTTGTGCTATACAGTAGGGCCTTGTTTTTTATCTATTCTATATATGCCACTTCACTACTCCCAAACTCCCAATCCAACCCTCCCCCACTCCCTTCCTCTTGACAATCATCAGTCTATTTTCTATGACCTTGATGAAAAACAATTGTATTTTAAAATTGTCTGGGCCTCTATTGAATAGGTCAATATTTTCTTCACCAGAGATTTTTAATCTCATTTCCAAGGACCACTAAGAACTTTAGGTTATCTAACTCCATAAAGTGATCAGCAAAAATTTGACATGAAAGAATACTTTTCTGAGGAAAGGTCAATGTTTTTCATAGGTTCTCAAAGGCAACCATGTCCCAGAAAAGGCTGAGAGTCTTTGTTATTGAGGACATACTGGGTTTCCCTTATGACAAAAGTGAATACAGTCCATTACAAATCACACCTTTGGGGAGAACAGAACTCTAGGTGGATTGTGTTATTTAGGTTCAGAGGCAGGAGATGACGTAGGAGGAAGACTGTTGAACAGCCAGAGTGTGTGTGGTTGGCCATGCTTGTCTTTTTGGGTTATTGGACCGTCATTCTTACACACAGGGTTGGTTGAGTCTGCCATGTTTCAAATGCAATTCATTCAGTGGTGACCACCTAGAACAGCATAGACAGGGCAGTGAAAGAGGTAATTATTTCACGGACTTCAGAGACAGTGGAGCTTGGAAGTCACCTAGTTTAATACTCTCAAATGACACAAAGGAAGCCTGAAAGGGTGAAGGGACTTGCCCAGTAAGTCAATGGGAAGCTATGACTGGGATTGGACTCTCCTGACCTCCCCTTGCCACCTTCTCTTCCCGAGCAAGTCCGTGTAATTACTAAGTTCTGTTTACACATAGATCATAAGTGTTTGGATATTTGGGTGAATGTGTAAATGTTTTGAAGGAAACATAACAAAACTGTAGAGATCCTGTGATAGCTCATGTGCTGGAACCTTAGTATTAATGATTATAAGTGAAACTACTGGAATTTAGAATATATTGTTTTCCCTATAATTAGATTTTCTAACATGGTTTAAACAGTTAGCAACTCTAAGATTTAAAAAATTCCTATTTTTTCTAACTATAAAAACAATTTGGGTATACATAATAACTAGGAAATAAAAAAAAAGGTGAAAGAAAAAAAATAACCTCATAAGTGAGGAGTAATCCCTTTTCGTATAATGAAATGCTGACTTCCGATTTTCTCTTTATGTGTCTCTCTCTTCCTGGAGTTCTCTCTTTCCAGTAGATTTGGAATCATATTGTATCAATTGCATTGTGTCCTGCTTTTTTTCATCTATCACTATACATCTTCCATGCCATTTGCAAATCTACAAAACATCACATTTAATGGTCGCGGACATGCCACTTCATGACTGTACCCTGATCCCAGATTAACTGCAACTTGAGCCTGTGGCTGGACGGGTACGTCCATGGATACTCTAAATAGTGCTGGTGAACATCTCCACACATAAATCTTTATTCATACCTCTTATTACTTCCTTGGGGTAGATAACTGGAAGTTGAGCTACTCGGGCAGGAGGCATGACCTTTTCCAAATCTCTTGATACCTACTGTCAGATTCAGAGACATTTTTAATGTGAAGAAAAGGTCAATGGAAAAGGCTCTCCTCAAATTTCTTTTATGGGGCCGATTTATTGAACTTGCTGACCCAAATCAGATTTTTTTTTTTTTTTATAATTTCAGCAAATCCAAAAATCTGATAATTACTAAAAAGAATCCCGTGTCTATGCTATGTGCTCTATGAGGTCATTTTCTGTTTATTCAAAAAGTAATTATTGGGCACTTCCTGTGTGCTGAATACTGAGGGCAATTAAGGATAAACAGACAACGAGGAAAAATAATCCCCTAGATGATGATGTGTTTGAGGCTAATGCTGACTGAGTGGGAACTTTGGCTTCTAGGCATCAGCTATGGTATAAGTGAGGGTTCAGAGGCTGTTAGGATGAATTGTTGTATTTATTTACACAGTTCAGTTCTTTGAGTATTTTCCCATTTTCTCTGATCTTCCCTAATTTTTGAAGAAGTCATATAGCTCTTCTTCCTTCTACACAATTTTCCATACAGAAGGACTGCTTGCTGGGTACAGTATAGAAATATTAATTTAGCAAGAGGTATTTTTTTTTTTAATATAACTAACCTTGTTTTCCAGGAAGAAAAGCTACTCAGTCATGGCTCCATCTGCTTTTACCAAGAGCACAGAAGTTCTATTAATAAAAGGGAAAATGTTGCACTACTGGGTGTAATACCTGAGTCTCCTGCCTTCACATTGTTCCCTACAGGGAGTCAGGAAGCATCCAGTAAAGAGTCCTTTCCTTCTCCTATGGACCCTACTGTCCCCTCTGTATACCTTCTCATCCCATCTAATGGCACACCTCTGACTTGGATGGAAAGGAGGAAAATATCCACATAAACATGACAGCTATAACTGTAGTGATAGAAAATATCTGTAACATGATAACTGATGAACAGTAACTTTTCTCCTTTTGGATAACACTAGCCACAATCTACATTTAATACAGTTTCTGTCCTCATACTGTTATCGTCTGAGGCTGAGAATACTAGGGACAAAACAAAGACCAGCCTGGACCACCACTTTTAGAAATGATTGGACCCACTTAGCACAGAAACTCAGGGCGATGGTACTGCAAGTGATGTTTGGATGAAATCAACCTTTTTCCTTGAAGTTAGGCATCTAGTCCAGGCTGTAAAGCCCAATGTCTGTTGGAGAGAGGCATACATTTTTATTTTTCATTATTACAATTTTTTTCAGTTTGTATATCTAAGGTGAAAGAAAGCATGTGTCTTTAATTTTTGCTCTCGTGGATCCTTTTGTTAGAGTTCCAGTTTCATTGAATATTTAACATGCTTTTGCTCTAAAAGCAGAAACTTGTTTGAATATGGACTAATTTTTCAACATGTAGACAAATATTTGAATAACTGGTGGAAATAATAAATTACCAGCATAAAGAGATTTCACTGCTCTTAAAAGCAAAAAAGCACTCTTGGGAATTTTTCACGGAAATGACTCCATTTTCCTCTCAGTCCTGTGGGAGCCATTTGATTTTACTCTGGGGTGGACTGGGGTGCAAGTTGATTTTTAATAAGTGAGTACCTCCATATTTTCTGTGGGAGAACAAGTGAAGGAGTAGGGGCTGGAGGAAAACAACTAAGCTCTAAAGGCAGATGCTCTGCCTTACCTTTGAGTTCTTGTCTTCAAACAAAACTTGCTTATAGGAATTGCCTTGAAAGACTATGTTGTTCTTTCTGAGGAGTTTAATGAGTGCTCATTATTTCGACCATTTGCACTTTCCTGTTTCTCAGATTCCAACTGCGTAATCCAATTACAGTTCGTGGGTCTGGCTGGAAAACAATCTGACGGGGGAATTCAGATTTTGAACCCCGTCAGTTTTTGGGAGAGACAACCATTGCCGGATCCAGGATGGTGTTCAGAATGGGACCTTTGGGGTCAGGCTGTCCGATTTCATCTCGGTCTGGTCGCCCGCACCCACTTTGGGTTCCAGAATAGTGATTTAACCATTCTTTGCTTAAGCTCTCTGTGTCTCCTTGGCTTCACAGGGTGACAGAGGGGATTAAATATGGTTAACATATGTGAAGTGCTTGACATCTAGCAATGTCTAAATACGTGTTAATTGATAGTATCATACTGAAGAAACAAAAATGATACTTGTTCCATTTCAGGACTGGTAGACTAGCACTCATAGATGGAACCAATACATTTGCAGTCCAGGTGTGGTTTTTTCTCTAACCTCACACACATGCAAGCCACTCCTTACACGCATTACTGAGTTTTCTTTCTCTGAGGCATAGAACTTTTCACCATGATGCCTCTAGAGTATGTTAAGAAGTTTATATTCTCTTTTAAGATGTTTTCCTTTTATCTGTCCAGTGATAATCGTTTCCTGGACGCTATCTGTGACATCATATTCAAAATATGTTAGTGCCTAGTCTTTCTGGCTTCAGGCCACCATTGCTGGTCTGGAGTTTCTGAAATCAAAACATGAATTTTTACAAAAGTAACTGAAAGTTCTAGTGGTAAAGAACCCATCTGCCAATGCAGGTTAGACATAAGAGATGTGGGTTTGATCTCTGGGTCTGCAAGATCCCCTGGAGGAGAAAAAGGCAATCACTGTAGTATTTTTGCCTGGAGAATCCCATGGACAGAGGACCCTGGTGGGCTACAGTCCATAGAGTCGCAAAGAGGCAGACACGACTAAAGTGACTTAGTGTACATGCCAAGTGATCTTAAAGTTTATTTTGGAGCCATAGATCACTGAGATAGAACATGAGGTCAGTGAAAGTGCTTTTCTAAATCTGAACATACAGAAGAACACAAAACATTGGAAATGTGTCATGGAAATGTTTCAGATTATGATAGATTCTTATCAATGTAATAGTTCAATAAAGAAAAGAGTCATGTCTTCAGCCCTCCCTATTGGTTTCCTGGCTTAATGGGGATTCCTTGGTTTCCTCTGATAAGCTGTCATTTCAGATTTAGTCAATGGCAGCCCTCTATGGAGCAAAGGAAGGGGAGATCCAGAAAGACTTTCTTCCCTAGTCTTGAAAAGGCAGGGTGACCAGTGGTGAAGGAGGAGTTTTTGCTGATTCAGAGTCAGGGTGCTGTTCTGCCCTGGTGGCCCCACTGTGGGATATCTTCCCTGTGCAGCCTCCAGCCTCAAGGCTCTCTGCCCTCCGGCAGCTCCTTTTCCCTGGTTTAGATCTGAGCTTAGCATGCCAGGAGAAGGGACACTTCTGGGAAGGGAAGGGCACATTTCCAGGGCTCGAAAGGAGCAGATTTGACTGTGTCTGAAACCACCGCATTTCCTTGAGCTTTTCTTATGATAAATCCACTCAATGTGCATGCCATGATAGATGCTAGAAGGGTAAGCAAAAAGCTTTTAAATATTAGCATCAGTTTCACATTTTTCCTTGTTCACACAGAACAGAGTTGTCCTTGCCCTTGATAAAGGATTCCAGGAATTGAGCTATTTAATCATACAAAGGGAAGCAGTCAAATCAGTAACTAAAAAACAATGGAATGGATGATGGATATTGACTTCATAGCACTCCTAGTTTTCAGCCATCAGCAACCTGTGGATGTTGGTTGCTGTAGCTGCCCATATTTGATGTTTTTCTCTGTAGAAAAGGTGAAAAAGAGAAAACTAGGGCAGATGAGAAACTGAGACCGCGTGTTCAGGTGTAGAACTGCCGGATTAAATACAGGATGCTCAGGAACATTTGCATTTCAGGTTGACAAAGAATAATTTGTGGTATGGGACATACCTACTTCTGAAATTAAATTTAGATGTGCATCTTGTATTTTTGTTGTAAATCTGGCAGCTCTACTCAAGGAAAACTTTTATGTTTGGGGAGTGGGCTTAGTGTTACCGAGTTACTACTCATCCTGCTTCATGCCATCCAGAATGTTGAAGCTCTCTTTAACCAGAAAGATGCAAATTCACAAGTGTTATTTGTGAATTCGTATCAGTCTTAAGAATTTAAATTCAGTCTTAGAAAAGGGGAAAAATATCAAATCAAATCTGATATTGACAGAAAGCCAAAAGTGGCTCTTTCTACCTTTTCTAAGGCAGTCAGCTGCAACTGTCAGTTGGACATAAACTGTAACAGTGAATAACAGATGGGCCACCTTTGGGTTATCTGTGCTGCATTCAACACCTCGTTGAACAATAATTTTAATCTGTTGGGAGGAAATATCAATTTAAAGGTCAAGTGCTTTCATAAAAAAGGTGATTATTCAGTATTTCCTACTTTGAACCAAAGCACACACCAGGATTCATTGTTACACTCTTCTGTACAGCACATATATGCTGAAAAATGGATTGCTTAATTATATGATTATCTGTCTTCAGGGAGGCTATGTGAACATGAATGGGAGCTGTCAAGAGACGTACATTGCTTTACTTGTGATTCTTAATCCATATCTGTAGTCATTACAGGTTACAAGTTGACTTTTAAAACAAATATCTAACATATAAATTACTTTTGCACTGCAAAATGGGCATTTAGGTGTAAAAAATTTCCTTGTACTGAAAAATGGACACGTTGTATGAGTGGGACTCCAGGCTAACATCATTCCTTTTTCCTTCCTCTGATTTTAAGTGATCAGTCAGTCTAGAAGGAGGACAGGAGACAACCTTGCCTGTTAATTAACCAAGGGAAAGGGGTGGAAAGGCCATGCAGTTAACCTCTGTGATTAGATCGCCAATTACAGGAACAGAAAGGAGAACCACTTAACAGTGAGTTAGAATTCTGGGAAGTCTCATGGAGATTCCAGGCACCATCAGAGTCAAATATTGGAGAAGTCAAGCATAGGCAGCCAAACTCCATGCATCTCTGTATGTGTTTTCCTTAGTCCTCTCAGGTTCATTTTGGAGAAGGGGTTCAGCATATAGGAGAAAATGAAGACAGTAATGCTGGCAGAAGCTAAACCCACCAGGGAAGCTGGGTTCAGCTGCAGCAACACAGGAGGTAGATAGTTAATTTCCTCTGAAGGTGCAACTGGGGGCAAGCATTTCCAAATGACAATGTTGGCAAATTATTCCAATGGCCTCCCAATCTTTGAGCTGGGTAAGCTTTAATTCTTTATTTTTTGACAAGTAAATATGCAGCTGTGAGGGACAGAAAAAGAAAGGCAAAACACTGAAAACTTTGTTGAGGTTATTTTGTGTCTCCTAACCAAAGGATCCCAACCAGGTGCTCAGTTCCACAGTTCATTGCATCTGCTCCCAAGGGCATCTAATGACTGTAACCTCAGGTTCACTGCCAGATCTGAATATATTTGCACCCTGTTCTTGTTGACGGAATAAAAATAATAAATACCTTTGTTCCTAGGAAAAAGTAAAAGTGAAAGTTGCTCAGTCATGTCTGACTCTTTGTGACTTCTCCCGACCATAATACTGGAGTGGGTAGCCTTTCCCTTCTCCATGGGATCTTCCCAACCCAGGGATCGAACCCAGGTCTCCTGCATTGCAGGTGGATTCTTTACCAGCTGAGCCACCAGGGAAGCCCAAGAATACTGGAGTGGGTAGCCTATCCCTTCTCCAGCAGATCTTCCAGGCCCAGGAATCAAACCAGGGTCTCCTGCATTGCAGGCAGATTCTTTAACAGCTGAGCTATCAGGGAAGCCCTTTTGTTCCTATAAGTCAAGTGAATCAATTTCCTATCTCTGTGAACTTACTACAAATGCAACGTTTTTGGAGAAGGAAAATTTGCCAAGAAGCAGGAAAGCCTCCTAACAGAGCTGAAAATATTTTTACGACCCAAGGATGAGCACCAGAGACACTAGAATAATTCATTCTGTGAAGATTGCCAAGAAAACCTTGTTCAGAAATCCCCATGCCCGTGATGACATCATGCCAGGTGAGGCATCCACCTTTGGAAACAATACATAGACATTTGTTCTTCTTGAACCCTGCTGCCTGGTTTCAAAGGGCTTTTTATTTTTTTGCTTCTTCTGGCTCCGAGTGGCTGCAACACATGGTAAATCTTTAACTTCAAGTGTCCTTCTGTGGTGACCAACTAAAATATTAGCAAAATAAATGTTTTATGGGAAAATGTTGGCAGGAGCCCCAACAGAAACAGGTGGTATTGGGTTATTTCAATATAATGTAATGATACAGCCAGGTTTCCATCTGGACAGCATGTGGTTGGGTCTGTTCAGAGAGTATCAAAGAGAGTGAGTACGCATTGGGGAGAGCCCGTCGTGCACAAGTGTGCAGCTAGATGGCTACTTTACAAAATAATCGTCTGGGTTTCAGGTCCTCTGGGTTAAATATTTTTACTGTCAAAATCTGAATTTCTTCATAAAATATTAAAGGAGAAGCAAACCTCTGACATGCAATCCAGAGCTGTGTAATTATAAGGCAGTTCCTGGAAACCAAAGAGAGCGTGCATTAAAGCGAGGCATTTATTATCAAGGAGTTCATTACCCTTGGAAGCGAAGACATGTTTGAGAGGGAGCCTCGGAACAGAGAAGCTTTGTAGCAAGTCTTCCTAGGCAATGAAAATGAGGCTCAGCCTTGTTTGTAAGAATACAATGAGAAAATAAAGAGAGAATGGGATTAGTTGACTGTAAGGGCCTGATTGTGATCCAAAGCTAAAGAGATGTATCCTTAATTTACCACCAGGGAAGAGTCTTTCTCCCTTTTCCATAAAATTCCTGCTCTAGGCACTTCAAAACACATGGAATTAGGAACACTTGGAACATTTGGTTTTGCACTCAGCTCTCCTCACTGTATATTCATGCTAAGCTTGATAATAAACTCTTGGCTCAATAACTCCCTCTATGTATCCCAGAGAGAGGCATCAAATTATGGCTATGGGCAGAGGTAGACCCTCTTCAGAGGCAGAGAGCTCTCACTCCCCGGTTCTTTCAACTTGAGCCAGAGGAAGAAGATGGGAATATGCACAGAGGGAGTAAGCAATTTGGAAGTGGTTTGTAGTCTCCTTGATGCTGACTGGAGGACTCAGGAAGTATGGGCACCATCTGCCAAAATGAAGGAGCCACTTGGACCCCAGGGTACTTGGCCAGGAAGACCTGGCCTCTAGAGAATTCTTTGCAGCATTAATTGAGAGTTTGGTAGACATAAGAAACATTGAAAGCCAAGAGCTATGCATGCAATCTCAGGCTGATGAATAAACGTGATGAAGCAGGGAAGGCTCAGAAAGAAAGGATAATGAAGTCAAGCACTTCATTATGATGCCTTCATGCCACTGGTACCCAGAGCAGGGATGCATTCAGGAGGCTCTTGCCTGTTACTCAGAGAGCAGACTGCTGTTTTATACTCTCTGCTGTATTTTTCTAAGGTTAGAAGTGATGGTGTGATGAGAGGCCTGGAAGCCACAGAGTCTGATTCTTTTACTGTTACTCCTGTGGAGCTGGACTGGGACTAAGGAGGCGAGGGGACTCTAGAGACAGGAAAGTCACATGCTGTGAACCCTGGGTTACTTGGGAACACGATGTTCTCTATCTGGAGCAGACCTGACATGACACGATAAAGATGTATCTCAGTTCTTCTTTCCAAAATGTGTTGGGACCCTCTTGTAGGCACCATATGAGACTTTGGCTCCTGAGGGGTTCTAGAAGGTGGTGGCAGACATATTCTTCCTAGCTGAGGAATTTACAATGTGATGGGGGAGAGTGTGTACCCAGGGGAGATTGGAAGTTGAGTTGCACTAGGACAGAAGCTGTCTTATTCTTCATTTTATCCTCCACACATGGCATATAGTAGGTACTAAAATCATGCTGAATTGAACTAGACTAGAAGATAGGTGATGGGGTTTGATAGCTATTGTATGGCGTAGAAATATATTTTGACCTCTTTGGTAGGTCTCAATTCCTCATTTGTGGAATGAAGAGCAGATGATTGGACCAATCTCCTTTCTAGCTCCCTAGGACCTTAACTCAGAAAATATGTACAGAAATGCCAGTGGTTATCTGTAATAATTCCCACCATTCATGAGCATCTTTTTTTTTTTTTTTTTTTTCATGAGCATCTTTATGTCAGGGGATTTTATTCTCCCCCGAACTCTGTGAGGTTAGAGCTTTATCTACATCTTTTATAGATGGGCAAACTCATTCTGTTTGTTGCCCCAAATCACATGGCAGGTGAGTGTTGAAATAAGGATTCTTCAAACTCAGTTATGTCTAACTCCAAATACTGAGTTCTATCTACTGTACATCAAGCTGTCTCCCACTTCCATGCTAAGGAAATATCAGAATGAATGTAATGATTTAAGAGAGAGGTGGGGAATGTCCTAACCAAGAGCTGATTTATGCTTCATATTTAACTGCTTGGATCTGTATAGCCAGGTAGGGGATTTTTAGTCTTTAGAAATCATCCGAGATTAGGACAGTTGGCTGAATTAATTGCATGACCATTGACAACTCTCTGTCCTACCCTGGTGTTCTCTCCCCCGCTTTCCTTTTCTCCTGGGTTCTAAACTATCTAGCTTTCCAAGTGTAATGACAGGAGTTGTTGCTTAAGGAAAAATAAATCCTTTAAGCCATGGAGTGAAGTGAGTGGTCTGCTCCAAGGTAGGGAGAAGAGGAGCTGGAGCTGAGCCTGTGTTTTGCAGGTGGGGAGACAGTAGGGTTGTCCTATGGTTGCAGATCCCTCTTGCCCTGCTGTTGGCCTACGGTGGCTTATTCTGATAGGCAGGACCAGGAGCTTTGTGGACAAAAGCAGTGACTCTGGCTTCCCTTGAACTGTCACTGGGCTCTCCATGGTGTGGTTGAAGTGGGGAAGGCTACTTCAGACTATTAGGGAAATTGTCTAAACTATTCTTCAATGTTGTGATGACAACAAATCAGATGCAGATGTAGAATTTGGGTGGTCATTCTGAGATCTTGTTGAAAATGTTGTTACTGCCTAATATTTATTGAGCACTTAATATGTGCAAGGTCTCTGTGCTAAGTGCTTTGCAATTGAGAAAACTGAAGCTTAAAAAGTTTGGAGAAATGGCCTGAGGTCTTAAGGTGAATTCAAATCAGGTGTGTCTGACTCCAAAACCCAAGCCCTTAATCATTATGCTAAAATTAAAGCCCCCAATATAATCCCATATGAATAGTGAATGCATGTCTATCAGTGGGGTCAGATGGGCTCATGGATAACCATTTAGAATGAATCAGAAGGGCCTTTCCTCTCATTATGGCAAAATAAACTTCAGATAGATTAAATGTGTAGGCTCAAAGTATACCAATAAATGTAATGTGAGAAAAAGATAGCGAATGTAATAAATGATGATATGAGGCACAGAAAAACTTTATAAAAATAATTTTTTAAAAAGATAAAAGGATAGATTTGGGTACAAAAGCCTTGCAACACTTCTATAGACAAAAACTGTGAGAAAAGTTAAAAGACAAATAAGTTGGAAAAACATATGCATAATCTTTATGTCAAAAAGACTTTATGTCAAAATGACTTTAACTGAGTTAAAAGGTGCATATTATTACCAAACTGATGTGTAATATAGTCTTACCAATCAAATAAAGAAACAAATACTCTAATAGAAAAATGGGTAAATACCATGAATAAATAATTCAGAAAGAAGTAATACAAATGGACAATGAATAAATAAATTGTGAGAGTTCAGCCTCGCTAGAAATAAAAAATTAAATTTTAATCAATATGCCTTTAAAAAAATTGTCACACAGAGAAAAAAAATAATAAATCTGGAGAGCACATAGGGAGATTGGCCCTATTTTGGGACATTTTCCTATATTAATGGTAGAGTGTAATTGGTACAATTTATCTATAGGGCATTTTGACAACATGTATCAATGTTTTAAATTTGTTATGTCCTTTGTCCCAGACATTCTACATCTAGCAATTTGTCCTAGAAAAAAATCATACTGAATGTGAGCAATAACTTACTTCTAAGGACAGGCATCAAAGCAATGTTTCTAATGGTAAAAGATATATATATATATAAAGATATATATATATATATATATAAAGATATATATATATATATATATATAAATCTGAGTATTCAATAAGAGAAGATGGATTAAAGCAAAATTTAAAATTTTCATCTGTATGATAAGAAATATGATAGATTATTATTCAGTTTCTCAAAATAACTTTGTAGAAGAATACTTAATGCCACAGAAAAATGTTCAGTATATAGTCCTTAGGGAAAAATAGGCTACAGAGTGGCATACATTAAAAAAAACTGCACATTTATACCTTTTCTAAAATGACTGGAAAAAGAGACACTAAGTACATATCTATATGGATATATATATGTGTGTGTGTGTGGATATATATGTATGCATTTATATGTAGTCTTTGGTATTTTTTAAATAATTCTCAAGTATTATATATGTTTTTTTTTTTTTGTAATCTAGAACAAAATGGTATTAAAAAGCCTATTTTCAACACAATGTACTAAGACATGGTATGTTTGTGTGTGGGGAGGGCTGAAAATCAAGTGCTACAAAATTCATCTTCTGAAATATTGCTGCCATTTCTGAGCATATTATTATAGTTTTGGGAAATCTAATATGTTCTGAGGAGCACAAAGATGCATACAGAGGAAATTCTATTTTGAGATTTCCAGAAAAAGGCAGGGAGTTTCCAATTTTCTGAGCATAGGAATATAAAAAACTGGACAAGATGTTAACTTCACTTGGAAGTGAATCCAGTCATGGAAGCAGAGGTGGCCCAGACTCTCTCCGTGCCTTCCAGTATGTATTAGACTGAGATCTGGCTTCTCTTACATTCACATTTTCAGGTTCTAAGTAACCCTCCATCACATTTAAACTCATTGAGGAAATTTAGGACTAGAGTTGGGTAATTAATACTTTGTGTGTGTGTGTGTAAATGTACGTGAAGTGGGCATTGCAAGCTTTTTGTTTGGAACTTTTGAGCTGAAGGCTATTGTTTTTATTAGTTAAGGCTCTAATTTGGATTGAATATATCAACTCTGATCATGTTTTTAAAGGAGTTTAATTAACTACTTAATGAAGAAACCTACTTTGCTGTGCAAATTCACACCGCATTGAATCCTGGCTGGAGACCGTAGAAGACAGGACTGGGATATTCTTGCTAGTGGTAGACTGTTAAGCACTAATTGTCTTTCGGTCTTCTAGAGCTAGGAAGTGGAATTCTGGATCACTGACCCCTAGATTCCAAACCCAGAGCTTTCAGGGTGTGCTCTAGATGTCAAACAGAATGTTTACCTGTGACCTTGGTTGGGGAAAGAATTAGTAGCCAGCTGAGGGAGTTCATTTAGTAGTCTTGTATTATTGTTGGAGAATTCAGAACAGTTCACGGTCTCCTTTGCCTTTTTCCCCAACCAAGTGTTTTTCTGATGGTGTCTTTATTTTGGTGTTTGTTCACCTTTGCACTTTTTTCTGTTACTTACCAGTCTGTGTTCAGATGAACTATGTTCTCTAACCAAATAAAGGTATCTTAAATTTTATGTTTACTTTTCTAGATATGAACTCAGCTATTGAATTTGCCCACATTAAAAAGTTATTCTTTTATCATTTTATAAAGATTTTAAATAACACCAGGAGAGATGTAGGGGACCAGCTTGTTTGCC